>NC_139718.1:27944626-28382126 GCF_964188405.1 Protomyctophum parallelum | reverse complement strand
CGTGTGTGTCTGCCCCACACCGCTAATCAGCCCACTAGTCGGAATGAAGGATGCTTTTCTGCCCTGGACTTACAGTAGTTTATTATTTTGTGCCTCTCTATTATCCATAAATGTCCCAAGGGACACAGGAATATTTGAAACGATTACGTTCTTGGCACTGAAGCGTTGACCATTGCCCCACTTCCTGTTGGTTACTAGTGGTGTGTAGTAAGAGATGGAGGAAGAGATGATTCCCTATTTTGTCCATCATTAAATTTACTAAAAGAATAAATACAAATTTGGCACTATCGATCAGTCACAATTATATTAGCTAATATGAACAAACGTAAACTCACTTCCCCAGGAGTAAAAACACATAACAATCAATAGGCACTGTCCCCATGTGTCACACAGAACACAATACCAGCTGACCCCTCAGACTGGAACTGAAGTCTGACAGAAGTCCACACAGTCAGCCAGCTTTCTGCCAACACAAAAAGGTAGCTGAATCAAATCCCACTGAAGTACAATAGAGAGAAGAATCAGAAGATCATCCTTTAATCAAAGCCCCATGGAGTGGGAAATTGAGTTATTGAAGGGGCACTATTGAAGTGCAAAACACAGTACTTCTGTGAACACTGAACAGAAATGCATACTGTATATTTTCCCAAATGTTGGCTGATGGGCAATTTTGCATTCAGCAGGAAGATGAAAATGATGGGTGACTGGACCAAAATCAAAGGGAATAACAAAGTAGAAGATAAAAGAGCTAATAAATAGTTTGAATTTAAAAACAAACTCACCAACCTCTCTTTTGGCTCTTGTTGGCACAGGAGTGTGTGTGGCACACAGTGTGTGTGTGTGTGTGTGTGTGTGTGTGTGTGTGTGTGTGTGTGTGTGTGTGTGTGTGTGTGTGTGTGTGTGTGTGTGTGTGTGTGCGTGCGTGTGCGTGTGTGTGCGTGTGCGTGCGTGATGCCAGGCATGACACCCAAAACCTGACTCTGAGCAGGTCGGGCAAATGTAACCAGTTACTCTTTACTACATGATCAAACAAGTGACTTGCATACAGTGTCCCAACAAACAGCAATCCAGGTCCAGGCTGTCCGTTCCAGGTTCAGCAAGTATTCCTCCAGCCAAGAATCCCCATAGAAGAAGACTGGTTTATGCTCCTTCAAGTTTAAAATATTGAATCTTTTAGTAGATAAACAAGCCAAAGTCCAGAGCTGTTAACAATAACTCGAACAATAATGTGTGTGTGTGTGTGTGTGTGTGTGTGTGTGTGTGTGTGTGTGTGTGTGTGTGTGTGTGTGTGTGTGTGTGTGTGTGTGTGTGTGTGTGTGTGTGTGTGTGTGTTGTCTGCACTGCCTGGCACACAATTAGAAGTTACATCTACAGAGTGAGTATGCGCTTTATAATCAAATATTGCAACTTATTTCCCATGCCAAAGAAGACCTTATAGGTTTACACTGTTGATGAGAGAGTGAAGAGAAAAAGAGAGACAGAGAGGAGGGCAGACAGAAAGAGAGAAATAAGGAGAGACGAAAAAAGAGTGGTAGAGGGTGGAAGAAAGGAAGGTAGAGAGAGACATATGAGAAAAAGACAGGAGAGTGAGTGAGTAACAGACGGACAGTCGTAGTAGTGTTATCAGTGAGTGAGTGAGATCCTGTAAGGCATAGGGCTACATTCACTAAAAAGAGAAAATCTTTTTATGCATAATAAATGTAATCCATAAAAAATGCAGGACATAGTAATGAATTCTGTCACTAGGGTAACTTTGTCTGGTGTGTGTGTGTGTGTGTCATAGTCATTTGTATGTCATGTGAATTTGACAGAGAGTAAAGAGAAAGAGCGAGTGCATGTTATACAATCATTCAAGTCTGGGAAGCTGAAAGAATCTAGGGGGTGGGGTTGGGTATTATAAATCGACACTCTTGAGTGTGTGGAGTTTAAACAGCCCATGTGAAACGAAGGCTCTCCTAAAAAAACACTGTAGCAGCGGGCCAACTCAGTCTCCTTTATGTTTCAACAGCCAAAGTACGGGAGCGGAATCTATTTCAGTAAGGAACACAAAATGATCCATGCCCTCTCCCGAGCCCCCCGGGGAGGGAGGGAGCAGAACGGAGAATACAAATGAGAGCTTTATGCAGGGCTCTGCAGCACGCCACTCTCATGCTTCTCTCCACCCATGATGTCATACATCCAGCACGCTGGGTGTGCATCATCCTGAGCAAGCTGACAAAAATAGCCTCCGTTGTGAGCTTATTGATTGGCTATTTTTTATATTTTTATGTTATACTGTTGCAAAACAAATTATAAAATAGAATTATGGCAATTCATTTTCTGAAAGAATAAGAACCCTGCTTTTTCATCATCTGATTAATAACAACAGTAATTGATAGAATAATTGCTAAGAACATAATTGATTGGTGCAGCCCTGACAGAAATATTCAACTGTCAGATAAAAGCAATGATGATAAAAGCATTTGCATAGCCCCTGCCATACAGGGTCTTTCAATAAGTCTTGCAGACTATATTACAGTATGTATGGCATCATTAATAATTTCAATACAACTTTAGAAATCTTTACATACAATGTGTCATTTTTAACCTGATATAAGTGTGTGTGGTAGCCACTGACTAGGACTTGTGAAGTACAGGGTTTTCATTTGCATTTCCGACTAGCATCCAAGTAATTCATAGATTTTGGATTTACAAAAGAATAAATGTGAACGTAGCTCATTATCTTAACAACTCTGGAATGTAACATTCCATTCAAATAACATATGAGTTATAACATTAACTGAACTGGCCCAAAATCCATTCTTCAAAAATGAATTAGGCCCATCTTGCTTGCCTACTAGTCTAGATAACAATATTGCAGTGCATTACCTGTGCTGTCAAAACACAGGGATACCATCAGGCCTATTTTACATAAGCGCATAACAACCCTAAAGTTACGGTTGAAAACCCCCCAGGTACATAAAAAATGGGTACTACACGATGGAAACACATTGAAAACAATGCTGTGTACTAACCACAAGGGTAGGGGAAAGGGATATTATTTCCATTTTGTTGGCCTTTCTATGACAAATTTGTTCCCCCAACGCTCAAAATATATCCTAGTAACCCAAACATACTGTAACCCAATTCAACTTCTGTTGGCAACTTGGCTGCACAAGTTGAATATTAAGCCAATAAACAGGGATTTTCATGAAGAGAATGTGGCACCCATACATTCACAGACAAGCGTGAAAGAAGGCATGGACAGGATTAAATAACAGACTCTGTGGCGTATGGAATGCTCTAGTCCAGGGGTTCCCAAACTGTGGTGCGTGTACCTCTTGTGGTGCGCGAGTGCCTTCTAGGGGGTGAAAAAGCTAAATGTGAAAAGGCTAATGGTGGTGCTATTGTTTTATTTTAAATATATTAACATATTATGTATTTTACATAAGTATGTATATGCAAAATGTACTCTGCTCTAGTCTAAACCTAAACACTTTACCATTCACCACACACACACACACACACACACACACACACACACACACACACACACACACACACAATTTAGATTTCCAACACCATTTAGATTTCCAACTAAAAACAACACTGACCACAATATTTCAAAGGGTGACATTAAATTCACCGGGTTGGTGTATAAATGCCTCCAATAGACCATCGCAGTCCCCCCCCTTTCATGACGACGACTGGCACAGGAAATAATTGTCTCCACCAGGCTGAAGGCATGGGGAGAGAGTATGTTTTGCACTCCGTCTGTGTGTGTGTGTGTGTGTGTGTGTGTGTGTGTGTGTGTGTGTGTGTCCGTTACTAGCCCGATCCATGCCAAACTGTGCACACACACTCCCTGGATGCCAACGAACCTCTACCCCAAATATTCCACAATGGCCTGTTATAGTGCCACCATGAGGCTGATTTTGGAAAAACACATTTATGTAGGCATACACATTTTATCCATACATCACACAATTCGGTATACACTATCTCCATAGTCATGTGATCAACACGGATCTGCACCATTTCCCATCTTCCTTCCTGATTGGCTAAGATTGGCTTCCAATGCTCACATGATTGGTCCGTTTCGAACAAAATGCCACAAATCACAAACAGTGTGCAATTTCCGTGAAATTATACACGCACATTTCCACTAGGCCGAGGACGGACTAGCCTCACGGGGTGGCGCTATAACAGGGCAATTCCTGTTTTACCTATAACTGCATCAATCTGTGTACAACTTTGTATGTGCACTCCCTAGAGGCCATGGAAAAACATTTTTCCTGCATCCCTCCACATCTGCCAGTTATAGCGCCACCATGAGGCCAATTTCTGCAAAACACATTGTTTATATTAGTCCGATTTCATCCAAATCTCACACAAATCGGTACACATGATCTCTGTAGTCATGTGATCAAGACGAGTCTGTTGGATTTCTCAGATTCTACACTGATTGGCTAAGATTGCCTTCCAAAGTTTTCAGGAGTGGCCCGTTTCATACAAAATGCTGCAAATGTCCTGCTCATTCAGAATTCTATCCTCAGAGATGCTATGAGTGATCTGGCTCTGCATTTCCTCAACAAAATGAAGAAAATTGTTAAAAAACAAACAAACAAAGAAACATGTTTAAATTACTCCTAAACATTTTGCCAAACATCACACACACTCCTATCCTCTTGGTGGAGACCTGTTATGTGCCCAGAAGGGCACTTTTTCGAGTTCCCCATGCATTTTTCCCATAGACATTTCAAAAGTATTTATTTAAAGACCTGTAAGCCTCAGACAAAGCCAACTCGGATCGTGACAAATCATGACTTCTTTTGTTGTTTTTCTTCTTTGTAATTATTTGTTCGGCCCAAAATATTGTGTTTGTTGTCATGATTTGGCTTTAAAGGTCTTTAAATAAATACTTTTTTAAATGACTATGAGAAAAGTTTACGGGGAATTATTTCCTGGGCCAGTCGTCGTCAGGTGGGACTGCGACGCTCTATAGCCTATCTATGACATGTCACCCTTTTGTAGCACTATTACAAAAAAGGAGCCCAGTGTGTGTGTGAGTGTGTGTGTGAGGGTGTGTGTGTGTGTGTGTGTGCGTGTGTGTGTGTATGATAGAGAATTATCAGTATATTATGCATTTCCATGGTTATAGGGGTACAGGCTTTATTTCTGACACTATTATTGGTCCGACAGTCATTAGATCGACAACCTACCTCAAACCCTAACCTAACCATAACCGCAAGCACGGGATGTTCGAGCGGTACATTTACTTGGTGTACCATTATGGGCATAACCTAGCCAACGGGTAAACAACGTGCCTGTTCCATCTCCAAACTGTAACAGAAGCTTTTAATATCCGCTGCCTGCTACAATAGGTTTACAAATGATGTTGGTTGACAGTGGACACTATACAGATGCAAAATATCCCCTTCTTCCATCCATCCATCTTCAACCGCTTATCCATAATCGGGTCGTGGCGTGGGGGCAACAGCTCCACCAGACTACCCTCTCCAGAGCAACATTGGTTAACTTCCTCCTGGGGGATCCCGAGGCGCTCCAGCCTCCAGGGCCGGTTTAGAGATATAATCCCTCCATCTGAACGTTGGTCTGCCTGGGGGTCTCCTCCCACCCAGTGGGACGAGCATTGAGGACCTCCCTACTAGGGAAACGCTCAAGAGGCATCCTAACCAGATGCCCGAACCACCTAATAAGCTGGCTCCTTTCCAAGCGAAGAAGCCGCGATCTCTACTACTCTACTAGTCTCTCTCACATGACTGAACTTCTCACCCTATCTCTAAGGGAGATGCCAACTACACCACAACTTTGAACCCATAAATAACTTCAGTCAGCATCGGTATTCCGGAAGATTAGCCTGGACATACTATTTCAGCTTGCTCAGCATCTGGGAGGCCAGAAAGGTTATGTTTACAGGCTTGTAAAGCAATGCTTATTTCTGACTGGTCAAGGTAATATCTGCTCATTTCTGCCATCATCAGTGCCAACCACAGGATTTAGCCACAATGTCCATCTGTCCTGGCATCTCATGCATGATGGGAACACGGAAACGGTCATGTGAGCCCTCCATCCCCAACCCCGCCCAAGAAAATGCCAGTGGTGGTGCAGCGGCTCTCCCAATCACTACAACATGTTTAAAACCTTCCTTAAGCTATGCTTGGCATGCAACTTTTCTAAGGAACTTGACCTACATTTACTGTCCTCTAGCAGCAAAAGGTTTTTAAAGCCTTTGTGAAGCCCGACACACACCGTCTGCGACCACCGCGCGTAGCGCCGCGGCACAGTATTGCCGCGCGCCATTGCACGCGCGCCATTGCGGCAACACCAACAGGACGCGGCGCGCTACCACACGGCTGGGGAGTTTTGTTGACTATATTCCATTGCCACGCCCACGGATAGCCGGGTGGAGGCCGCGCGGCAACGCCTGGAAAATAGAACAGCGGTGCATCGGCGCGGCAGGCGAGGCGTGACCGCGCGCCAGCGCGCGTCGGACACAGCCGGTGTGCGATAGGTTCATTGAAAATAATGGAGGCGGCTGTGTCCGCCGCGCGGCGACGCGCGGGGGACGCAGCCGGTGTGTGGTGGGCTGATAGATCTGAAACAACAACTCTCTCTTCTCCCTCACACACTGTTTGCTGCAACAGACAGGGTCCTTGTCTAGCCTGTGGAGTCTTGCTGCAAGTAACATCTATGGGTTAAAAAAAAAAAACTGTTTAGAAAACGTTAAAGGAATATGTCATTTGAGGAAATGCAGAATAGGAATTGCAAGGTTTGAAGGAAAACGTGGCTTTCAACTCATTACTGAGATACCACATCTTCAACTTGACATTCATATCACAAGTTTACACAGAGGTACAAAAGGAGTGGAGTGAAATTCTTTTGTACAAGCTTCCCATGAATTATGATGATATATGATGACAGAAGTGGCAAGAGACACACACACACACACACACACACACACACACACACACACACACACACACACACACACACACACACACACACACACACACACACATTCATTCCAATGCTATGGAACACAGCAGCAGCTGAGTATACCAAACACTACAAATATTTCACTACCTTGCCAAATAGAAAAAGAAAGACAGAAACTTAGCAGCAGTCTGCAGAAACAAATTGGGACGCACTGCCACTAAACATGACTCAAAGACAGATGACGATAGAAATTATGGGGCAGCTTGGTTTGCGCTGATCTTTTTTTGGGACTATTCTAAGCCTGAACTGTTCACACACCGTCTTCAATATAATCTCATCTACATCTGGCCCACATGTTGACACATCTCTCCACCGGCTTCTAACCTCATTTTCTGCATTACTGAATAAACTCCCGGAGATTAGACTACCAGACAGCAAAGAAAACAGGCCTTAGATAGATACCCATAATCATGGAGCTATCAGTCATTTGGAAATAAGGCCATCTCTCTCCTAATGCAAAAGCCGGATGACACAGTCTTAATGCTGTTTTTGTTGCAAATGGAATTAATCTATTTGCTAAATTGGGATTTGTGATGAATACATTTAATAAATGATGCATGTAAAACAGCTATATCAATTTGTTTAGACTATAATGCTACTATACAGGTTCAGTTTAAAGATAGGTACTACTTACTGAATAAGTATGTATTTGTTTATACAGAGTTGGAGTGAGTTGATTGGGCTTTTTACATTCCTGACATCACGAAACTGCTCAACTGCATGATTATTGAACATTGGGGTGGAGCAGATCTAGCTGTTCAAACACCAATTTCCAACATTTATGAAATTATATATATAGTTTATAATTTATAATTTAAGTACTGTACTGTTTTTTTCTTTCTCACATTGTTAACATTCCCATCATTGCCCTGCCTTTAAAGTTGAATTTGTCACTGTAAAACTTAGTGTTAGACACTTTTAGCCTAAACCAGGCCATTTTGTTCATTAAAAAAGCACAAGCCTAAAAATAACCAAGGTTTTAATCTTGATAAAGAGCAAACAGTGATGTCCCTCCATTTGAACCAGGATAATCCTTAACTGCTTGCAGTGGTTAAGCTGATTGTTAACTGGTGCACAACCAGTGTTGGACAGTAACTGAGTATGATGTACTGAGTGAGTACTGTAGTGTAGTACATTTTTGGAGTAGCTTTACTTTACTCAAGTATTTATATTTTTGACTTTTGACTCCACTACAAAGGAAAAATATTTTTTTCAAATATAGTGAAAAGACACAGATCTCTACATATGAGCATATCAGTCGCATTGGCAGTGGTGTGTGTGTGTGTGTGTGTGTGTGTGTGTGTGTGTGTGTGTGTGTGTGTGTGTGTGTGTGTGTGTGTGTGTGTGTGTGTGTGTGTGTGTGTGTGTACCAGTAGTACCGTATATGTATTGTCAGAACAGAAAGTTGTTTTTAGAGAGAGGAAAGACAGGAGGGGAGTACATGCAGCAAAGACCAAAGAGCCCTAGGCCAGCTGTGGGAAGAACCACAGCACAGCTCAACCCATGTGGCACATGCACCCAGCCACCCACCAGGTGAGCTGTCTGCACTATTTAAAAAGAAAGTTAAGAAACGTCACTCATTGTAGCTGAGGGCCATAAAAGAACCGCATTGCATGACAGATTATACCAATCATTTGAGCTCATCTCATGAGATTCTGGACAAAGCTTAAGTTTCACAATTTGGGCTAGTAGTTACAGCTTTCATTTGTTCAAGTCATTCATCTCCAACCATTTGGCCACCCTGTGATAAAGTTATTCTATCATTAGTCAGTTTCCGCAGTAATCTGTTCAATGGAATTTAGTGTTTAGTCTGCTCTCCATATTGCCCAAAGGTCTATTTAGCCTTAGAGAAAGAAGTGCTGAAGACAACATTTTACTGTGCTTTACATTTACTGTACATCAGGTACATCAAAGCACCTGATGACTGGACAGTAAGGGCCATCGCCTGCTGAAAACCATAGTATTGAACCAGTGTAGGGAATTACCATGAGCTAAAGTGTTGTTTTCTTTAGTTACTTTTACTCTACCAGTGACATTGGCAGGAAACCAACAATTGAACTGGGGTACTTTTGGTTTCTATATTTCTCCTTGACTAGTAGAATAGTGAAAGTATCCAAGTAATTTTGGGATTTACAAAACCCTGAGGCCTACAGAAAAATAAGAATGTAATCCATGATAAGCTCTAACCAGCTCTCACTTTGGGTCACGGCTAAAAGGTTAGTATCTTACCCACATGTTTCTTTCCACCAGAGCTTTTCCAACAACTCTCAAAAACACAGTGAAGATTAATTGTTTCTCTGCTGGTTCAAGGCCATATTGATTTGTCAGCATATTGATTTGTCAGCATTAGTCTCTACCAAGGCAAAGTAGCACACCAGACAGGGTTGAATCAGGTTATGTTTTTCTGTTTAGGGCATATTTTTTATCAGTAATACGTTATCTGCCAGACGTCATAATTTGATGAACAAGCCTTGACTTTTGAGTAGACTTCCCGTCATGCAGCCTTACCCCCTGTACGTGGCATACTGTACGTACAGGGGGGCCAGCATCATTAGCATAAACATTAACATTCTAAGTGAACAATTTTCAACATTAAGAAAGTGGAATGTTACCCTCCTCCCTTCAGGTTTGCCATCACATGCATAGCTTTGTTACTGATCATGTGCAGTATAATCTAATGAGATGACTCTTTTCCATCTGTTTATGTTGCTCCATTACAAAATACATTACAAATTCAACTGAATGAACTCAATGAAGCAATAAAAGTATAACAGACATAATTACAGATAATGTTATTGGAACTCAAGGTGTACTGACAACGGGTGTACTGTAAAGGGGGAAAACCCTAAGTGATGAGTCAGGCATGATGATGCATGAGAGGAAAGAACATCATCTGGGAGCAACACCAGCCTGCAGAGACACAAAGCAACTCAGATGGGATGACAGTCAGGGAGGTAGAGAGGACAGATGTTCTCTCCTCTCCTGTCCTGCCCTGCCCGCCCTCTAGGACCCGCTGTATCAGCAGGGTGTGTGTGTTTGTGTGTGTGTGTGTGTGTGTGTGTGTGTGTGTGTGTGTGTGTGTGTGTGTGTGTGTGTGTGTGTGTGTGAGTGTGTGTGTGTGTGTGTGTGTGTGTGTGTGTGTGTGTGTGTGTGTGTGTGTGTGTGTGTGTGTGTATGTGTGTGTTCGATTTGCTGAGGATGGGGAGAGATCCATGCCTCTCCTTTTGATATTTCCGTGCTGGGACATAGGGACAGAGTGGCATTCCGACGCACCGCCATGCCGTATACATGGCTTCTGCATGCAGTTAGGGACAGGGTTCGTATTGCGGCGAGTCGGAATGGCGATGCAGAGACATGTTTTATCCCTGCTTTTGGTCAGACTAAACTAAATACATGCATTTCCTTTTGGTAAATTGTCTGCTAGTATGATGTAGCCTTTGGACATAACATTCATATATAACATGACAGGGCGATTCAATTGATTAATGGCTCCCTTGGAAAAACATGGAGCAATAGTCGCATGGATGAAAATGAGGGGCACAAAGCAGGCTGACTCGGCTTGCCCAATCTATATGTCCCTGAGCAAGACACTTATGGCCCTATTTTGCTTGTCTTTCCAGGTACAAAAGGCAAGGGACAAAATTATTATTATTGAGAGGAACATCACAGAGACTACAAGAATAACACCATAATCACTTGACAATGACTTGCTTATGAGAACACTGGGCCTGGCCTGAAAGAGTGAAAATAAATGAAACAGGCCAATAGCTAGAGGTCGTAAAAAGATAGTGTTAGTAGAGAACACGCACAGCATGCAGAGACAACACGGCCAACACAGGGAACATAAAACAATGTGAGCCATTAACTGCCTCCCGGACGGCCTACTCAAAATTCTCGCAGTGTGAGCATCCTAAGCAGCACGGGGGACAAAAGGACGAGTGTTTTCTCTGAGACTCAAAGCGACATCTCAGCACTCTCAGCCTCCAACAGGTCCAAATATGACAGCCTACTGGGTCCAGCTGTTACTTGAGGGCCCACTCAATCCCTGCTCTGTCTCACAAACCTATACCCCCCCCCCCATCTCTGACAGCACTTAGCCCTCGCAGTGCCTACTGGCTCTCTGCTTCTGTTCTGTATGCCACGCCACAGAAATCCAATTGATGCCCACTTCAGAAATACCCAAGATGAGCGAGCGTGCGTGCGTGACACACACACACACACACACACACACACACACACACACACACACACACACACACACACACACACACACACACACACACACACACACACACACACACACACACACACACACACAGTCCTTGGATTTAAAAGAGAAGCTCAGGTGGTAATGTTGCCACTATAATTGATTTTGTGCATGTGTAGGGCCCGGGTCAATGATTGTCTTGGAGGACACAACACAAGTGTGACTCTTGGACGTTATAAACACCCACTCATGGATCTCGTTACGAATAGCAGATCTACAGGTCAGGCTCACCATGGGTCGCACTGACTCGCACAACACGTTGTGAGCTTGTAGACCATTTTCGGCACGTGACTGCTGTACGAAGAAGCATAAATCAGGCAGCCAATGTCTACTCTCCATTCATGCTTGTTGATAAAGTATGTATGACAAATAACACACTTTGGTGTGCACTGTGCAGCTATAGGCCACTGGCAATTATAATCCTTCCACCATCCAAAGATCGCTGATTTATGCTTTTTCTTTTACCTGCGATACGTGATTATTGAATACCGCCGCAGGTTCAGAGTTGCTTATGGCCTGAGGTGACTCTGGGAAACATGAGATCAGTGCAGAGGCAGCACTCCTATAGCTAGGCCAGGCAAAGCAAAGTTACCATGTTTACCCAGGGTAACTGGACTAAGCTCAAGAACTTGTTTACAGCCTGTTTAGGCCTTGCCTAATAGCCTCAGTGCAGAGGCAGCACTCTTATAGCTAGACCAGGCCTTGCCTAATAGAGATCAGTGCAGAGGCAGCACTCCTATAGCTAGGCCAGGCCTTGCCTAATAGAAACATGAGATCAGTGCAGAGGCAGCACTCCTATAGCTAGGTCAGGCCTTGCCTAATAGCAGCACTCCTATAGCTAGGCCTTGGTTATATGAAAACATGAGGAAATGTTGAGAAAAGTAAAGTTTTGGAAATAATGTAGTGAGCCGGAGTGCCATGACCACCCCCCGCACACACACACACACACACACACACACACACACACACACACACACAAAACAAACAAAACAAAAACAACCATGATCGTCAGGTATGATTATACTAGAAAGTATACAAACAACTTGGCTCTATTTGAATATCCCTGTTCTCCAATGATTTGACTGGCATTACAGCAAAGACAGAGCATAGCGGTAGTGATGCAACTATGCCAGGCAGATCCTAAGAATAGATGAGGATAGGGTACTGCTGTTTATCCTACATACAGCACGGACCTCTAAATTCACATTTTGGCAACAAAGGATTGTGTTCCAGAATAGCAGGGACAAGTTAAGTGTGGCTCTAACCTTAGAGTTCACAGGCAGGTTGATTTTTGTTTTCTCCAAACAGCAACCTGGTGTTTAAGTTCCTTGACCCCAGAGTCACTTGTCTCTGTTGGCATATAGCTGAATTCTGCCAGAACTTTCTCTCAGTTTCCCTTTCAGCTTTCTTACATCTCAATAACACTAATGGAGGGGGTGAGACACCACATAGGCATTAAGCTCCCCCCCCTCGCTTATCTTCACTTATACTGTTTAAAAAATATATATATACAAAAACAGCCATTTGAGAATTAAGTCTGAACATGACCAGACCAGAGAGGGGGAGACACTCCAGTGGTATGTAACCCTATGTCAGCAAGAAACCAGGTACCCCATAGTGGTCAGGGCTGGGGCTTCAAACACTTGGGGCATTCAAAGTCTAACAGAAGATCCTGAACTCAGCATACTGACAGGGACCACCGTTTGATACAGGAATAGCTCCCTCCTGGGACCAGCAAGTCCTACAGAGGCTGGTGCGCTCGACCGAGAGAACCATGACTTCACTCTCACCCTGCAGGACTCATATTCCGGAAGGTGTTTGAGCAGACCTAAGTATTTTAAAAGACCCACATGTTCCCAGAATCCCAGCTATGGACTATTGCTATAGCCTAGTTCACATAATACTGCTATTTACACTGCAGTTAGGGAAGGGTCTTGCCCAGGGACACAGAACGGGGGGGACGTCACGACCGGTGACCTTCCTATTATCAGTTGACCTCTCTAGCCACTAAGCTTCAAACTTCAAAGTCCCCCTGTCTGTGTCCTTGAGCAAGACATTGAACGCATAACTGCTCCCGATGAGAAGGTTGGTGCTTTTCATGGTTTCTTCCTGCGAATATCTTTTCTACGTCCGAGCATAGACATGGCAACGCCCTGCCTGCCTCTGATTGGCCTACCCCCCCCCCCCCCCCCTCCTCTTTTAGAGTATAAAGAAGGAGGGGGGGGGGGGGGCTTACCAGAGTTTCCTCCGAGGTGGAAGATACATGCTGGATAGTCTGCCGCGAGGTAACACTGTGGTGGGAAATAAATAAATAATACAAGTACGATATAATACAAGAGAATGACAGCAATTGGCACGAGCGGCAGTACATTTTATTTTTGTAGAAGAGGCAAACTAATACTGTTTATACCGTTGGCCTGTTCATTGGTATACATGTGTAAACTTGAAACATTATTGTACTGTTAAAAGGTCTCTTTTCCCTTCATCTTTATCATTTTTTTTTGTATAATAGTAGTAGTTCAATTAGATTCATACACAATAATCAACACTTAACACTTTAGAACACAGCCAAATCAAATCATAGTACATACATACGTGTTCAATCAATTATTCGATCAAAACAAACGGCACAAACAATAGTTTGCCTCTTCTACAAAAATTCAAGTTACAAGTTACTGTCGTGCGTGGCGTGCCAAGCTGTCACTCTCTTGTACTTCCCACCATGGAGTAACCTTGTGTCACGGAGGACAGCGGGCAGTGTCGGTAGGCCAATCAGAGGCAGGCGGGGCGTTACCATGTCTATGCTCGGACGTAGAATAGATATACGCTTTCCTCCTCCATCGGTGTATGTGTATGTATGAGTGAATGGGTGAATATAATGTACATTGTAAAGTGCTTTGGATGTTGAAGTTTGTCTCGCCATGACCCCACATAACATAGGTGCACTGTTCTACTGATCTTGTGAACCCACATGTGTACTGTTCTGGTGTCCTTGAGAAAGACACAGACCTTACCAGTTCAAGGGGAAGCTGTACTGTGACTGACCCTGAGGATCAATACCTGTTTATAGTATCTACCGTAATAACATAATATAGAATATTACAATGTCCTCTTCGTGCTTTACTGTCTGGTCATGAGCCATTTCCTGGTGATATACTAGTTAGTTTAACATAAGACATGATGCATGCTTCTTGTGCCAAGGGACATTGCGGTTATCAAGGCCCCCAATCTCTGGCCCGGTTTGGCCGCCCGCGTCCGGAATGGTCGAGAAATGACAGCGTTACCGTGTGGGGGTCCCTCTACTGTACTGAACTGTACTGTACTGTACTGTACTGTACTGTACTGTAACACCCAAAATCATCACCCTGATCGGCATAAACGGAGGTCTCCGTCCTATCAAATAGTAACGCTCAGTGCTCAGGACGGAGATTAATCGCTGGGCCCTGATTTAATGGTCCTAAACACCCCTGGGCGTTCGGGGTGTTGTGTGTGTGTGTGTCTTAGGCTGCGCAGCGCAACAGTGACACTTAGTTGTGAAAACCAACCAAACGCTATTTTGTGCTCGGACAGACACAAACCCAGCCAGCCAGGGACAGACAGACCCAGCCAGCCAGAGACACACATAGCTGTCTATAGGAGTGGTTGCACCACTCAAAATTTGAGAAAATAATAATTAAAATTGTACATCACATTCCGGCCACTTTTGACATCCTGACATTTCTGTTCTCACTTTTTATCCTCACATTCCGTGCTCAGCCAAACAAATCATCACCATGGGGTACAAACACACAAAGCTGGGCATAGGACGGGATAGCGCCCCTAAAAAAAAGAGCACCACTCGTGACATCATATGTGGCAGCTAAGTCTATGGTGCCCCTCACTTCACACAAGTGTAATTATTTGTAATATAGTAATATTAAAAATGTATATAGTTAGCTGGTCATTGTTAGCACAGTCTGGCAGAGTATGCGACACCAAGATTTCACTGCATATACTTGTATGAACATGTGACAAATAAAACCTCTTGAATTTTGACAAAGCTGTTATGGTGCTGGACAGCCAGTGTTTGTGTGGCCAGCTCACATGAATTTGTGACAGCATTGGATATAGGGCAGGTGATTCGACACCAGCTTAACAAGCAGAGTTCATCCTGTCTAAATGTTGAGAGACACTGGTCAATAGAGATACACTGATCCAGGAGGTGACGGTGATTGACAGTTCCGTTCACACTGTAGGCCAGGGTAATCCTTCCAGTGTTGTCTGAGCCAATGATGATTGGCTCTTGCAAGAAAACTAAACTGAAGTACTATATTATTATTAGAACCAAATTAACCAATGTCTTTATTGTTGTCCATCCCCCCCGTCAGTATTTCCTTTGAAACAGTACAATGGCTAAGATGGAGGCAGCTACAAAAATACATACTGTACAGATAACTTATTTTTGGAAAGAGCAGAGGATAATGTCTCACTTTCAGTTTGTATTTTGTCTTTTTGAAGACAAAACAGTGAGAAAGGTAATAACAGATTCACCATACCATGATTCAATACCCGGGGCCAGTTGCTGTAGGCTACATATTATGGTCAGTGGTCACAGAGATTGGGGGCCTTGATCACCGCAATATCTCTTGGCACAAGAAGCATCATATCTTATATTAAGTGTACTGGGTTACCAAAACACCTTTATAATAATATCTAAGGGTCTACCAGTTTAAGCTAGTCTGAGATACCAGCTAGGCACAGGAAGTGTGGTGGAAGTTGGCTGACAGGCATGGGCTTAGAACCATCTCAGGCAGATAAGGAGCAGTCTGGGCTTTCGATTGGCTGACAACTTTGCCAGGGAGGTGGGTCCTCAGAAGGGCCTGCTGTATTCATGTGTGTAAACCAACAGTGGGGTAGATTCGAGGAGAAGATCATGAGAGCAACAGGCGAGAGGCCAATGATTTAAAACCATAGAGGTAACATAGGTAAACATGAGCATAGGAATACCATAGGTAACCAACCAGGTATTTGAACTAATCTGTAATAAGGTGCAGCAATAAGGTGCAGCTAAGATCGAGAGAGCGAAGAATGGCTCTCAAGTGGCCGGTCTGGGCCAGCTTAGAATGTTTCAATGAGAGCTGAACTCCCAGCGACAGATAGGTTAGGGGCAGACTATTAGGCAAAGTGTGTATGTGTGTGTGTTTACGTGTAATAACAAGTGAATAAAACCATATAAAAAGCATGCCTTTGTAAAGAGAAGCGATTATTGGAACATTTTAGTTCAGTCTATGCGTGTTGAATCTTAGTTAAAGTCTTGCCGGTTGCTGAGTCCGTCGGATACTCTCCCGAAAATCCGAACATTAAGCAAAAAGTAGGCTATATCAGCAGTTGATGGCACATGGCCAAATAGTAAAGCAGGAAGAGGTTGGAGAGGTCAGGGTCAACCACAGAACAGCCTGCCCTAGAGCTGGTAGGGTCTCTCTGTGCACACATGCATGATGTGCGGTCACAAGATAACTATAACAGTGCACCTATGTGGGGTCATGGGGAAACCACACGGATTGTGACCTTCTAGTGAGGCCCCGATTAAGCTACAGATCCATTGTTGTTCTACTACTGCTAAAGTGTATTTTGCCCGAGGGGGGGAAAGGGCAAATTGCATTGTGGATGGAAGGAAGTAGAGCAAAGATAGTTATTGGTAGGAACACTCCTCTCCAAATCAGAGATTAATTGTAAATTGTCTTCCGTTCCACAAGTCAACTACTGCGTCCAGAGTCCCGACCAAATTCTGACAGTGACAAGCAAGCATTTATCATCTACTCTACTCTGATGACCACACACTGTGTTATCATCCCGGCAGGATCAAGTAAACTTTCTCTCTCAAAATAGAGATCTATGAAATTTCCATCATGTAGAAGTACAGTATAGGCGACATTGACACACCTTATTGCAGATGTATCATTCTGAGCGACGTTTTGGGACTTTACAGGTCAATGCAATTGAGACAATAACCAATTGCCCTACGGCCTAAGTGACACTGATGATGTATCTACTGTAACTAGCCTATTTTACACAATGATTTAGTAAAATCACCTAAATGTCATCGTATGTGTACGAATGCTCAGTGCATTGCAGCCAAATGTTCAAAATAGAAATGTTGCAGATATTTGAATGAGTATTTAACTGGTATTGTAAGCAAATTCGGAATAAAGGTTAAATGAATGATACTGCGAGATGGGCTAAGCCAGCCGCTGTGCAGCTGCATGTGACAAATGACAGCCAATAGCCCATTGAACCTTACCTCGGAATACAGTTCGGGGAAGATCCATCTATTTCCCATGTGGCGAACAGGTTCATCGGGACGGGTCTGTTGAGAGCCCCGCTGCCCGGGAAACTCAACCGGCCACTTCTCTCCGCCATGGTTCGGACGGGCGAGAGACGTCCGACGTCCAAACGCACCGAGCTGGGTTCTGTTGTAAACAGCAAGCTGATCCAAACGTTGATGTGTTGCTGTGCGTCGAGAATAAAGTTAGCCCCACGCCCGCGTTAGCACAATGGCATGTGTACAGAGGCCGTGCTCATGTCTCCGTCCTTGTATCCAGCAGGTCGGGTATCCAGTTCACCAATGTCTGGGCAAAACTGCAGTGTGAGCAGTGTGCTTGTTGTGGCTCTACCACCACCACCACGCTACCGTCCATCCATCGCCACCCCCAGGAAATCACGTCATCGGCGGGTTTCTCGCCGCTGCATTCTGTTCGCTTCACTTGCAGGTGCAGTGCAGGACTGGACTGAAGCGGGGCTGCCTTGGGCATGGATCCAGAAGCTGTCTCGGGTCGATGGCCAGCTTGGCTTTATCATTCAGTGCCAAGCCCTGAGTGGCAGCCAACAGCCTTAGTGGCAGTACATAACCCAGTCCCAGGCAAAGAGCACCCACCCTTTCACTTCGCACTGCAGCTGCAAAGTGCAACGGGAGGCTGTCACAGGGGACAGGAAACGTAGGTAGCTCAACCAGATCTTGCTTTGCACTTGCCTATTCTAATCAATATGGAATAAATAGTCATCTGGTTCACATAATTAAGCGCTTTGGGTATTTAGAAAAGTGCTGTATAAATAAACTATAAGTTAATTGACGCAGTACATGTATAGGCTATACGCCATCAGAATTTTTCCCATTTAATTCAAATGTGTACAGGCAGACTTCTAGAATCACGCTTTAACAAAAAAGCAAACCCTGCCACCGTGTGGTGATTCCATGGCCCATTTCAGGTTTTTGTGAAAGTTATCGGTGACAATTTGTCAAAGAGCATTTTTCCCCATGCGCAGCAAATCAGACAAGGCGCATTTATTAAATTCAAATAATTTTAATTTGTAAACATTGGTGTAGATTCCCCATACACTCACTGAGATCTTGAACTACCCAGAAACGTAGTTAACGCTTGCACATAATTGTTAATGTATTCGACAAAGTACAAATTGTGTTCTTTCATGGTACTGCAAGGGAAAACCCACTTAATTTGTAGTGATTGTTTTATTGTATGATGCCAGCACTTCATTTCCAGATGTTTCTCTGCTATAACATCTCAGGTTTCTCATGTTCAGACTTCAAAACATTTACAGGGGCACAACTGAAAATAAAGCAATGTAAAATGGAATCACAAACAGACAAGGTCCTGTTACTCATGGCAGTATCAATTCAAAACTAAGCATACATACAAGTACTTGATACGGGAAGAAATAAAATAAAAAACACCATTTGAGATGTCAGCGTAATTTGTTTTCACATAGCATGGAAATAATGGTAAATATGTAGAAGCACCGGTTATGTTGCGCCCCACTGAAAAGCAAAATCACAGTATCACAACACCATTAAGTTGACAAAAACAATTAAAATGTAGATCCTGTAAAGTTAATGTAATCCCCTTTTCAAACCAGTATTACTAAAGCAACAAGGTGGATGGAATTTGAAAATAGCACTTGTTAGACCATAGACCACACTCTCGGAAGACATGTTCTGACAGCTTACCCAATTACACATTTTAAATTACATCTGAAGACACATGGTTAATCCAGATGGTAAATAATCTTGAAAAAAGTGAATTACATTAATCCACCAAAAAAGGTTCTTAGAATCTTTTTTTAATCAAATGGAGGAGTTTCCAAAGTAAAATATCAGTTATTAAAGTTGTAAGAAAACAAAGGAAAAAAAAGCAATTTACTTTGAAAGCACATCCAAAACTAAGCATAAGAAAAGAAAGGTTTTTCCCACGACTTACAAAGCCAATGCTGGCACAATCACGACCAACGCTCTACTTAAAAAGACGACTCACCACTCCGCCCAGAAAACCCTTTGGTATTAGTACAAACCTGACAACAGCCATCACACTGGCCCTGTAGTCTGCAGCTAAGGTCTTCATCATCATCAGTTCATTCTAATGCATGGAGACATACAGTCTCAGTGCTGGCTTTCTGCTGAAGCAGAGCGAGAGCGAGAACGGGAGCGGGGGGAGCGGGAGCGGGACTGCTTCTTCTGAGCAGGTGCAGGGGAGCGGGATCGAGACCTGGAGCGCGACATGGATCGGGAGGGAGAGCGGGCTGCAGCCCTGCCTCCTCCTCCTGATGAAGTCTTCTTTTCTGGTGTGCGGCTGGTGGACTTGCTCCTGTTGCTCCTGGAACGGCTCCGGGAGCGGCTCTTAGAACGTGAATAGCTGCGGGAGCGGGATCGGCTTTGACTGTTGGGTGAAATGAGGTACATTGGGTTATTTTTATATCCCTTTTCTTTCTTTGATGTGCACAATAATTCATAATAATTTAGTCGTTCCAAGTTCGGATGGGGGTACAGACAGTGGGCAGAGCGATCTGTGCTTTCTAAATGTCCACTGCATCAATCCCCACAGCTTAGAATGTATTAATGTCATCAGAGGACAGACGGACCACATGTTTAAGTGTCTTAAGGTACACTTGACACAGACAGGGCAGACAGAAGAGTGAACAGTCACATTACCACACGGACACCATTTATAAGTGTAACTAAATATCAATGTTGTACTGCTAACATTGTGCAAAACAACATTACCGTTTGGCAGCCAGGATTAATTAAAGAATCATTACTAACTATATATATTATATATATATATATCCCGTTCCACCCTTGTTTTGAATATCCAAAACATGACAGATGACTGAATGGTGTGTGTTGTCGGACTGGGTGTTGATCTCTCACTAGCTGATGAGAAGTACAGGCCGGCGCCATTACAGTACCTGCTATGGTCCATGCAATAAGCGTTGTTTTGACCAGAAATGCCACCTAGGATGGGGATTTGGAGATAAACGCGACTGAAAGCGTGCATGCGCCTTCAGGCACGTTACAGCAGTCGGGATGCCAGACCCCCCAGACTGAGGCTAGGGACATCCTAAGGCTACTGTATCCTGCACTAGACCACTTTCACCCGCTATGGGGCCAAGACTTAGACCAGCGAGCAAATCAAGATGGCGCAGTCCAACAACAGATAGCCATCCAAAGCTAATGTGAGTAGCCTTGCCGAGACTAAAGATGAAAAGCATTAAGATTAGAGTTAGTGACTCACCTCCTGCGGTGATCTTCAAAGATCTTCAACTTGCGACCGTTCAAGTCTGTTCCATTGAGCTTAGAAATGGCATTCTTCATATCACTGCGTGATGCAAACTCTACCACCCTGGGGATATAAATGGTGGGGGGGTACATTATATCAAATACATGGTCACCCAATTAAAACAAATAGAATTCTTACTTTATATAAATTGAATTCATAATTCCATCTCCATTAGACGAGCTGTAGACCATCTCCTTGGAGATGGTCTACAGCTAACGGAAATCAATAGTAAATGACAGGAGAACCCACCCTTCATTTTTGTTGGTTCTGTGAGCATCCACAAAGGTAACTTCTCCTGCTTTTCTCATCAGGTCTTTCAGGTCCTGTTTCAAAGCACAAGCGAAATCAGTGACAAACAAAAAAGTGTGCGATGTGCCTTGAAAGCCTTTTCAAACCTGGGATTGAGAGAATTCAGTAAGCAAGGCAACATGAAAACAGCATTCACACCTGTAACTGGGGATTATCTAAGGTTTACTTTAACAGCAAAACGTTATCAAGTTGTTGAGATGCTCACTTTACAATGGAGCAACATAAACGATAAGACTTCATAAGTGGCAGCTTTGACTTTAAACAAAGAAATACCAAATCCCATTATAATTGGTTGCATGAAGTCACTTGTTGGTGGGTAAAGAAATGAAAATGCACATGTTTATGTATTTAAGCATTTAACACTGACTTTGAAATATTGATAGGCAATGAGTCACGTTAAAAACTTTGTATTGAAGGCGTGAAAAAAAAAAGTGTTTGACTATAGAGTTCCACTATGACAGGGGGATTCTCTTTAGTATAAAAAGTTTTAGTTTACTTAAATGTATCCCTTTGTTCATGGGTCCTACCAAAATAAATTATTCTTTATTCAACTAGTGTGGGCTCACAGCAGCTCTTGACTTGAAGATAACTATATTGATCTAAAAATATCTTTAAAAAAAAATGTATTTCACCGTCAGCCATTTTGCTCTTACATCATCCTCAGGGCTGTGAAACCTCAAAGTATGAGCATGTAAGAGCAATATGGTCAATATTATTTGCATTAAATAACTATTCTTCCTTGTGCTTGTTGATTTCAGAAGGTAAAAAATGTACTCCCATATTTTCCACCCACCCCCTTCACAAAACCAATCACATGAGTTTTATACTACTTACCATTCCAAACCCAGGAAGATATTAGCATAGAGCCACTTGTCCAAATAGCAAATCGGAACCAATGCAGTGTTAAGCCATTGAGAAACGACATCGGCCTTGACTCGGACTCCGGCCTCCACAAGTAAGGAACCACCAGAGAGCAAGTAGGGAGTGCAGAGGGTGTGCGCCCAAACTCAACACCTCCCCCAACTCCATCGGCAACAGAAAAAGACCCAAACGGAAGAGTAGCGTAGGGACCGTAGATTTGAGGGGGGCTGTTACAGCAGTCGGGGATGCCAGACCACAGAACCTCCAGACTGTGGCTAGGGACATCCTAAGGCTACCGTATCCTGCGCTAGACCACTTTCACCCGCTACGGGGCCCAGCCAAGACTTAGACCAGCGAGCGGCAACTGCGTGTAAGGAGAGGCACCAAATGGACACTATTCAGAAAAAAATACAACCAGGAGAGGGCGCTATGCACTTTAGACCTCTCCATGGAGGGTGTGTGCATGCAACTCCAATTAAAGGATATCATAACAGAACAGCTGGTGTAAATATAAAAACAGTTATATGTTCTTGTTAGAGACTGCCCATCAGCATTAAAAATGCTTTCTCTGAAAGAAACAGTACTTGAACAAGAAATGGGGTATTACTAGTGTCTTTAACCAAATAGCTCATGAGTATATTTCTGTTTTTAATCATGAGTAATGGCAAATTATCGTGACGTTTAATTTTTGTAAATAGTATACCCAGTTAGATAAGGCTGCATCTATCCAATACAAATGTAAAAGAGGAAGTAAGTAAACTTAAGTGATCCCTCACCTGCCAGCTAATACGAGACGAGAGGTTCTCCACAATAAGTCGGTGTTCCGTCCTCACAGGTGGGCCATACCTGTATGGGGGAAAACAGTCACAAAACAAAATGTCATAACCAGTCAGTCACAAAAAGTGTTACATTTGGCTATGGTACATAAGAAATGGATGCAGTCTGTGGCCTGAGGTTGTACACTTTAGTCAAGCGGGGAAAGCCATGGTTGCCTCTTTACCTTTTGTTCAATAATATCCAAGAAGAACGTAGTTCAGTTTTTATGCAGTGTTCCTAAAAGCTAACATTTGTTAACCATGTCATGATTAATGCATTTCCTTCACTTGCTTTCTGCAGACGTTGGAGCTAATGTCAATATTTGATCGCGTTTCAGAGGCAGCACAACTGGTCTCAGTTTGCAGATTAACTTGACTTTTGTTGATGTGGTGTTATCTTCACGAGCACTACTTTAATTAACGTTTTATGACCTAGAACGTTCACTCCTGCACAGGCAGTCTCACTATTGGGAAAGCAAAGTGTAAATCTGGACCTGAAAAGGGTCCCCCTGGAGGCCATATTTACACACCCAAGTTAATTAAACAGGATTTTACTGTGTGAGGTGAGGTGTCCTTTGGAACTTCTGTCAATTTGAAATGGTTGTCTTCTCCCTCTTCGAGTTAATTTCTAACCAAAGAAACATGATATTTTCTCTAACTGTTCACATTTGGACAGACGGCTCAGACAGCTGTTGTGGCAACTCATTCGTTCTTTGTGAACTCAAACCTGAAAGATGCCCCATACAGCTGAATCTGTTTACCATTAACAATTATGCACTAGAATACATACATTAACAGAACCACATAATTACAATGGCTGACAATTACATTGTGTAATTTGATACCATCATCCATTAGTTGGGAAAAGAGATATTTGGAGACTGATAAACATTTGAACTGCCAATGAATAACCCGTTCTGCCAGTTCTGTTGTACCTGGGAACCCATTACAATGACAAAGGCCCTTACTTAACTTCATCAACTTCCTTGGCTGTACCCCTAACTCAACATAAGTATTCTGGTAATAAACGATTCGATGTTAATCATTGCTAATGCTAAATACTAATCTACCTGGATCCACTGCTGCGAGAGGCGCGATAGTTGCCAAACCTGGGAGAAAAACGACCCATTCCTGGACCACCACCTCCGCGACCACCACCACCACCACCTCCTCCACCACCACCTCCTCCGCCGCCGCCGCCTCCTCCTCTTCTGGAGCGAGCATGCTCAATTGTAACCCTAATAAAAAAAAAAACAGGATAAAGAATACAATTAACAGTGACAATTCTATGTAGTCTACACCTAAATAAACTCATATAAAAAAAAGAGATCTCTTCAGGTCAGCACTCAGCATTTAAAAGGAATTAGTTTGGCGTTGCTCTTTAGGACGGCAGATGTTTAAATAGAAACGCTCGTTCCCAGAAGCGAACAAAGGGGGTGCCAAAAACGAATAGTACCCAACACAGAAAATGTACACACGAAGAAATTACTTAATCACGTCAATGTTACAATAATAAACGTTACCTCTCGCTGCACAGTTCTTTGCCATTCAACTCGTACACAGCGTCGTCTGCGTCCCTGTGGTCATCGAACTCCTGGTGAATCAATGCAAGAAGTGGGTTCAGTAAATGTGGCGCAACACACGGTAGAGTAAGCTAACGTTTGGTGGCTAATGCTACGCTAACGTGCGTATTGCAGATTGATCATACAAGCCGTGAAGCCGGCCAAACGCACCACAAAACCAAAGCCGTTTTTCAGGTTGATTTCCCGGATCCGTCCATATCCCTTGAAGAACTTCTCCACGTCTCTCTCCCTGGCGTGGGGGCTCAGGCGGCCGATGAAAACACGACAACCACTCATGATTTGCTGAAAACGAGACACGAGGTTTAGCATTCAACCAGATAGATAGCCAAATAGATCACCGATAAAAACCGATGTAGTGTTACAGACTTTATCAAATAAATGCAAACGCGTACCGAGACTACCGATATGCACGTAAATGTTTAAAAACTAAAGTTAGCGTGCATGTACTACTTCTATTGGCGCAGCTACTACAAATAGCTCTGTACTTTATATGCTCCTCTTTTTTCAAATCACCCAATAGTAAATAAAATTAAAGAAACACGTAATAAACTAAACCCCGTCTAAAATGCTATTACACGTAGGTAAACTCACCAGATTCGTGTTATTTTCTTGTTTCGGTTGTTGGTGTTGTCGACTGCTTTGACTCAACGACGTTAGCGCAGCGCGACTGGCCTGTATCAAAATGGCGACGGAAAATAAGAGGAAATGCTGGCGTTAAGTTGCCAGGTTGGGTGGGTAACGTCGAACTTTACGGATAGAAAAAAAATATATATATGTATAATATATTCCTAGTTAGTTGCAGTAAACGGTTTGGTGCCAGATAAATTGAATGGAACAATTAGAAACACAACAATGGAACTACCGATAAATGTGAAATGTAATTACGATGGTAATCATAATCAATGAAAATGCTCATTGTTATCTTCATGGCAAAACGCTGTGCAAGACATGTTTTGGCAACCCTAAATTTAACTTGTAAATTCAGTTTCGTATTGGTTTCACCCTATGGTTCACCAAATGTTTTATTTTTCTTCCGGTTTCACCTAAATAGCTTAATTAATTCCAAACATCGATAGGGTTATAGTAAATAAGTAATACATTTAAAACTGACAAATACATATCACGAAATTAAACAACGGTGTTGTTACATCACCCTGATGAATTGAAAAATGTGGACCCCTGTTGTGTAGACAAGTGTAATGCTTTATCAGTGTGTCTGTGTCGTGACTGTCGACAACAGTAACAGTCTATTGTGCTTTCATGTTAAATGTACCCATTCTGCAAACTGTTAATAAATACTTCAATCAATCTACACATCCGATACCTCAACTTCAAGACAACTGTAGTTATACTTGAATATTTTGTAGCTGCTAATGCTACACTATATATGTTCGTCGATGTTCCATCTTGCTGTTTGCCATAGGTGTTTGCAAATTGCAACCATACACAAGGGTGCACAAAAAAGGCCAACATTTCATTATTTGTGTGTTTATTCTAATACTGTAGTGTAGGCTATCCTTCTTGAAACTGTCTTAGGTTAGGAAGGTAAAGATTGACACAACACAATAGAGAAAAGGTATTTTCTGTAGAAAGTGCCAAAGAATTTGAGCATGAATACTGAACAATATACAACAACCCATTTCAAACCGGGGTGGACTGGACACACACACACACACACACACACACACACACACACACACACACACACACAAGGTGACTGCACTTTAAAAGCCCAAACCACCAACTCATTGATCGCATTGGTGTAGTTGACCTTAAAAACCGTTGTCCTGACCCAACCCTTTGGCCTTTGGTGTGGTTTGGGCTTTACACAACCACTGGTCATGTGATATCCTTCCTGAGAAAGGGATGCACAGCACCAGGAACATGTCTTGATATCTGGTGATAGTAATGAGAATTAAAGGCCTATTCATAGTCTGGATTTTCGGTGGTGAGGTGACCACCGCTCCGGTGGTGAGCTGACCACCGGAGCTGAAATAACGTTGAGCGGTGGTGAGTAAAAACAGAGAGAAGGGCTGGAGCGGTGGTGGTGGTTTGCTCTTCACCGCGGCTCGTGACATCATGTTGTAGTTCGGTGGTCACCCCACCACCGAAAATCCATACTATGTATGAGCCTTAAGGCTCATACATAGTCTGGACCCGAAAATCCAGATCAATGTTATTTCAGCTCCGGTGGTCAGCTCACCACCGGAGCGGTGGTCACCTCATCACCGAAAATCCAGACTATGAATAGGCCTTTAAGTAACACATATTGCGTGTGTGTGTGTGTGTGTGTAAAGTTTCAATGTGTAAAGTTTCAAATAAGATGTTATCACAGATTATACCTGTTTTTCTCCCTGTGACCTCAAATTTTCACTGTGACAAACCTACCCTCAAGACACTTGATGGAAAGCGAGGTATTGTAGTATTGTTTGTCTTTTATCATGACTTATAATCTTTATAAAATATGTTTCAGATGATTCTAAAATCTAATTTATACTTTGTCATATTTTGTGCTGTGACACCATCATGCGATAAATGAAGCATAAATGAGGCTTAAGGCATAGGTGAGCACAGGGAGTAATGTCATTTAAAGGGCAGCTCAGTCTCTATTGGTGCATATACAACCCTGTCTCCCATAGGCAAAAAACAACACAGAAGAGTAAACAGCTCTAATGATGATGAACTGTTAAAGATGGTAAAAGTGACTATTCTGGGGATACAGGTACATTTCTTGGCTTGGAAGTTACAGCACTTCTATTATACAGTATAAAGATCACTTGAATTGTCAGTGGAGCTGGTTGGTTCTCAGTGGGTCTGGTAAAGTTTACAAATAGTGGCCCAGGCCGTAGCGTAACGGTCTGGGCACCGGACTGGTGATCCAGTCGCGGTGTGCCGCGGGTTCGACTCCCGGACCCGACACGGCCCTTACCGCATGTCATCCCCCCATCTCTCTCCCGTTTCCTGTCAGCCTACTTTCTATCCCTTAAAAAATCAATAAAGGCGTAAGCCGCAAAAAAATATCTTAAAAAAAAAAAAAAAAGGTTTACAAATAGTGACTGGGCTGCATTAAGGTGAAATAAAATTATATGATAATCTGACAAAGTCAGTGTGACATTACTTGGTAAGTTATGGTCCAGTTTTCAGTTTCAAAAGAGGTCACAGTTTAGATCAAGGTAATGAAAATATGACAAGAAACTGAACAGTGTGGAGATTCAACTTTGTCTGGATTGGTAATAGTTATGTAAAATGTCTTCAACGTGCAACAATTTCACAAGATCAAATGGACTCAATAAAATAAAACTCCCACCTCTTCCTCTAACCCTCTAGAAATGGCCAAAGTAAACAACTAAAGCTCCAAGGGATACAGAATTGACAATATCAACTGAAGGCCACATAGAGGTCATCTGAACAAGTACTTGTTGAAATGTTAGCAGGTTAGCTGTTCTGTGTAACATCACTATCAGTAGTCTCCGTTATCTATTCTACAAAAGCAGCTCTGAAGTCAGGGCGGGGAAGAAGGCTGACAAAGGTTTCAAAGTCACAATAATACTTTACTAAAAACTTCAGACCTACAAGTAACTCTTGCCAAGTTTGAGCCATGCGTCACAGTTCAGGACCCAGTAGGTCTAAATGTGCCCCCATCAACCTGTCAATCATGTTAAAAAATATTGGACACATCTGTAGTTGTGAAGTCTCCATCAGCAGCTCTGTTGAGAAATGAGAAACTTCTTTCTCCTGCCTCTTCACTCAGAGCTCAAACTGTATGAGGTCAGGTTGTTGTTCAAGCCCGCAAATGCCACTGTGGCAACAAACGGCAGTGACAAAGCAGGTCAAGAGGTCAGTGTGTTCAGGTGCTATTTGGACTCGCTGACTGGCTCAGACCCGGGTGTGGCGACAGCTGTGAGAGGAGCCTGAGCCGCCCGCTGCCGCCCCCGAAGGCGAGGAAGGGTCCTCATCACTGGACTCAACATGCTCATCTTTGTGGAGGCCGAGGCTTATGTGGTTCTGGAGGGCTGCTGGAGTCAGCCACTCCTTGGGCAGGCAACTTTGCAGGAAAGGAATGCAGGAGCTGAAGTATGCCAGGCGGTTCACCCAGCGTGGGATCTCCCGTCCACACAGCAGCTAAAACAAACAAAACAAAAGATAAATGACATCAATAGAAAAGGACATCATCAGAAAAGCATTTACTAACCGGGTTATTTTTTTTAATTCAAATGGTAATCCATGGGTAAACAAAGCGCTTTAAAAAAGGTGTTCAGTTATTTATTTCATTTTTAAGTAAATGTCAAAAGATAGAAAATGGGTAAAGAGATATACTATTTGAATGCATGGAATTCCTTTCTTTTGTGAGGGAATAGCTTTACTTACAGACAGTAGGTCTTTTTATTCTTTGTTTAGTATGCATGTTTGTACAATAAATGTGTCAATAAAGTGTCAGTGGTTGCTCCTTTTTATCCTTTTTAAAACCCTTTATCTGTAACATTACCTGTGTCTTGTGCTGATGTAAAAACTAAACTGCTACTCTTTCTTGTTCTGCCTCAGGCAGGATAATTGTATATGGCATATACAATCATCCTGCACTATAGGCTAAACTAAAGGGTGTATAGGTTATACTGATTCGTTTTCTTCAAGTTCACCCTCCGCACTCCCCTGTGGCAGGGCGAGGCTCCCAGGTCAAAACAATAAAAATCCACCATAGACATGTTACGAGCTACTTTCTGTCAAGAAATTCCATACATAGTTTGGAAGTGCTCGTTTAAAAAAACACAATGTCCTGCTGCCTCCTTCATTATTTGCCACTTAAAAACAGGTGGTAAGCAGGACTGTGTCAATATACAGGGAAAAAATACAATAATGAAAAATGAATATTAGGTCAAATAAGGTAAGGTGACTGCACTTTTAACACAACCACAGGTCACGTGATATACTTCCTGAGAAAGTGATGCATAGCACCAGGAACATGTCTTGAGTAGGGTGACAGAAGTCCCCCTTTATGTGGAACATGCCCTAATTTCCAAGACTTTTCAGGCGTCCAACAAATTGAGAGTGAGACCCTGTCCCACATTGTGACTGGCATTGTGAATGCCCTAATAGTTAGTCCCCTAACAGTTGGCTTTCTGTTGTAAAGCTCTCATTGTCTCTTCCTGCAAGATGTGTTAAAATAACATGAGAAATATCCCAGGCTACAGTACCAAGTCGGCCATACCACCCATGTCCAAAAGTTGCATTTAAACCAAAATGTCCCCGCAATGTCCTGCTGCCTCCTGCATTATTTACCACTTAAAAACAGGTGGTACGCAGGACTGCTGAGTGATTTCCAACGACTCCATGTTGCTCAATGTGTTTGCCACTCAGTCTAGATGTGTGTGGGCGTGGGCGAGGGGCGTGTCTCGGTGGAAAAATGATGTATGTGCATACTCTATATAGTATACCTGTATAGTTTTATTGATGTGATTTACCTACTGTAACTACTGTAAACTGTACCTACCTATACTGTACGTCTATGCCGGTTATCTGTACCTTTTACGGCAGTGCTGTCTCAGGCGTCTGAATTTACCCAAGAGGATGGATGGATGGGTGGATTGATCTTTCTTTCTTTCTTTCTTTTCTTTCTTTCTTTCTTTCTTTCTTTCTTTCTTTTCTTTCTTTCTTTCTTTCTTTCTTTCTTTCTTTCTTTCTTTCTTTCTTTCTTTCTACAGAATAGGGATACTACGTTCCAAGTGGTTAAGACAGACCTCAGACAGCGAGGAGGAGAAATGATTGCAGTTCTTGTGCATTAGATGGTATGCGTTGCCCTTGAACTCTTTGCCCAGTTCCTCCATGATTTTATCTATGTCCTCCTCTGTAAAGTCTGTGGTACCCAAAGCTATGGCCTCCCTGTTAAAACACAGATACATTCAGTTATCAGTAGGCATTGGCCTCCCTGTTACAACATATTCGGTTATCAGAGTTCCCTGTGATTTTATGTATTGGTGAGGCCAGTAGGTAAAGGTTTCACATTTGTAGTGCAATTTACTGAGTTTTTGGTCTACATAATCAAAACAGGATTTATACACACTGTGGTTATATTTATTTGGGTTTAGTTTACATGGAAATATTGGGGGAGAAATCCTGTTATCGTAATTTCTCTAGAGGTGGTGGTAGTATACTGCAGTACAAAGGAAACAGTAAGAAGTCCTACTTGTATCAGGACACATTGCAAAGTGTTTTGCACTCACTTGAATTTGAAAGTCTCTCCTAGTTCAGTGGCATTCCCAGGGTTTATTTCAAAAATGCCACTGAATGGGTATGGATGTCCCCCATATGCAAATTCTACATTAGGAAAGGATGAAAAAGGGAAATACTGGTTAACACTCCAAATGAAAGCACACAGCTATTGTAATTAAAAGATGGAAACGAATGAAACATTGCCACACCACTCTTATATCATTAACCCAGGCTAATTATAGTTTTCTTCTCTGTATTTACAACTATATAATGAGTTGCAAGGACAAAATAATAGTTGGTGTTGTCACACAGTAATACAGCACTGTTTCTCACACACTGACAGACACACACATGCATGCCCCACCCAGAGGTATCAGAATATCAGAATATAGTGAGCAATAATGTGTGTGTGTGTGTGTGTGTGTGTGTGTGTCTGTGTGTGTCTGTGTGTGTGTGTGTGTGTGTGTGTGTGTGTGTGTGTGTGTGTGTGTGTGTGTGTGTGTGTGTGTGTGTGTGTGTGTGTGTGTGTGTGTGTGTGTGTGTGTGTGTGTGTGTGTGTGTGTGTGTGTATCCTGAGCTCAGACATGATAGAGAGGTCTGAGGCCTGCAGTGAATGTGCTTTGCGAACATGTAATCTGATTTTGTACACATAAAGACCTTCCATCTTACCTCTGCCATAAATCTCTATGCCTGAGTGGAAGACTCCAATTCCCAGATTGGAGGTATACTCATTGATCCAGTACTGGATAGGGGGAGAGAAAGGTAAAATACATCATTCAGGGTGAATAGTATAGTATGTTTAAGTATGATGCATGAATTATGCAATGGTCTGTGATATGTATGCTGCTGAAAAGGAGAGAATGAGAGTTAGAACAAAGCGATTCTCAAAATATTAACCATTCCTCAAACGAATACTGATTCAGCCAAAGAACGAGGGGCCAGCTCATAGTACAATGGAGTGTACAATTACAACAATAGAAAAACATGTTTATTTAAATATGGAAAATGGAAAGGGATAATACCTTAAAATATGCGCCAAATAGCTGCACAAATTACACTTGACAAGAGACAAATCAATATCTATAACGTCCTGCTCAGAGGTAAAACATTCCCAGTCTCTGCCTAAAAGCATTGTTGAGTACCTCCCAGTAAATGCCAGATTAAAAAAAATCTACTTTTTCTCCAAGCAGAACAAGTGAGCACCTGTTCTTTACAAAATTGGTGATGCATGGTTTATTTCAAAGATGCCACTGAACAGGTATGGATGGAGGATGGAGGATAACAACAAGTAACATAATGACAAAGAAATAAAGGATATTCACAAAAAGGGCAACTCTTTCTCCAAGTGGAGCAAGTTCAGTTGTACAATGTACACAGGAGGATATTGGTGATGCATATGGAACTGTAACACAGCCCTACAATCCCCAACCCCCACTAAACGTCTGTCACCCTTGTAGAAAAACCCTGAGGAAATTTGTTCAAAGCTAAACACATGCCCCCCAGCTGTCCCCTATTAATAATAGAACAAGTTTCCTGGCTCTGATACAATAAAAGCACATATCCACCTCTCTATCAACAACAGGGGTTGACACTAAGGTCTCGAGGCCCTTGCCTGTCGGGCAAGTACAGGTCAAGTTCTACTTGCCCAAAGGTCATGCCCACTTGCCCAAAATGTAAATCAAAGCAAACTCCACTTGCCCGAATGTTTTATTTACTTGCCGTTAGTGTCAACACCTGAACAAGGTTTTCTGGCTTGTCTGTCACTGGCTTCACCCCAATGGCTCACGTCTGACAAAAAGGCTCATTTTAGTGCACCCCTGGAATATGAATGGAATAAGTATTAGTCCGAGTTAGTTTTAAAATAAAGCAAAAGAGAAAGTCGAAGGATATATTGTTCTATATCACCGCGCAAACTTATAGCAATGTCACAAGGAACACATTAACCATTAAAAAGACAAGATGACTCAAATGCTGACAAGCTGGCAATCAAATACATATTACGCGCTGATAGCACTGGCATCTAATTCCTGACACCATTATTCAACTTTCCCAGTTGCTCTTTGACCTACAGTATACCAAATAAGCTTCCCTCTTATCTTGGTGAAGGCATGTTTCACAGTAACATCCCTGTAATGATCCATACGATACTGTACGGGCCTATGCAGATATGCCATGCCCCACTGCACACATCTAGCACTCACTCACATTGATTTCACATTCAGCATGCTCACCACCTTATCTTTCGAGCTCCACAAAAGTCATTTTCTGCCATTTCCTGTAATTCTTGGGTAGAGCCTGACCGTTATCGCTTGGCTGATATATCATCCATTATTTTACTTTTTTTTTTACATCTTTGAGGACATTTATGCGTTACCTGCATTCCTGCATGTCTTAAGTCAATCAGCCCCATTGATAACTTGATGTCCTCCATAAACTATGGACTATCAATTTGTTGAATTCTAACTGGTTCCATTTAGTAACCATGCTGTTTTGCTATTTTAGCTATCCAATAAGTTGAATGAATGTACCGTATATTATTTTATTTTCATTTCATATTTCCTTATTTCCTTGTTTATTAAAATGATACATTTGTTATAGTGAAGTTTAATATAATTACTTTTATTGCGTAAAATGTTCTCACTTAGAAACATTAATCGAATGGACCATTGTAAAGCGCTTTGAGTAAGCACGTAGTGCATAGAAAAGCGCTATAAAATTGCAATCCATTATTATTATGTTTTGGCCTTAAAATAATTTAAAAAGACCCAAAGATCTGGCCTAGCTGACACACTTATGTCACTTGCTGACCTCACATGATCTGAGTAGGGTAATACACTAAAATCACTTCTATGTGTGCACTGCTGTATGTCCACATTTACCGTACACAGGTATAATAGTGTGAGCTCAATTGTGAAATCAATTGTGTTGAGCAAAACAAAAATTGCCTGATGCATTTCCTCAGTCAGTGTATAGGTGCAAGCAAGCAGAAAACAAAGTCCATTTTCAAAACACCACATATTCATATTCAGGAGTAAAAAGCAATCTGTATTGTATTACCTGACTTTTATCAAATCTCTGAAAGATAATGACCCAGTCTGTAAAATAGTTACAGTTTTCTCAACCAAGAACAAGCTCCCTATAGGCTTTTTTTAATCACACAATTTGTTTTGATCCAGTCAGTCTGATGGTTCCACTTGTTTTCCAGGCACTGAAAGTCTCATTTTCAATGTATTCTTTTCATCTGTGTCTTTATCAGTCAGAGCAACTTTTGATAATTATTCTGTGCATTTAGAGCAACACATTGTTTCCCATGGGGTGATGTTCTACACTAGCATGTTCCCATGTGAAACCCGACAAGCAGTGGGTACACGACTGAATGATGACCCTTGTCCCTGGCTGCATGGCTGGTCGCTGTCTCTGTGTATTGTGAATCATGTGAGACAAGCTGACCCTGCACATGCAGTGACAGAGGTCAAGCGGCTGTAGGAGACTTACAATGCCCTGACTACAAGGAGACGGTGGGCAGGAAGAATATGCAGACTATTATCTGTCACAACTGATGTCAGACAACAGAAATTCAACCTCTACTTAACCTGTTAGTGTTGAACACTACTTTGTGAAATACTGTGTCAATACAAGTTGCGACTGAATCAAATCTTAATCAAATCACACAAATCAAACACATTTAAATTATGACACACACCTCAATACAGACTGAGTGAAATCATAGAAATCAAACCGTGTGTGTGTCGGTGTGTCCTGACCTACAGAGAAATAACGGTAAACCTAGCGGACATGTGTTCACCTTGTGATTGTTGTAATGTCTACTCTGTAACTAAATGTTAGTTACACATGTGTAGAATGTTTTTGTCCATGGCATATCATTCACCTCACGTGAGTTTGTATAACCAAACGAAATGTAGCACTGGATAACGCCTTACACGTACCATATCATACACGTTAAGGATGACAGGTTCATTGGCCATGATTTAATCCTGAGAAGGAAAGGCAAACGTCCCACCCTCGACGTTAAGGTTGTCAGACTCCTCTGTGACAGAAGGAATGGACATCAGGATCCTGAGGATTGAAACGAGCACTTGGTTGGGATAGAAGCTGCCAATTCCCCTCTAGACGAGCAACTTGGAATAGTTTATTTTGGGGGGTGTTATAAAATCAAACCTCAGTAAATCTGGAGGTAGAAAAAACGAAGGCTAGCGCGATGTCAAAGAACCATTTTGGCATCAGAAACTCCAACCCCAGCAAAGGCCAGTGAGTTGCAGCCATGGTTGCAGGCTGCAGCCCATCTTCTCGTTTCCAGGAAAAAAAATGTGGGAGCTCTGTCCAAGAGGGGGGGGGGCGGTGACGGTGTCGATGTTACCAGGCCTCTTTTATAGATAAAGCGCTCAAAAATGTCGTATTAAGCGATGCAACGTCGAATCACAAACGAACATCAATAGAAACTTGATCCAAAGAGGACATTATAGGCCCACAAGTGTTTTAATCTCGAGCGCAGATGAGACGGCTTTCACCGATATCACTTTACTCTCATGGGCGTCCACGTCCACTAGGGTGAAAAGGCAATGAGAGTGGACCGACCAAGTACGAGCCATTTTAGACGGAAGATGTTATTGTTTCAAACAGTACTCCAGGTATGGGCGTCTTAACCGGGATCATTATTGACCATGCCAAGTTCACTAGCATCTCCGGACAGTCCGGACGTTAGCCTACTAACGTTGTGGCCCGCAACCCGCATCCAGTTATTTTAGTACACGGCTCCGCACACAGATATCTCCGCGACATTATTTCCGTTCCCCCTGTCTCAAGTTCTCGCAACAAGCAGTTTGTTCATCTCTTGGTCCTCTCGATTAGTTTCCTGAAATGTATTTTAAAACGTATTCCAACTCGGTCTCTTCCATCGCTCCACCACAATCGTGCTATTCTCGCAAATACTGCCTCCCGCTCCCTCTCTGAAATAATGAAGCATTACATCATAGCTGCCTGGCTGGGAGGCAGACAGCATCCTCCAACAATGATGGAGAGGTGGGATTGGAGGGGAGGGGGGTTTCATCAGGTAGACTGATATTCTCACAAATATCCTTGTTATACCTCCCATACACATGCTACACTACAAGAGTTTTGCCAAGATTTTGGAAAGGTTTTTTAAAAGACTAAATTTGACTAGAATGGAATCTTTTAAAAATCTTTCCAAAACTCTTAGTAGTAGGCTAGTGTATGGGAGTAGAGTATGAATAGTAGACTACACTAATTCTTGTGAATCTTAAATTTACAGAATCAAATTAAATGGGAGAACCTGATATAAGACCTTATTAACTATTTAAGAACTAATGTAACTAAGCTTATGTAGCTAATCTATTGAAATATTTTCAGAAATGTATACGTATCAGTGAATGAATTGCAGCACAAGCAGGCATATTCAACATGAATATTTTAATAAGTGCTTGGACATCAAACACACAGTATTTGCATAATTTAGTTCTGATATTTCTTCTTTGAATAAGTACTCACAATCCCAGTGAGCAAAGTGACATAGTTACATTTACAGATGAACCCTGCAAAGAACATCATACATTTACATGACAGCAATGTTGCAGATTGATGAAAACATGGCATAGGCAAGTACATGCAGCACTGACTAATTAATCAAATGGCAATTTTTGGAAGAGTTTGGGATTTTGGTTAGTGCAAAACATGATGTTATATTAAGAACATAATTAACTATTTGTTCCAGACATCTCATTTGCAACGGAGTGGCTCAAAATGACTTGAGCGGTTTGGCCTCAACATTTCACCAAGTGAAAAACCGACTTCCCTTTATAATGGTATACAACAAACTTACTGTAATCATGTTAACAAAAGTTTAAAATGTAGCCAAAAAACCAAAAGTGGACCAGTCTGTTTTGCCTGTATACGTTTACTGGCCAAAAAACATCCTTGGTGACTGTGATAACTAACCACACATAATCAAAGCAGTTCTCATTATGGCAATAATTTTTTTCCCTCAACTTTTTCTTCATTTTTTTTGGTGATTAAACATACAGGGCTGAGACAGACATAACAGACAAGCAAACAAATTTAGAGAAATGCTCAATGGATTTTCATTCTGAATATGACAAGGAGCAACTTCAAACATAGAAAATAAAGAAAGATGGGGCTTGGAATAGATAAAAAGGCACTTGGTACCACCATTACGAAAAACGATGTCATTTGTCAGTCAAAACAGTATAATTTCTTCCACAACGCTGTGCAATAAAGCAGAATGGTAATCATGCCTCATCATGCAAACCTGGACCAAAAAACAGAAATTACAGTGCGTTCAACTTCTCATTCAAACAGATCTGCCATTCAGTCATGAACGTAGAGGCCTATGAGGGACTGAACACAAGTTACACAGCACCGTCTTTCAGTTTAAGCATGGGTGAGAGCCTGACTCAACCCATAAAAAATATACCACTACTCAGCTCCATATCAAGTTTTAAATGAACGGATGGTACATCCATTCAGCGCTGCCTGTTCAGACTCATAGCACAGCTCTTTGAAATTGTGAAGTGTACATGTACATCCTTCTTTGCACAGTGACAGTTAATAATTATACATTAAAGAATATTCTCTTTGATAAGAAAGCAATGTTTTGCATACAGGGAGGGATAGGTGGCTAAGATTATCACATAACACATGCACAAGCACACGACTTGTCGGTGATCTCAACCCCTAATAAGCCTACTGTTTTTGTAAGTTTGATCCCTCTTCATTCTTTGGCCTTCAGCAAAAGTTTTTTGGTCTTAAAAAATATCTATTGACATCACATCCTTAAAAGTGCTTCCTAGAGTGTGGCTGGAACCGCATGTAAAGGAAGGCGACGACTGCTATAGCTCCACATACAGCAAGTATTCCAAAAGAAGAGGCAGAGGATTCACTCTCTGGCTGTGATGGTAGGGGTCCGTTTGAGAGCAAGGAAGACTAAAAGACACATAAATAAGAATAAGAATGAAAATGGAGTACAAAACAAAAATAGAAACCCACTGTTTATTGCTGAGCAATATTTCACTCCCAAAGGATCTTCATCAGGATATGACAAATAACCAGGAGTTTGTTTCCACATGCTATAAATTAATTTCCTCAAGTTCTACATCTTTGTACAGATAACCTGTACAAAGCTCAGGCTTGACCTTGCATCTCCATATTTCAACTTTTTATGTTTTTTTTTTTTTTAATACTGTTTTTATTAGGCATTTTTTGTATGACATCAGAATATTATCAACAATGATAATGAGTTCTGTTAAATAAAATGAAAAAAATAACAGGCAATGTTAATGTTCCACATACAATACATAATAAAAAAGACATAAATGTGGTAAACATGAAAAAACAAAAAACAGTTAAACAGACAAACAAAACAGACAACAGGACAGACACTCTTGCTCTCAAACTTTCCCAACATGTTGTAAATTAAGTGAATTACAGACATTCTTTTATCTTTTTATGTTTTTATGTAAATTAAGCTTGTGGATTGCCTATTTTCTCAATTTGAAACATTTTTAAAGTGAAAATAAGTGTGTCTGTTAGTTTTCTAAATATTGAACCAATTTAAAGTATTAAATAGAGCTTGTGACTAAATAATTACTATGCTCCATTGCAGCACAGATAGGTAAATATAAAATTGATAAAAAATGAATCTGGAATCTGGATCAAACCTACCTTCTGCAAAACACGAAGCTCCACGTCCTCCCCCGCTGACCGGAACACCTCCACAGCAGCAGAATGAGTCCGTTCCTCTAGCTTGATTCCATTTATCTGCACACCAACAAAAAGAGGAAAAACACGGATATCTTTAGTCCCGGTTCATATCTATCCGACAGTATATAAATTAGTTACATCAATAACCGAAGAGGAAACTTCTTGTTATAAGATTATTTGCGTTTATGAGAACACATGCACATGGGGTTACTACGTCTGGCGTCATCATGTCAGCCATCACGACTTGCTTATAGCCAGCCGTCCAAAATTTTAGAGGACCTGTGATGTTATGACATACTTTTCATTTTTGGTCATTAAGGTCCACAGAAAGAGAGGTCTGCTATGCCGGAAATAATGCGACCCCTCACCCCACCATAGACAACCAATATAATATAAGGCAAATTTCATCATACTTTATTTAAGTAGCATGTGACATGTCAACACTCCTTGGCCTAAATTCGGTCATATCCACTTGCCCAAATGTGCTCAAATGCTGACCTCATCACATTTGTGATGACGGCCAAGGAGTATTTTTCGTGGCCATAACTTCTTTCACGATGTTTCCGACTTTCTGGCAGAGCAGACCTCTCATTCTGTGGAGCTTAATGACCAAGTGAATAGAAAAAACACAAATAAAAAAATATGTCATGACATCACAGGTTAATCCTTAACCGTTGAGAATTTGGGCCTGTGGCTCCCCGGCTATTATAGTTCCCTGGGTTGTGACATTTTAAGCAGAGGCTTCTCCAAGGTTAAACTGCTATCTAATATTGTTGACATACCGGGATGAGCCCAACAAGACCAACACTGTCTGTGAGGTGCCAACACTTTAACCATATGATATACACACGAAAAAGTTCAAGATGACATGCTAAAATAGCCTAAGATGTCATAACTAAATTAATATATATTGATTCGATCACTGATCTATCAAACACCATTCTTCATTGAATTGAGTTAGTAATTTACCAATGTTCATGCAATGGAATGCCACAGAAGTCACACAGTGTTTGCTTCTATCCCGTTTCAAAGCATCTTATTACACGGCCACAAGAGGAAGTATTAAGCCACATATTTATACAGCCATTGGTGTTAGAATCGAATCCCAGCTGGGGTGTGGTGGCTGGATGTTTCACGGTTCGATCCCCCGGCAACACTCTCCCATCGCTCAATTCCTACTGTTGGAGATGGGGCAGCTTGCTGCTCAGAGACTGTGGTTGTACTCTTGTACTGGGCAGGTCCCAGATGTGAATGTGTGTAACTGCATACAAGTGTGAAGCAGGACATTTCTGAAAAAGAGATTTGGCCACCGTGGGAAAATAAAAAATAATTCTATAAGAGCAGTCCATACCAAGCACTAGTCTCCAGTTGCCTATCGGGGCATGGCTCTTTAGTCGACTGGTATAACGTACTGTGCCTTTGGAATGGGGAACCCGTTCTGGTATTAGCAGTCATCCAATTGAGCTAGAATGTTCTTTAAAACAATATCTTTATAGTTAAAGTGCTTGGTGTGGACGGCCCATTACTCCCCATTCAAACAAAATCTTGATGATGGCTGTTAAAAGGTTTACCGCTAGAATCTTGTCTCCCTCTCTGAGTCTTCCATCCAGTGCTGCTGCTCCATTCTCTTTAATTTTGGACACATATATGCCACTGTCATTTAGAGCATATGGCTGGTCCAAACCCCCAACAATATTGAACCCCAGCCCTGAGATATGAAAAGAGAAATGGACAGTGATGTTGAGGTACAGTATTGCAGAATAGATTCTCACACTGAGGCAGCAGTTTCTGCGTGAAGTTCAAACTAGTACAAACTGAATAATTCCAACACAATACTCATATAAGGTTGTATCCAAATTGACCATGGCCAGTGACCACATCATTCAGACCATAAAACATTGCACAATATACAAATTATTGACCATGCATAACCGGTTTGAGCTAAAAGAGAAATTGATCTCCTGTTTTAGGAAGCAGACAAGCAGCAAAATTCAACTACTTCGTTGGTTTAAGAGTAAACTTTGTCTGTTTGGCCTAGCAATACTTACAGAAATGCTTAGGTGGCAGAAGTAAAGAGCACTGTACACAACTCATAGATTGTAGTTGTAGCCACAACTGTAGTCTGTAGCCCTCTCTGTAGTCCCAATCCCATAACATAAACCCTAACCAAGATCACCAAAACATTTACACATTCATTAGTCTGTTATTTTAATTCGCAAACAACTTCACTTTTAGCCATTGGTGTGGCTACAGAGGCATATAGCGTTGGTCAATGTGCTACGCAACTAGCTCGTCAGCTAACTTGATTGTACGAATAGCTTAGGTAGCTGTTCTTACCTGCGGGTCCTCGCATTAGTTTGATGTCCACCACCTTAGATACAGAGTGCATTGATCCATTCATTGTGCAAAGAATCCGGGTCACAAAAATTAGTCTTGATATTTTTTGGGGGGCCAAACTATTTATCTGAAGGTGAACTCCATTGAGCTGTGGTGAACTCATGCAGGACTTTCAGATCAGTGCTCTGCTCTCTTCTCCTCCGGTGGTTAGAATTATGGACATGGGACTGTACTGCCCTCTGCAGGAAAAAGGCACTTACGATTTTAATCTTGCTGACCGTTAATTGAACCAGAGCCATTAGAATGCACGAACTTTATACAACTGACAACTCTATGTGCGCGAAAACTGATCACAGATAGCTTCACAAACAGGAACAGCCCACAGCCCACCCCAATACAAACCGTGTTGTAAACAAGTGCTTTATCAATTATCATGGAGTCGTCCACACTCCACAGTACGTTTTTGTATCGAGTTTGCTTTCGTTTGTACAGTTGTACTGTCTGTACCCATTCTGCATTCAAGGTTCAAGGTTCAAGGAGTTTTATTGTCATTCCATAAAAGTACAGAACGAAATTTGATTAGTAATCTAAAAACACTACAAATAATTAAAACCTATGGTGCAAAAAAGCATTTGCACAACCCACTGCATGTGCCCATAAGAAGCAGCAGCACTAAAAACAGCATTAAAAAGAAACAGTTCATAATGCAGAGTTCATGTGTATACAACAGATCACTAGTGCAAAAGGTCACAGTTCAGGGTTAGCATACTGTTAATAAATCAATCAATCATAATTACCAATCAGTCATCATTTAGATTGTTATTCATTTATTTATTTATCATATTTTCACACTGTTATGTCTTTGGCAACAAAGTACCTTCCTTCCCTTTCTTTTCTTTTTCCAATTCAAGCAAAGTAATTTATTTCAGATTTGACTTCAACATGAAATCATATTTATTAAAACATGAGCTGATCCTCCAGTCAAAAGACCTCAGATGATCATTAATACTAAGTACACCAGGCACCAATCTTGGTCTAGAAATTATTTTAAACGCCTATTTTGCTTTAGGTCTACTCCAAATCCTTTGAATAAACCAGCAATGAAATAGATGGACCAAAACAACCATAAACCTGCGTAGCCTACTGCAAAAGAACAAAATGGTAAAATAAAATATAAATCATAATAAACATACAAACAAAATACAACATAGTACTAGTCCTAGAAGAAAAGAAATTAGGCAAAAGAAATACCCAGTATATTGGTTTTAGGCACACTTCATTTCAGAGACTAATGTAAGAGTTTTACGGAGTAAAATACATTTGATTGTGAGTGGCTAAGACATCTACCAGTAAAAATATATATCTGAACAGTGTGCTAGACCTGGGTAAATCGTGCAATGTGTGCTTTGATGAATAAGTGGGCTAACGTTGCTCATCGCTGACTATGTCTCTCTCAAATTGCATATATCATGCAAGGAGTCTAATACAGTGGAAATAATTTGTGCCCAGGTCTGCTGTTAGCACATACTGTATATTTGTTTTTCTGAAGATTAGATCATGCTTGGCGCTGCACTGTACAGGGTGACATCTCCGACCACTCGTAACAGCGTCACTTCCTCCAGTCCACCAACTCTGTGCTCGAACTCCAGTAGATGGTTGCCGTCAACAGCTACTTTAAAACTGTCCTCCTCCACCAGGATCTTCAGCTGCAGGGAAATGAACCACACCATTTATTTTTAAGGGATTTATTTGAATGGATAATTATAAAGACACCACTACTGTCCCAGATTTAGAGTTGACAACTCAATATCAACTCTAGAATTATATAATATACTGAAAAATAAATATGATAAGCTACTCCCGTTCAACATTCCCCACTGACAGATGGCGCAGTAATCGGTGTGAGAAATTGCCTTCTATTCCGCAATTCTCTCCCCCAAACACGACCAATATTCAACTACCATATTCAAGCCAGATTCACGGCTATGGATTAGACCTAGAGTAGACTATGCGGTGGTGGGCAGCTCATTATTTTAAAGTTAACTTCTGTGCAAGTCCATCCATCTTCAACCGCTTATCCGTAGTCGGGGCAACAGCTCCACCAGAGTGCTCCAGACTTCCTTCTCCAGAGCAACATTAGTGACTTCCTCCTGGGGGATCCCGAGACGTTCCAAGGCCAGTGAGTCGATGCGTTTCCTCCAACTGCGCCTTGGTCTGCCCCGGGGTCTCCTCCCAGTGGCACGTGCGCGAGAGGCATCCTAACCAGATGCCTGAACCACCTAAGCTGGCTCCTTTCCAGGCGAAGGAGCATCGGTTCTACTCCGAGTCTCTCTCGTGTGACTGAACTTCTCACCCTATCTCTAAGGGAGATGCCAGCCACCCGTCGAAGAAAACCTTATTCTTTCGGTCATGACCCACACTTCATGACCATAGAGCAATGACGAAGATTGCTCGGTAGACAGAGCTTTGCCTTCTGGCTCAACTCTCTTTTCGTCACAACAAGTGCAAGTGCTTCAACACATTACCTCAAAACGACGTCCGTGAGCAAACGGGAATGGTCCTTCCCTCTCCTCGGGTCCCCAGCAGTCATCCAGGTGGGAGTTTCTGACAACTTGTTGCTCATGAAATCGAGGATTTAAGTGAAAGACAACGTCTTCATCTTTGATGAAGTCAACATGAAACCTGTAAGTGAAAGGTCCATAGAGGTTAGTGCTAAAAATCAACATTTTCCCACTGGCTCAGAGACAGAAAACGACAGAGAGACGACAACTGCATTGGCACCTGTTCTTGTATAAAGCCATGCTTGGAGATTGTCCTAAATACATCTCATAATTTCAGATCAAGTCATTTCCCCAAATTCAAGGTACCAAAAGTTAACTCTTGTAGAACTTGGTAGATCTGCTTTTGGCTTCTGTGGCCCTAATACATGGAGTGACCTGCAAACTACATTACAATTGACCACATTGGTATCCCGAGTGGTTTTAAAACCTTGGTGAGCAATACAGATCCCCACATTATGTAACTGTTTTTTGATTGTTTTGAAATTTGTCTTAGCTTCTATTTGTAACCTATGAAATTCACATGTATAATTCACATTATACATATACACAGTATACCTTTTGTTTTCCTTTTCCTGATCTTCTGATGTATTGTAATGTTTTTTTACACTGAAAATGAGTTTGATTACTCAGTGTAATTTCGAGAATAAATAAAACTTGAATAAAACTTGAATGAACAATAAAGAAGGAACACTCCTGCAGGAGGTTTTACACTCAGTGTAAACAGGAACTGCGATGGAGTGTTCCTTCCAGCAGAGGTGCTAGATAGAAAGCTCATGATCCATTCACGATCATTACAAATATTCCATTAATTATGAATAATTATTATTTTATCAATACATGATGTGATCCTATAGATTACTATATTTCTATGCATGTTATGTATTACCACGTGTTGTTCTTGCTTACTGTAAACCACTCTGGAATTAGAGCGTCTGATAAATGCCTACATTGTCATTTAACTACTAGTTTAGTGTTATATTATAGTATTTAGTATATTATACTAGTTTACTTCACAAACGTTAATTTAAAGTTTGTAAGTGCTGTTAAAAATTTAAATGCTTACTATAAAATAATAGAATAAATAGAATAATTCATAGTGATTTTATGATACATAATAAATACTTGGTTCATGTGAGGTAAAACATGATGTGATGACTTTATTCCCCGTCACTGGACCTGCTGAATCGATCGAGAATGGATCATGAGCTTTTTATCTAGCACCTCTGCTGGAACGCATACAATACCTAATATTGTATTCATAGGAGACCATTAGGCTGCGGTAGACGGGTGATGTGTGTTTTCATCCGCGGATGTAAGAAGAGGGAATAACAACCTTCCAAACACTGGATTTTGGCTCATTTGGAGCAGAAAAAGGACAAATAAATGCGCGTGCATGTCAGATCCACATAAGTAAAAGCAAAAAATATATAATTTTTAAATTACTCAATTAAATGAAATTAAAGAATGTCAGAGGCGGGTCGTGGAGAGAAGAACGAGGTCCTGCGTTCTTGGCATTAATATTTCTATGTCAGTGGTTCTCAAACATATTCATGTCAAGGACCCCAAATATGACATTGGCAACCGACCCCCATCTGAAAATATGTTGTTCCCTCCCAGTAGCAAAGATTTTAGTTTAAAAAGAATATAGCAGAACTACTAGTTCATAGCGCGGCACTCGGTGCTTAAGAGTATAGACAAATTCAAAAACGGGTCTCATGGTCACAGCTTACGCATTTCCTGTAGGCGGACTCGACGTAGCTGCGGGGTTGAAACCCTCACCAGGCGCATCTCTTCTACTAGTCTGCCTCAAACGTTACTCTTTTACCTGCTTTTTACTAACACTAACATTACAAAGATGCCCAGAACATCAAGATGAACCTGTGTAGTTTATGGCTGCTCCAACAGTAGTGGCAACATTCCATTTATTTTTAAACAGAATGTCAAAATATCCACCGCGGTAGCTGAGACCAGAGCCATTGAGTAATGGTTGAGACGAAGCAGTGAAAGGTCCTGAAAGACACATAACGTCAGTCTTACCCAATACCCAATCTTTCTGTTTTATGAACACAACTTAAGGTTGCTGTACTTTATACGATAAAAGAGAACTAAAAGAGAACTGTACATTTTATTTTTGTAGAAGAGGCAAACTAATATTGTTTATGCTGTTTGCATTGATGGAATAATTGATTGAACATAATAGAACATAAGTGTACTTACATACATTATTGTATTGTAAAAAGGTCTATTTTCCATTGATCTTTTTTAGTATAATAGTATTAGTTTACTATAATTAGATTAAACATGATAATCAACACTAACACTTTATTTAGAACACACCCAAATCAAATCATAGTACAATGTACATGTGTGTTCAATCAATTATTCAATCAAAGCAAACGGCATAAACAATTAGTTTGCCTCTTCTAAATAAATAAAACAAGTTAGTTACAAGGCTGCATTCTGCTGCGCGTGCCAAGCCGTCATTCTCTTGTATTATTTTATTTCCCACCTCGGAGTAACGTCGGAGGACAGTCAAGACAGGCAGTGTCGGTAGGCCAATCAGAGGCAGGCGGGGCGTTACCATGTCTATGCTCGGACGCTAAATAGATTCACGCATTGGCCACGCCAGGAATCTTATCTTATACATGCAAAATAGTGCCCTTAGTGTCTAGAATTAAGCCCGATAACCCCAGAACACCAACTGATACATGGAGAAGTACTCCCTGAGTATTAATATGATTAACATGTTTATGTGCGTCTGGTTGGTTGCACACCAGAATGAACACCATTCATACCTGTCTGCTCCAGGAATGGGCTCTCCAACTATTGTAATTAGAAGTCGAGGCATGATTCCAGCATGGAGGGGTAGATCATATGGCATCATCTGAAATAACATTTAAAATTACGATCAGCAGAACATATTTACTGTGGTTGTATAATTGGAAATAATTCTCCTAATAATTAGCATTAGTATTCAAGAAATAGTGTTTACCATGTTCATACAATAATCCCTGTGTGGGTAAGAGGTTAAAAGTTCACATTCAAACATTTATAGACAGAACTAATTGCCTACAGTACCAGCTGCATGTGTCATATTATACTGCAAAAAATTGAAAACTTTACTTCAGCACTATTAAAATGTTGAACGTCGCCCACGTTCCACCATCAAACTCTCCACTGAGTCATCTTCTTAGTATAGGTCTAGGTCTCAAAACTCTCTACAAGGCACTGCAATTGGGCTGAGCAATTTCCAAAAAAGATTCTAAGAGATTTTTATTTGATTAATCACTTAACCCTGTATTATACTATGTTGTACAGTGTCGAACGTTGTAAAATAAAAAAATGTTCACTATATATATGTTTTAGTCAATTCATTAACCACAATCGAGGTAAGGTTTTTAATAATTGTGTCATTGATTTGAGGGGTAACAGGAGGAACAATGTTTTTTTACATTTAGGACAAAATGGCTAATCTTACATAGAGGTGCCCACTCTTGTATCCATTTGAAATAATATCACACTAATTAATGACTTGCATGAAGAACAGTGAACTAATAAATATCCAAGGCTTGTTGACAAAAACAAGCTTAATGATAGGCCAAATGACAAGTAAAAAAACACAAAAACAGGTGTGTATATATATATTTATTACATGGCTTGATTGAATGCTTGATTCTGATTGGTCAATCGCAGAATTCAGTGGTGTGTTATTTCTTGATAACAGAACGCTCCGCTCTATCGCAGAATTCAGCGGTGTGTTATTTATTGATAACAGAACGCTCCGCTCTATAACTACCGCTGCCTAATCAAACCCTCAGAGCACCTGGTTGCAGCCGCTTGATTTACTGCTGTTTCCAACATGACAGCCATGTAAACACACACACAATGGCATTTAATTTTTACATTTATGGCACTTATGGAGTACTTTCATTACCGCAAGCAAGGAAATATCTCGTTTTGTTGTGTTTTGGGTCAATAAGTCAATTTATGCATTAAGTAGCCATGTAATAAGCGGGATAATGTAAGCCATACATTATACTATATATATATATATATATATATATATATATATATATATATATAAATGGAAATCAAACTAATTATTATTACAGCCGAGAGCATTTTAAGATATATATATACAAAGTCAGAAACTATGGACTGGAGTATATACAAACTGTTATTTTTATTAGATTGGTGCATATATTATTACAAAAATAAATGTGTAGTTGCATTAAAATAAAAAATATCATATGTTCTGAATTTGTGTATCAAAACCTCTGAGTGCATGAATTCAGTTAAACCACAAGCTGATTCTGGAAGGGGAGGTCCTTGGCCGACTGAATATCTGAGGTCATTGCTTTCAATAATATGGTGGATAACCGTATCTGGGCTGAAAAAACAAGAATACATGTTTGATAACTAAATATTCCAATTGTTGTTGCTTGAATATTGCTTGCTTTGCTCACCCAAAGGCCAAGACCACAAGACCCAAAAGAATCCCATTATGCGTCCACCGAACAGTCACCATCCTGCCACTATCCAGTATCCAAAGAGAATGGGAAACCAACTTTTTGTCTTAAATGTTTGAAATTCAGCATGTTACCAGGGCCATAGGCAGTTCTATATTATTTATTTATTTTTGTCCAGAAAATGCCTGTTGCTGTATAGACAACCTTAGTAGCCAGAACAGTAATTTTCCTGGTGGAATTAATTTCCCATCCTGCATTCGAAAAAGAGCCCCACACCAAGCATACTTACTGTTAGGCACACCGCAACATATATACCAAGAAATGAAAAAAGCAAATTAAAACGCATGAATACTCACCAGCATTCCTCCTGGAGCTGGTGGCCCACCAAATGGGTTCATTGGCCCAGGAGTGAAGGGGCTAGGAGCGGGTGGGAAGCCTCCATTTCCAGGTGGACCCCATGAACCGGTGGGTATTGGAGGAAAGGCTCCACCAGGGAATCCAGAGAATGGACCAGCTGCAGGGGGGAAGGCACCCGGGCCTCCGGGTCCATACATCCCATTGCCTCCTCCAAACTCACTTCCTGGGAAAGGCACATTAGGGTAAGACCCGGGTGGTGCTCCAGGGCCCGAATGAAAGGCTCCAGGTGGATACGGTACAGGGCCTCCAGGCAGCTGTCCCGGAGCTCCTTCAGGAGGGTGTTGCCCGGGGAACTGACCAGGAGCTCCAGGGCCAGATGGATATTGTCCATAGGGGAACTGCCCTGGAGCCCCTGGTCCAGATGGATATTGTCCAGGTATCCCAGGACCCGTTGGGAACCCACCGGGTGCTGAAGGGGCTCCGGGGTATTGCCCTGGTGCTCCAGGACCTGACGGGAACGGTCCCGGACCTCCAGGGAACTGTCCTGGTGCCCCTGGGCCGGATGGTCCTCCAGAAAACTCACCCGGAACAGAGGGCTGGGTTGGGGCACCAGGGGCTGACCCAGGCCATCCTGGATTGGTAGGAGGAGGGGGGTTACTGCCAGGAACAGATGGGTTAGTGTTTCTTATTTTATTTGCCTGGCTTGGGGTGTCCTCTCCCAGGGCATCTGCCAGCTGCACAGAGAAGGAGAAGGGAAGTGATTTGCTTTTATCTCTCCATATTTTCCTTTTAGTTATTTAACAATTAGATAAATCACAGATTATCCTAAATATATTAAAACTTTGGATAATAATACAATAATTTGAACTCACCGAGAAATCTGCCATGATCTAAGAAAACACAACAGACACAACAACTAGTCGTTAGAATTTATTATTAGACAATTAATAACTAGCTAACAACTCTTGAAGGTGTGTCACACTCAGGCTGTATGACTAATGCTGTTTCAAGTATTTCCAATAAGATCCCGAAAACAACAGCAGTTATGTTAACATTTAGTGAGATGGACTTCCTAAAACACACATATATATATATATATGATATACTAATATACTGATGATAGATTTTTAACAGCATATTCAAACAAATAAATATAAAAACTTATCTAACTGGTGTTACATACTTGCTAACTAGCAAGCTAGCTGCTTAACGTTAACGTTAGATGATTAGCTCACTTTATTATTTTTGCTACATGGCTGCTCAAAAGTACATTAAGTTTAATGTTCATATTACCCCTCCACAAAACGAACTCCTTTCAAACGATAGCTGGCGACACTGCTAAATTTCTCCCGTTGTGAGTGACTGACAGGTAACTATAATGGTAGCCAGCTACTTCTAGCTGTAGCATACTACAAATACTGTAGACTAGGCTATGCCCATGGATGTAGCATAGCCATAGGGTATATTCTGCCTGTAATTTTTCTTATTACTTTCAAGTCAGTTATTTACGCACATATTACGAGGAACTATATGCACAGTAAGTTCTCAATATATACATAAGAGTCAAATGGGCAATATGGGGACATACATCTATACATATTATTCTACCGTAATTAATTGCACAATTTACACAGAAAATATAGTTTTGCAATAATAATAACCTGTCAGTTTGTATCTTAATTGATCTTAAGTAGCAATTAAACTATTAATTATTACACTTCAAATCATAAACGCATGTGAGGTGGTGTCTTAATAGTTTCTAAAAGGCAAAACATATCCTATGATCATGCAGCTCGCCTCGCATGGGCTCGTCAAGCCTGACGTATTCATTCCAAAGGGTGGGGGCGTTCCAGAATATTGGATTTATGTGAATTTGATTTATTCCTTCACTCTAAAAGATATAATGTGCTATTACAGTAATCCAGAAAATGGTGCACTTGAATTTCTTTTAAATTGTATTATTCTATACACTAAATTATTTATACACAAACAAAATTCACTAAAACGTTACCATTATTAATTGTCTTTTCCCAAACCTCGATGTAATTTTGTTATATTGTTATATATTGTTTATCTATATTTGTCTTGTTTTTATTTTCTGTTTTTGTTGCTTGTGCTGTACATTTTGCCAGAATTGTCTCATCTCATCTGTATTATTCTGTCTCAGATAGATGCGTGTCCCTTCTACATCCCTTTACAGATAGCGAACATCATCATGGAATCAGAGTCGAGAACCAGGGTAGCATTCCAAACTTTACTGTCCTCTTCTTAATATCCAATAATGGTTAATTTGTAAAACTGAAATAAACATGATAAAGTCTTGATCAGAAAACATACTTCAACACAAAAGTATAATCAATTACAGCATAAAATAACCTGTGCATGTTGACAAAAAGCTACTGTAGTCTAGCATAATGACAAAAGCTACATTAGCTTAGCTTAGTATTTTTTACAGCATCATGAAATGTATTTTAACTCAAAACAACACATGAATTACATTATTATTTAAATGCACACTTGTACCAAATACAGAAATGCAATTGTAGAATTAAACACTGAAAACTTACAAGCAAAGGCTTTTCCAAGGCACAACAGAAGAAAAAGGGGAGAGGAGCTCTGCCTCTGTGTCTCACAAGAACAAACTGAAAACTGCATGAGCCTACAAACTAATTAGGGATTTCAGGTGTGCTGGAATTGGAAACAATTGAGCTGAGCTAACACATCTGAAATTACTAAACACTAATTACTGGCTCTGTTACAGCAACCGCCTCTAGGAGGTGCAAAAGAGTCATTTTTTAGAAGGGCACATAAAGTGTGCCATGACACTCCCCGCTTGGTATGAATCAGATACCACTATAACAAACTGAAATCACAAAAAACCTTCACACAGTGTAAAGACTACAACATATTAGTCCTTGGTTGACATCAAACAAACTGTCTCTGAAACAGGTCTGGAAAATGTCCTGATTGTCCCATTTATTGTGACCCTGAGCTAGACCTTTCTGACTCGTCCGTCGCTGCCAGCCAGTGCCTTGGCCACAAGGGCCATGGGCCATTTGTTGCGCTTGGCCTCTCCTTCAGGTTATGACGTTCCTCTTGTCATTTGCTCTGAAGCGTTGCCAGGTATTTACGCTTCCATCTGTTCCAGAAGGCGTCGTCAAGATGCTGCACCTGCCGCCATTGCTGCCTGTGTAGGTCCAATTCCTTGAAGTCGCCTGGAGGGGCACGGAGGGTGCAGACCTTTTGAGTGAGGAGCATGGATGGTGTCAACAAGAAAGGTGAATCTGTGGCGGTTGAGATAGGAAGAGGCCTTGAATTGACAATTCCTCTGACCTCTGCCACCAGGGTGGACCACACATCTATGTGTGGGTTGATGAGGTCAAACCTCTCCTCTTCCAGCGATGGCCAAGTAGTAATGCTTAACAGAGCTGCTGGTACAGAGCGAGTGGAAAGGTCTGTAGAGTTGCGACTCGAAGAGACGTAATGCCACTGTGCTGTGCTTGAGATATTTCTGATGAGCTGCAAACTGTTGCTGTCATCCATGAACATCTCTCTGTGCATGATGTCCAAAAAGGGTCTATCTTCAATAGACAATCCAACTTTGTCATCGTTCACTGACTTTTCAAAGATTGCATGTCTGCTGTCGTAGATGGAGGTGTCGCATGCTAGCGAAGCGTCAGGCGGAGGCTTGATGCTGAACTTCTCCTTGACACAGATCTGGTTGGGAAGTGCAGCAAGAAGAGAAGGACGTCCGTTGTCGAGTACATGGGTGCGGTAAGTACTTACAGCTGAAGACTTGTGCTCTGATTCTAGGCAGACATTTCCGACCACAACCCAACCCAGGTCGAGTCTCTGTGCGTAGGGGGTGTTGCCTGTTCCATTCCGTTGCTCCCGTACTTTGTGGACCTGGAGTATGTCGCGACCCAGGAGTAGAAGAATTGGAGCTTTAGGGTCCAGAGGAGGAATGCAATGAGCAATGGGCCTTAGGTGTGTATGCCACTGCGCTGCCTCTGGAGTTGGTATTTCTGCCCTGACATCTGGCATATTGTTGCACTCGATCAGAGTTGGCAGTTTCACCTTAGTCACTCCATCCAAGGACTCCACAATGAAACCTGTGGTCCTTCTCCCTGTGGTCTCTGATACACCTGCACAAGTGCGAAGGGTGTAAGCTGAGTTTTCTCCCTTGATGTTCAGCAGGTCGAAGAACTCGGTTCTGGCAAGTGATTGGTTGCTTTGCTCATCCAGGATTACATAGAGCCTGATTGCTTTGTGTGGCTGACTCTCTGGATAAACCTTGGCAAGGCAGATCTTGGAGCATGATCTTTTATTCCTACCATCTCCACAGACCTTAGTACACTTTGAAGTGACATCTGGTTGCAGTGTTACAGCTTCTCTCTCCCCGCTATGCTCGGTTGAGGTTGTAGGGGGTGGTCCAGGATGCAAAGCTGTGACGTGAGTGTCACTTTTACATTCAAAACATTTGATAGCTGCCCTACAGTTTCTGGCCAGATGAGTGGTTGTAGCACAGCATCTGAAGCATATGCCGTTTTCCCTTAAGAACATCTTACGCTCCTCGAGAGGCTTGTTCCTAAACCCCTTGCAGTGCTTGAGAGGATGGGGCTTCTTATGAATTGGGCATTGCTTGTTGACATCCAAATCACTTGAATTGCTCTCGTCATCTGACTGCGTCTGACTCACAGTATCTGACGAGACCTCGGTCTTGTGGGCATAGACTGAGCTTTTCGCCTGACTCTTGGCTGGCTGCTCAGGTTTTGGCACACTTTGGTTTCCTGATGAAAGAGCAAAGCTTGGATCATTGCGTGCTCGGGCCTCTCTGCAGATGAAGTCACAGAAGTAAGAGAATGGCGGAAAGGTAACACGATGAACAGTTTTGTATTGGGAACCTTGACCCATCCACTTCTCTTGAAGACTGTAAGGTAACTTGTCTACGATAGGTGCAACACCATGGGGGGTGTCAAGATAGTTGAGCCCAGGTAAGTAACCTTCACATTTCGCAGACTCCATCTCCTGTAGAAGATCTCCTAGCTCCCGAAGTTTTGAGGGTTCTTTGATATTGATCTTCGGAAAGCTGTCGAGTCTGTCAAATAGAGATCTTTCAACAACCTCTGGAGCGCCATAGCAGTCTTCCAGGCGCTCCCAAGCCTTCCTTAAGCCTGTAGCAGGATCGCCTAAATGCACGGCTCGAATCCGCCTCACATGATGTGCAGACTGTTCTCCCAACCACTTTGACATCACATCTAGCTGCTCACTAGCCGAAAGGTGCAAACCCTCTGTGGCGTTCAAGAAAGATGACTTCCATGTCCAATAGCTCTCCGGACGATCATCAAACCTGAAGAGTCCTGAGTTGACAAGCTCACGTCGTGCTAAGTATCTAGCGATGTCACTCATACCAGAGTCTCCACTTGATGGCTGTGGTGAAGACTGAATAGGTGTGGGAGAGAATGGCAGCGCTTGGATGTTGCGATGACTCACTGGCGTTTGTCTCTCTGGTTTTGGCCTCAGTGATTGCTGAGTTGCACCATCGTTGCCATTGTTATCGAGCTTCCCGTATTGTGCAGTCCGAGCAGCAGAGCGATGCTGCCTTGTTGGCGTTGCAGGTGTGAGATCATGAATGATGGGCTCCAACGGTGGTCCATATGGCTCGACACCTGCAGGGGTTATTACTTCTAGCTGGGCCTGTTGTTGAACATAATTGTTAACGCGTTCAGAGACAACATGCTCAGAGACAGCTTGTACTGAATGCTTCTCTTCATATTCGCTTTTTCCTGCTTCTTCCAGCGAAGCATATTCACTTTTTGCTGCTTCCTCTAGCACTTCTGTTTCTGCAATGGCTGCAGCCACATCGCCTTCTTGTTGAAGAATTGCAATATCTGCTTCCATCCGAGCCTTTTCGATCATGAGATTCGCTTGCTTCTTAATGAATTCGGTCCTGGCCCGTGCTGCCTCAAGCTTGGCACGAGCCTTAGTGGCGGCTGTGCTAGCTGTTGAACTCCTTGCTGAAGCGGAGGCTATGGACCTTGTCTTTAATGTTTGCTCCGTTGAGCCTTCACCTGAATGCCTTTTCTCTGACATCATGTAAAGCCTATGCCGTCTTGGCGTTCGAAGTGTTAAGATGAGCGAGGATTACTTGGGTTGAAGCTTTCTTTCCTTTTGTTTTAGTGTCCGTGGGAAAGCTGCTTTTTTACTATTCTGTCTCAGATAGATGCGTGTCCCTTCTACATCCCTTTACAGATAGCGAACATCATCATGGAATCAGAGTCGAGAACCAGGGTAGCATTCCAAACTTTACTGTCCTCTTCTTAATATCCAATAATGGTTAATTTGTAAAACTGAAATAAACATGATAAAGTCTTGATCAGAAAACATACTTCAACACAAAAGTATAATCAATTACAGCATAAAATAACCTGTGCATGTTGACAAAAAGCTACTGTAGTCTAGCATAATGACAAAAGCTACATTAGCTTAGCTTAGTATTTTTTACAGCATCATGAAATGTATTTTAACTCAAAACAACACATGAATTACATTATTATTTAAATGCACACTTGTACCAAATACAGAAATGCAATTGTAGAATTAAACACTGAAAACTTACAAGCAAAGGCTTTTCCAAGGCACAACAGAAGAAAAAGGGGAGAGGAGCTCTGCCTCTGTGTCTCACAAGAACAAACTGAAAACTGCATGAGCCTACAAACTAATTAGGGATTTCAGGTGTGCTGGAATTGGAAACAATTGAGCTGAGCTAACACATCTGAAATTACTAAACACTAATTACTGGCTCTGTTACAGCAACCGCCTCTAGGAGGTGCAAAAGAGTCGTTTTTTAGAAGGGCACATAAAGTGTGCCATGACATGTATCATATTTCTTCTTAAAACTAAAAAAAGAGCCAGCGTAGATTTTTTTTTGATTGATTGATTGATTGATTGATTGATTGATTGATTGATTGGCACGTCGTCAAGTGCAAGTGGGGCCAGAGTTAGCCTCGGTCCCTAGCCTCGGTCCCAGGCTTACTTATCTGCGAAAAGAAAAGAGGGCCAGAGTGGGACAGACTGTCACAGACATTTATTATTGGAATTTGGAAATTATTTTTCCTCGCGTGGGATTGGTCAAAGCAGTCACAAGATGTGATAGGGAAGTAAAACACACACACACACACACACACACACACACACACACACACACAGCCGCCTCCCTACCACCACCCACAACAGCAGCAGAGCAGACCCAAGCCCAGTCTTCAAAATGGTAAGTTATTGAAGTTGCAGGCGAGAGAATGAAAATATAGCTTTAGTTGTGAAATCCGCTGTTCTGGTCAATCATTTTCAACGTATACTATTGTTATTGTCAATGTAGAAGTTGTGAGCGTTAGCCAGACAGTCTCCCTCCAGACTCAGTTCCACGGTCTTCCATTCCACCCTATGTTCATTTTGTGATCTGCTGCAACACGTCTTGGTATGGTGAGTTAGCTAATAAGCTAGCTTGCTTATCAGGATAATAATCTCAAGGGTTTTTTGTCTGAGCGTGTTCGTGGCAGTTTGACAGGCTTCAGTGTTGATCAGAGCTTAGCCCCTCTCGGAACCCCCTGGGTCAGCCCAATCCGAACCGAACCTGGCTGGGTCTCAAATGTCAGAAACTTCGGTACCATTGGGTTCTGACTTGTGGGGCTAATCAGAGCTAATGGGATGTTTCCATCCCGTTTGTGTGACGAGTTTTCAAGTGAGCATTCATCCCAGTCAGTTAAAAAAGAAGCTAAAGTTAGCATAGTTTATTTCCTGTCTGAAATAGCTAGCTGTCTGTCACTAGATGGAGGAATTCAGGTAGCCAGTGGCCACCTCTGGACGTTTGATCTTGAATGAATTCCTTTTTTAAATCTGTAGAAATCTGTCTCTTGAGCTTGAAGAAATCTTTACTACCGCCTGTTCACAGGAAAGGTGTGCCATAGAATACTTTGATGCAGTGAAGAACACCACCTCCCTCCCTCCCATGCAGAGATTCTTATGCAGCTTGTGGTTTTGTGGTGGAATTTGTTGAGAGGCAAGGAAATAATACAGGAAGCTGCATAGGATTCTGTGACTGTACAAAGTCAAAAAGTGCAATGAACCGTTTTTAAAACATTAGCCTACATTTAAATGCAGTGTCATCAGAACTTGAAGCTATCTGGCAGCCTTACTATGTTGACTCCTAATTTATTGAACGCACACTAAAGGTCTGAGCTGAGGTAACAAATGTACAATCCTATAGTTTATCTGAATTTCAATTCAAGTAAGTTCTAGGTAAATTCTCCCTGCACTATCCATTTACACATGTGATGTGTGATGTGTGATGCGTTACTGTGAAAGTGTGAATCTGTAAACTGCCAGTATGTCCCTTGCAACATTTCCAACAAGACTTATCCTTATGAATTTTCTCGACTTATCCTTATGCATTAGTACTCCATCATTCTCTATGGTACAACCACATTACTCACTAGAGAGAACTGATTTGTCACGTTTCATGGTTGAAAATGTGTTCTATTGGCCTGGGCCGTGGCTCAGCGGTCCAGGCACCTTGGCCGGTAGTCCGAGTCTGGCAGTGTGCCGCGTGTTTGACTCCCAATCCCGACGGTCTTTACTGCATGTCACTCCCCCATTTCCTGTCAGCCTACTGTCTGTCCCTCTATAAAAATTATAAAATAAAGGCGAAAGCCCGCCAAAACAGTAAAAAAAAGAAAGTGTCCCATTCAGTGAGACACATGGTTGTGTCAACTTGTGTGACAGTAATACATTTAATTAATTTGATTTATATTGCATTTTACTTTTGAAACAAATCTCAAAGTGCTACAGAGTACTGGATGCATTTCACTTTAACTCTCACATCCCTTTGCTCATCTTCCTTCTATACAGAGTGAATCACTGGTGGTGTGTGATGTGGATGCAGATCTGGTCAAAAAGCTGCAAGAGTTCCGTTTCCGGAAGCAAACCAACAATGCTGCGATCATCAGTAAGTATTGTCATTATGTTTCAAAGCCATGGGGAAAACACACAGATTTCACCTCTGGTAATAATACTGTCATAGCACGGTTTTAAACACAGATGTTGTAAAAGTAGGCGCTACACCGACAACATTAGAAAATTAAACGGTATCCGATTGGAATATTATGAAGGACTGAACTGATGATCCAACTGAACACAATGTTGCATACCCAGATATCTTCCATCCATCCATCTTCCACTAATCTAATTGAGTCGCCTGATGCGACACTTACATTTTCTATAGATACCGGTATGATCAATTAGGTTTGCCATATCAGAAACCAAGAGCGAATAATTCATTGATGTATTCCATGTACATTACATTTTAGACAGGAGCAGCACTAAAGTTTACAGTTTGCAGACACTTTGTTCTTCTAATCTGTTCTGGAAAAAATCACACCTGTGTGAAGTAAGTGGTGCAACTAAACTCTGAGTGGGGGTCCCCGGAACTTCCAGACCCGCAGGAATGTGCTCAGTGTGCCGGCCCGGTTCCGGCACACTGCCATCCATAAGTCGGAATCCAGCAGAGATGTCCATGGTGGATCTTCTGCCATCCAAAATTCAGATGTAATTTGTGCCTTTGTACTGCGTCGCCCCCGACATGTAAACGTTTCTGGCGAGAGGTAAACTGTGTGTGTGTGTGTGTGTGTGTGTGTGTGTGTGTGTGTGTGTGTGTGTGTGTGTGTGTGTGTGTGTGCAAACTCCTTCTCTTAAAGAGGGAGTGCCACAATCTTTGTATTTTTCTATGAGGTGACAGTACTTCATTAGACACCCTGGAGTCGTTTTTATGTGCAATGGTGTATTAACTTTGTATTTAGGGTTTCTTCCTGGAGGCTAAACCCTTGACAGTCAAACATGCCAATGCAATAAACAGTAATAGTGACATCACACTATCAGCCACTACCCTAACCCCTCCCCCTTTATCATACAACTACAGCTGTGGGTGCAGCTTCAGTTCAGGTGGATCACCACCCACCCACCAGGCATACTTAATGAACTGGTGGGCGTGTCCACATAAAAGCCAGATTTTAACAAATACTGTACACTTTTGGAACAAGATCTTCCTCCTTATATTATAATAATACCAGATGATCATGTTTTAGGATGTAAAAAAATCGTGGCACTCCATCTTTAAAGTGAACACGTATGGTGGCACTGGGAACTTCATAAATGCTAACAGCTAGCCGGCAGAGAAAGAATTAACAAGTGAATAGAAAAAACACAAATAAAAAGTATGACATCACATCTATTCCTTGAGCTTTTGGGCCTGTGGCTCCCCGGCTAGTATGAACAAATGCATATACTTGAAAATTAGAACACATTTAAATAAAACTAAATAAATTGACCAAAGACAATGGTTATATACATTGCTTGCCCTTCAAACTGGGTCAATTCTGCATATTATTTTTAGTACTTGAATAAATAAAGCAAACCTTTTCATGCCAACATTTTCTTTATTCCTTTACAGTGAAGATTGATGAAGACAAACAGCTTGTGGTTCTCGCTGAAGAACACGAGGCAAGTTTGATACATCTTGCATTACAAATTGTATTCAGTATCACAGTGAGGCTGCATTATTAACATAAAGCTACATTTTTGGGGCGTATCAGGATGCTTACTCTGTAGTTTGAGACACTAATGGTTAAACTTTAAATTTCTCAGAGGTTAATATTTAAAAGTTAATAATAGTCCTGTTTAACTCATTTTGGACTGAGGCCAAAAATGCCTTCTAAATCCTGACCTAAGTTTTCTGAATAACAAATATTTATATACATCACATTTCTTTAATTTTTGAATACTATATATACACTGTACCGGACCCCAAAAGGGGTTTGCGTCCAGAAGGGTTAAAACGCCAAAAGGGATTCCCGTCCTGAATGGGGAACTTAAATGGCAAAGAAATAATTTAAAAAAGGAACCCAATACTGAATCACATACCAAATTGCCACTTAACTGTCTACTGTCTTAATCTTTATTTTGTTTTATTTTTTAGGACATTTCGCCTGATGATCTAAAGGATGAATTGCCTGAAAGGCAGCCAAGATATCCTTTGAATTAGAGTTGGATAATGGCTCGCACACACTGCCCGATATTTGCTCAGATTATGCTGTCGGGGACCATTTTTGGCGCTCGCCGACAAAACCCCCGATCTGACACAAGATCGGTCTTTGATCGGCGAGGTTTTGCTCGCTGTGTGTGAAAGGCTCTGTGAGAAGACGCCGACGCCTTCCCGAGCGTTGCTGAATATCAAGCAAGTTTGATATTTGGCTCTGTCGCCGACTGGACATCGTACAGACAGTATGAGAAGTCCTGTATTACAGCCAATGAGAGCACAGGACAGCTGTGCTCACTGCTCACCTCACTGCTGTCTGTCGTGTCGACTGTATCGATAGATGATCAAATGATAATATTAGGGATGCACTGAAATTGAAATTCTTGGCCGAAACCGAATACCGAATATAGGAAACAGTTGGCCGAAAACCGAATACCAAATATGATTAATATTATACATATTTTTTCCTACCATTGCTGTCATGGCCGTACCTTAAAGCTACCTGATTTATTTAAAATAAATGATTATGGCAAAACTTAACTTAAATAATAATCACTATTATGGGTCCATAAAACATTTATTCAGCCCTTTTGAATGCATTAATTGCATACACTATTCGGTGATATATTTTCTGCCTATTCGGGCCGAAACCGAACATTTTCTGCGGCTGAATATTCGGGGCATCACTAGTTAAAATAGTATGTTTATACAGAGTAAGTACAGAATAAATAATCTCTCGATCACCGGGTAATGACTGTGACACAGTCCTGTATCTGAAAGGTCAGAAATGCAGTCCATGCAACCACAATGTTTCCAGCCAGACAGGTCTAGTCCAGAATGCCACTTAAGCACTATAAATACTTTGTTGTACAACAAATAGCAAAGATTGTTGACCTACAAGCTTGTAGATGTTTGGAAAATTTGAAAGATTTAGAAAGCTTTTGCCTGTAATGCCATGTTGGAAGTGGTTACCACTTAACATACCTACACCCACACAGTATCATTGGTATGAAGTGTAACTGAATATCGCTGTTTTAGTATCCTCACTTAACCCATTAACCTGAGTTTGATTCTACAAATGTTATATTATGGTCATGGCAAAACTTAACTTAAATAATAATCACTATTATGGATCCATAAAACATTTATTCAGCTCTTTGAATGCATTAATTGCATACACTATTCGGTGATATATTTTCTGCCTATTTGGGCCGAAACCGAATAGGCCGAAAATGCATTTTTAGCCATTTTCTGCCGAATATTTTCTGCAGCCGAATATTCGGTGCATCACTAGATAATATATAACCATTATTCCTTGGGTAAATCCCTGTCCTGTGTCGTACATGGTAGCATTAGCCCAATGTTGCTGTTAAATAAACCATAACCAAATCATTTCACTTGAATAATGTTGATAAAACCGCATCGGAGCAAACTTTTGGACCTCGTACGCTCACAACGATATAATGACAGACGATTTAAAAAAAAGACCTGCAGTGAAATACATAACGATCTGATGACTCGCCGATAACTTTAAAACTTCTACAGTGTGTAGGGGCCATAAAACAAATGCAGGAGGAGGCGGACACTGGAGCAGCACGGACATTTAAGCATTTTATTAGGTGCTAATATACAAGAAAATTAAAGTGCACCACGATGACATCTGTGGCACTTTTGATCTTCTAACGATAGGTAACTTGTTTTCTTTTCAAGGGCCTTGAAAATAACTTCAGACTCAACTCCTCACACTGATGATGAAGGCTGGATAGCCGAAACGTCTATTTGTGATGTAGAAAATAAAACTGTTAGAATCTATTCTTACTACTTTTCATTTTCTGCCTCTGCAATGCAAAGAGCACTGATATACTCGGTAACATGTATTGATTATGCAATACTCAAAGTGATAGCCCTATTTTGGGCGATTTACCCCCCCCCCCCCCCCCCTGAAATATAGAGCTCACAAGCTCTTTTCATGTGACAAAGCATAGGGCTTAAGTGCTATAAACTGCAAACCTGAAGGTAAATATTCTTAGCCAGGGTTGCCTTACTGTTCTGTTTACAATGGTATATTACTGTCTAAGTATGAAATGAGAGAACTTTCCTTAACCCCAGACACATTTGTCGTGTACAGTTATAAATACGACCATGACGATGGACGTGTTTCTTATCCCCTCTGCTTCATCTTCTCAAGTCCAGTGGGTAAGAACACTTTTAGAACATTTCTGTACTGAGAGGGTGGGGGGGCTTAAAAGCACACACACACACACACACACACACAAGAATCATGTGTGTATTTTTTTTATTAGGTTGCAAACCAGTGCAACAGATGATGTATGCTGGAAGCAAAAACAAACTGGTGCAAACCGTTAACATGACCAAGGTTAGTAAACTATATCTGCATGCTAGTTAATGTATTAATTATTATTATTATCACTACCAGGCCGGGAGGCAGAGATTATGTTCTCTGGTGCAATTTATTATAAAGTGATTTTGAAAATATTCAAAATAATGTTTACAAAGTGCTTCAATCAAATAAATTGTTTAACTTGTTTTGTTACTAGGTGTTTGAGATCAGAAACACAGAGGACCTAACAGAGGAGTGGCTTAAGGAGAAGCTTGGCTTCTTCCGTTAAAGGGGACAACTTCCAGTGGACTGAGGTGCCAGCCAGGATGAGGATCAACATTGCACAACTTGTTTTGTCTTTTGGGAGAAAACACCACAGTTTATGGTTCCCTCCCCTGTACCAGCATTGGGTTAAATAGTATTTGTATTTGTAAGTACCGATTGTTTGGTTTTGTTTAAGTGCCAGATGGGTGGGGTTTGCCATTTATGGTAGTAGGTCTGCCAGAAAGTTTACTGAGAAATACTTGAAAGTCAGTTTTAGTGTTGTTTTCTGTGATTAAAACTTGGAAATCATGGTAAATGGAGGAAATCCCAGCCATCTGGTATGGCAAGCAAAGTTAAAGCAAATTAAGTATTATTTATTTGCTAATATTGTTTGACCCAGTTATCCTTTGTACCACTACCTACCATGAAATCTCTTCCATGTGCCAGTTTGTCAGTAATGAATTAACACTTCCATGCATATTCAAGTGGAGAAAAAATACTAGACTTTGTTCATCCCTCCTAAGCATGTGCATTCAAAACAAATGTTTAAAGGCATTTCCTGGCATTATAACAACTCAAGCTTCTCTTGATATTTAGTTTACACACAGTATATCTTTTGGTAACTGAACCTATTTCTTTAGCATAGCTTTGGTTTTTCTTGTCTACAAATCACTATTTGAGGGAGCTGTAATTTTAGGAATTTATATTTTATAGTATTAATAACGGATGGTATTTAGAGTTATGCAAATATAAATGTAGCATTCATTTTTATGGTGTTCCTGATAATGCACTTCACACTGACATTTGAACAATCATAGCTACAATTCAAAGATACTTGGCACAAAACGTGAAATAAATATTGCAGGAGATGAAACACACATTCTGCAAATGTTGACATTTGGCACAGCATATGCGTACCGGTATTTGATGATTTAAGCCCAATTTATGCATTTAGCAAAAAGGGTGTTGTGCAACGTTTTTCAGAAATGCACATTTGTAATGACATTGTCAAACTGACATGATACTCCAAAGCATGAATTAGCCTTTATGCTGTCATGGCCCATGCATGTACCTGTTCAAGTGGATATCTGTCCAATGTTGTATTGATAGTGATTCTTTCTACCTGGGACAGATAGTCTGCAAAGCAGCATCCTGCTAGAAATACAATAAACTTGTTGGACAATTTGTCTAACAAATGACTGTCATCTGCAGTGTGAGTAATGACAAAATAGCAGTGAGGTAAAATGTATATTTTGCCATTGACCTGCATCTTTTTATAGTGCACACTGCACACATTGTTTCCAATTAACATTCCTGAAAGAGCTTCTGTTATACCAGTGGCAACAACTTGATATTGACAAACAAATCTCAGTCTATATACATTTTACTTGACAATGTTTGACAGTGCTGAAAATACTGCGCACGGAATTCCAAAGTCTTTTGGGAGATTAAGCTATTGTGCATTATAGTTATTACTGTTTATGAATGTTGTACTAATCCTTATGTAAAGTTACTTGATTGCATTGTAGTCATCATAGCCTTGAGGCGTGCAGCTTTGAGGATGACCTTGATATCTCTAAATGACACTTGTGCTCAATATTTAGACTTGGTATAAAAAGATGGCATCCAGTAATTGTTTTTATTTACACACTGTACATAAAAAAGGAGCTTGACAAGAATTCCAAGTGAATGCTGTCTATCCATGAGACTACTACATCAGAAACAAGTGAGGGATCTGGCTGTTTTGAGATGCCTTTAGGTAGGAAATGTGCCACATTTACAGTAGTATGTCATACTTATGCCTTGTCCTAAATCGTTTTTATTCTATTTTATGTACTGTAATTGTGAGGCCAAATTGAAAGACAAATTTAACACAACTCCCTCAAAATATAATAGTGGTTATTAACCGGTTATCAGATTGCCTGAAATCTGATATGTACATAGAACGCTACGCTTAATGCAAATCACAAATCAACTTTAAACTTAAAGCATACACTGTATATCATTTAACACTTCCAATCCCGTGCCAGGTTTAACCCAACAAGAATGATGAGATATATAATATATCTAGATTTGTTTTGCTGTTTAAATTGAAGCATTTAACAATGTCACTATCATTAGTATATTACACTAATGGAAAAGGAAAACCTTGTAACTTCTTAGGTGCGTTCTGTGTTGAAACTGAGGTTATGCACGGCTGGGTACCGAGGCTACAGGTTTCATAACACCAAGTACACATGGAACCTGCTATTGTAAATGTTAACGAATGCATTGTCTTCAATCTGAACTGAGACTTTTTTGGAATGTTCCAAAACAGTAAAATTGACGATATTGTGGCCTAACTTGATACCGATTGTAATATCACCTTCACATTTGCAGTGAACTAGTTTTTCTGTGAATACAAAATGCTTTATATTTGCTAAAAGCAAAATTCTTAATCTGTCTAAATTTGGTGAGCTACTGCAAAACTAGTGTATCTTAACAAATGATACCATAACCCTGATAAGTTTCCCAGCAAAGATCCAGGCATCTTCCTCTCATATTGACAAAATCCCAAGTGCTGCAATAATGTCATTTGTAGTTTTGATCCATACATATGATTACATTTGTGGATCTGATACCTTTAGTTTCTTTGCAGATAATTTCTCCTATATCCGGCCACCATCTTCTTGTTTCTGGCTTTACTTTTGAATGAAACTGTACATGAAATATGTAACATTACCAGCTGCCTCATGGCATCAGTGAAACTTGTGAAATATTTGTATTTTTCCATACTTTATACAATGTCTAATGATGTCCCAATAAAATTAAAGTGATGTTTAGCCTTTTGATTGCTGGTCATTTTAAGAAATGCATTTATTGTATTACTTAATTGAAATAGACATTTTCACACAAAGACCAAAATAGAATGTTGTGCATATAGTATGTCATTTTTGGGCTTCCTTAAATAGTCTGCTGTAGCTGAGTGATCTGTAGTGGTCCACGTGACGTTATTATTCCCACGTTAAGTATTACTAGTAGCTACAAATGCCCTGACGCTTGTTTTCTTTGCTTCCTAACTTCCGACTTGTCTGTGACATCATCGTATACGTAAGTGTGTTCACAATACTCTATGGTGTTCACACGGAAACGATGCAAAGACGCATTGTGGGTTGATTTGGAGCAGCTACATGCATCATTGCGTCTTTGCAACGTCATGTCGCAGGCTTCCATTGACAATGAATGGTAGAGACTACATCGTTTAATCTGCCCGTGTGAACATATATTTTTTTACAGTCTATGGTGTGAACGCAACATTATTAAACGCCACCCTTGCGTGTCTCGCGGTGTCTGTAATCAAACAACGGTGTGACGACACACCAGTGACAGATCTCAAATCAAAATCACTACAAACCAGCCAGGACAGGCAGGACAGCAGCAACAAGCTTAGCGGAGCTGCCTGCAGGAAAAATGGCGTTCACATTCGCGGCCTTTTGTTATATGCTTGCGCTGTTGCTCACGGCAGCCCTAATCTTCTTCGCAATTTGGCATGTAAGTACACAAGATGAATATGTGATAGTCGATGTGTTAATGTCGCTATAATAACAATACCGAATGAGCCTACGCAGTAATGTGGGTGTGTGGTAACGTTAGGCTAGTCCGTTCAGTGCGATTTATACTCTGTGCCGGTGTCGCGCACTGGAAATAGCAGATCTACAAGCCCACAGGCACGTTTCACTGCGACGCGGTCTGATCTTGTAGATCTGCTATATGGTGCGAGCAACCGTCAAGCATTAGCTAGTTGTTAGCTAGCAGGGGGGACGTTGCTGTCATATGGCAGAGAGGCTGCTAGCGTTAGCCTCGTTTGTCACACAAGCGTGTCACTCGACCAAAAAAAACGACGTAATTCGTAGTTTCATAGTTTGAAAATACGTCTTTTTGTCGAGCGTTTGAGCAGCTCGCCGCTGATCTTTAGAGCAAGTGGATGGACCATAGAGCAGTAGACCATAGACTCGACTGAAGAGAATGGCCATGTAAGCGGCTGCGCAGTTTGACACGCAGCCGTAGAATGAATGGCACACACCCTGTCTGTCTCTTTCGTGGGCTAGGCTAGCAGTACTAGGCCACCAATGCCACCATTGTTGTGACACTGTAATAATGTCAACTGCCTGCTCAGGCACATATGACAAATATCGCACAAGCAGGTGTTTTGCCATGTTTGCTTAGCCATAAAACTGCAAGCTTCTATAACTTGATCCTGAAATAACATGGGGAAGCGGTCATCAGTTTCCTTCCCGTTGTACTATAACGGACAATATGTTGTCATATTCCGTTTCCGTATGTTATAATTGCTTAAATGTAAACTGTTAAAGTATTACCATTAATAAATATTTCTTCACACAATATAAACACCGTCTGGCCATGTAACTTACTTTAGACACGTCTGACTATATAAAGATTATCTATTCTAAAGCTCATTGGCTGTTCTTGAAGTTGCATTATTTACTCTGATATCCAGCAAGCAGTACAGACAATAGCACGTAATTTGCCCAACACTGTTTAAAAAAATAAAAACGTTATTAAGGTATGCTTGTACAAACTGTTACTAACATTGCAATACCCCCCCCCCCCCCCAGATAATAGCATTCGATGAGCTGAAGACTGACTACAAGAATCCTATAGATCAATGTAACACATTAAATCCGGTAAGTGTTATATTGTACATAACAGTAACACTGACTCCGCATTGGCTCTTTGACTGCATGTGAAATGCTTTGTGAAAAGTGTGTGGTTTTTTTTTAAGGGATGAGTTTATCCGCTGACCAACCTTTCAATTAATTTATCTGCACTGTTATGCTGAATACCTGCCTGTAATTAATCAAGCGTGATCTTGTCAGCTGTGAAACTCTAACGCATTTGTTTTTTCTAATCTGCCTTTTTTTACACCTTTTGTTGTCGGCAAAAAGACAATTGAAAAGGTCAAAAAGATAAAAAGAGTCAAAATTGCATTAAAGGTTTGTACCAATCTTTGATCTCAAATGCCCGTTCAAGTAAAATTCAGTCTGCAATATGTCATTTTGCACGGGGGAGTGTTTGCAAATGTCTTTTCAGTCAACTAATCTCAGGAGACTGTGGCTCAGATTAGGATTAGAAGGCATCAGGCCGGTGTCTGAAGCCTTAAACTCTTTCAATAGTATTTATTGTATCCGACCACAATTTGGGCTTTTTGTTAAATTGGTATTTTGTACCATTATTTATTATTTGGTGGGCATTACATTTATTTTTTTTACTATATGCTACATGATATGATATTGACGTTCAGCTCTGTGAAATGTTTGGAAATTATCATGTGCACTTAATTGTCCCTTTTTGTTTTTCCTCTTTGTTTTGCATATATCTAAATGACGGAGTGGTTGCGCAAGGACCCGCCCGGCAGCACTGTTTAATGCAATTTATTTGTGCGAGTTATATGTATTTTTTGTTGAATTACTCATGACAAAGTTGTAAAAGTCAACAGTATGTATGTCCGTAAAATAAGCAAGCAGCACGAGCAGACAATACACTAGTTCTTTCATTTATTATTATATTTTCACAATCTGATACGGACTAGCCTACTTTCTAATGTTTTGATAATTCGCGCGACAGATGAATGCATATGACAGTATTGAGTTTCAAACTAGTGTATTTAAGAAGATGATCAGGTAATATAATTGTGAAAAATAATAACAAAATGATTGAAACAAAGAACTATAGTGAATTGTTTGCTAGCGGGCTGCTTGTTTATGTTATGGACATAAATATACAGGTAGTTGACTTTTACAACTTTGTCATGAGTAATTCAACAAAAAATACTTGCAACTCGGACAAATAAATTGCATTAAACAGTGCTGCCGGGCGGGTCATTTAGATATATGCCTTTTTTTTGTACCAGATATTTAAGTCCTGAAGTGATGCCGAGCAATGTTGAGAAAGATGATGCATTCTGTGTTGATCTGATGTTACTTTATGTTTAGCAGAGGCCACGGTGCTCATCAAAAGCATTGGAATGTGCTGTTAACTTGCAACTCATGACGTTCTACTCATCCAATGTTATTGATGTTCAAACTTCAGGTGTTAACTGAAAAGACTTGCAAATGCTCAGAAAATGCATGATCTTATTACAACCTACCCTTTGTTTGCATAGTGTTGTATTAATGCGAGTTAATAGTAACTTGCCAACAACTGCCAATCAGGCATTACTTGTAAGTACAAATGGGGCTACAGTAACTTCATACCAGTCCCAGTCTGATTTCACAATCCTTTTAAAATTCACCTCAGAAATGAACATTTACCCACTTGGTTAGCAGTTAAGAATAGGTTAATTTACCATTCTTGTTTATCCTGGGACTGGATAATGTTCAACTTTATGACAACTGCAGTTTGATTTACATTTAATTACAGAGCTAATGAAAAAACGGTTCATAGTAGTTACGTAGTGCAGACATTTGATAGAACAATTAGCAAAAATGAGCCAAAAATACAGGTCTTTGGCTATAAATCACCTGGGGTGTGGAACAGATGGCAGATTCTCAACACTCCCTAGCTCAGCAGTATAAGTGAGCACTGATTGGTTAGTGATTTCAATAGTGGGAGGAGTTTTCAGTTAAATATCCCGTTTTATTTCTACTCAAAGAGTCTCTCCCTGCAATAACTTGGAAGTTTTGGCCAGTCTTTTATTTTATACTCAATCAGCACTTCTATTTTAAACCTAGTAATCAAATGTTTTACATTTGGCAACACAGTGCAGGATTTCAACATGCCAGCCCGACTCCCTGTGCTTTCCTCCTACTCTGACACATCCCCTCACCTCTCCATCTGTGGGCTTTTGGTTGTCCCCTGCACACCATGCCCTCTGCTCTATTTGAATGCATGGCTTCCATGTGGTGACTCCATCTGCCCCCCTCCTCAATCCCCACACTAGCGCTGACTGTCACCTTGAGGCAGGCTGCTGCATCAAGACCACTAGTCAACATAATAGCATGGTAACCTGCAGTATGTTGCCCTATGGCTGCTTCTGAGGATATGTGATTGTCCTTAGTGTGTTCTCAGTGCAGAAAATTGTTGAAATGCACCAGTGTCTTTAGGCTGAATTCCCCCCCCCTCCAGCATATGTGGTCAGAGATGCATGTTGTCACATGTGTCAGCTCTAACGGTGCATGATGGAGCACTGAAAGTTCAACCAGTTTGTCACCTGTTGTTTCATAATATGTATAAGAATGGTAGAACCAGTTCAGAAGACTACAGGCAAGCCATTAGAAATGGAGTTATAAGTCAAGACTACGCCTACATATTTCTTATTCTATAAATGTACTTGCCATATTTAGATATATCTATCCGTTAGCTTTTACATTTGGACCTAGGCTTGTATGACTGCTAGCAAAATGTCCTTGGTTTCTCTCCCCTCCCTCCTTTTCCCCCCAAATGCGCTTTTACTTAAGTTGATCAATTTGCATTCATTTATTTTGAGCCCATACATAGGAACTGGAAATTAAATAAAAGCTTTTTCTGCCTTTATTGATAGGCTGAAAGTAGTCTGACAGGAAATGGGGAGAGAGATGGGGGAAAGGCCGTCGGGATCGGGAGTCGAACCCACGGCACACAGTCAGGCTGGCTCAGCAGCCTAGGTGCCCAGACGGTTGAGCTAACCGTCCGGGCCATAAAAGCATGTTTTTCTACAGGGAAATTGTTTAGAATGAGTTGAGTAGAAGTTAATCAGGGACATCCACATTTGTTCCTAACATTCTAACATCCTAATGTTTGCTTCTCTTGCTTTTCAGCTTGTCCTCCCAGAGTACCTCATCCATGTCTTCTTCTGTGTGATGTTCTTCTGCGCTGCAGAGTGGCTCACCCTTGGCCTCAACATGCCACTGCTAGCGTACCACGTCTGGAGGTGGGCGTCGTACCCCTGAAGGAATACATATCCATTTGTATCAGTTTAGTCAGTTTTTTGAGTGAAGGATTATTATCAGTTTCAGCTATTGGTTAGCCCATGTCCACTAAACATCAGCAATGTCCACTAAACATCAACAATGATTAATACTCATATTCACTTTTTTCCCCCCCATATAATCCAGGTATATGAGCAGACCAGTGATGAGCGGTCCAGGACTGTATGACCCTACAACCATCATGAATGCTGACATCCTTGCATACTGTCAAAAGGAGGGCTGGTGCAAACTGGCTTTCTACCTTTTGTCATTCTTCTACTATCTCTATGGGTGTGTACATGAGTTTGTGCTTGGTACTCGTTCTGCTGCATTCAATGCCATTGACACATCTATGCCAAATCTAATCCAACGCTTCACCACCGATGACTGAGATCTCCATCATGTGGTTTGATAGACCGCGCTCTTTGCCAACGTATGAATGGTTCTAGGTTGCTTAGAGACAGATACAAATTAACTGAAATTGAAAATTCCACCTCAACATTATCAGATTTAGAAAATGCATTTGGATTATCAGATTATGTTTTTGGTCAAAACAAGCTTTATTCTACGGCACATAACTAAAGAACTGATTATCACGGTTACAACATTTATTTTAAATTGGGTTCACATCACGAATCACATGGGTCTTCACTGAAAAACACTGGTGGCAAATAATTAATTTGGCAGTTCATGTTGAAGTAGCTATTTGTCGGTTCCAAACAAAACTGATGCACCTTGACTTTTAGTTGTACGCAGGCGAAAGAAACAGATTGTCCACAAGTTGAATGTCATTAGGATATTTACTTATCTTGATCCACAAAAGTGCTTTAGTTATGGGGTGGCTTTTCTCTGGCTCTCATGATTCTGGTAAAAACGTTTGTCAACCAAGGTGCATATCGTTCCCCAATCACCCAGGCCTACTTAATACCCTGGCTGTCAATTAGGCCTGGTTTCTTGGTGCCCAGAAATAATCCAATAAAGTAATCAAACTAATACCAAATGATGCTAAATAACAACTACAACAATCATGATACCAATAATATACAAACAAAACAGTGAGAATGGCTTCTACAAATGTTACACATTTCTAGTTTAATTATTAAAATGAGCTATTTATGGACAAATGCTGTGAGCCTGTAGTAGTGTAACCCACTAAAATGACAACCATTTAGTACATATGAGAGGTTTATTCTTGCAAGCACAATATCAGCTTCACATCAGTTAAACAGTTGACAATTCTAAATAATCCCTAGTTGCTTCCACTCTGAGGTATGTCAAAGTTACACTGGCCAAGTCTTCACCCCACAAGTATTGATTTTGATTGACTGATTCACTGTTTAGTTGGTTCCATACTTTTCTCAGTGGTACTACCTGATAGGATGTCAAACCATAAGAACTAGAAGGTCATGGGGACCATTGTCTGATCTATTTACCAATTTTCTGTTTGTCTATAGGATGATTTATGTTCTGGTGAGCTCTTAAAGCGAACGACGATGGAAAAAGGACCTGCATGTACAGTAGATGACCAAACACTATGCTCTTAGTGGCTGGTGCTGGAACCTGGACCTGCTGGAGACTGACATTTCAGCAGAACACAAGACACCATTTACAAGAGGATGAACTCTCGACTGACTCCCTCTCCCTGCCCCCACGATACCACCATATGGCGTGTCATTTCAGAAACATTAGCCCTTTTTAAAAGAGTAATCTTTGTCACACCATTCCTCATAATTCTAGACATACGTATGGAAGATCATCAACAAAGCCTGGACTTAAAGTTTGTTTTGTTTCATTTATTCTTCTGGTGTGGTGATTTGATGCTCGGACTCAAAAATAAAATGTCCTACTCTTCGACTGTTTACTACATAGATTTTGTTTTTAAGTGTGCATTATCAGCGAGATTGTGGCCTGTGTGCTTAACTGCATTTAGTATTTTCAGTGATAGTTTCCACGCTGTAAGAGAAATCTTATGCCATGTGATTTGACTAAATACAGAATTTTAAATCAGAATTTTACACCAATGCCTCCCTATGCTTTAAGATTCATTTTTTGGGACAGATTTACACTAAACTTGTGTGGGGGGCGTTATCACTCTGTGTGCACTAGGACAATCTGTATGGTTGTCATTGAGTTAAGTTTGCAAAATATTTAATACCTTTTTCATGTTTCCTTGGATCATATTGAAATGGCATTGAAATATCAACCCTACATCTGTGGCAATGTTTTTTTGTGTCACAACATACTTAACATCCCCATGTAGAAATATCCATGTAATGTGAAATGTAATTCTCTTTAGAAGGTATACCTTACTATAAAACCATGCTAAATGAAAAGGTAGAATCAGTGTTTTCTGGATTAGCAGGTCCTTCATGGTCCTCATTTTGCGCTTTGATAGACAAAAGTCTGTTGTGCCTGTCGACTGTACCTTTTGACTTTCGTCAAACATTTTTAACATCATATTCCAATTGCATTAGAAACTCCAGTGTTATTTATTTGATGTTAAAGTTTTTGTACTTTCTTTCAGGTGTTATACACATTTGTGTGTTTTCTACATCAAATCCAGAATAGTGAAATTTAATTTTTAGACAATTAGTTGAAATTGAAAATATTTATTGCCATTTTCCTACTTGTAAATGTATCAGGGAAAGGGATGAACATTATCACATTTTACTTTAATGTTTTGAATTTAGATCCCACCATGTCATCAGGGGAATGAATTTGAATTGCGATGAATCCAAATAAACCCATTTCACTGTACGATATTTTGAAGACTAATATTTCACATACATGATTTTAGAGAAGATTCCTGTTGAAACAAATCTAGATAGGCAAAATGAATTTGTCTATGGCTGTTACACTTTACAATCAACATAATAGCAGTGCCACATTTAGCTGGTATATATTAACTTTTTTTTAGATAAAGTGGACAGGGAGTAGTTTTTTCACCTATCTGGAAAATAACTAGAAAATTCGCAATTTAAAAAAATTGCAGAGTGTGGTTGCCGCAGTGGCTTACATATGCCCCTCCCACTAGTATTGCCAGCCAATTACAATTTCAAGTCACGCCTTAGATCATGCGTAAGTAATTCGGAGGGGATTTAACCCCCGAAATTCATGTTTTTGCGACAAACGGTTACATTTCTCGCATTTGCGGCGCCCCCTATGGATGAAAATGGTTTTAGAACTTGGTTGATTGAACCACCCCGGACATGTGATTCAAATTTGGGATGGATTGGACATTCCGTTCGTGATTTATGGCATTTTTTGTGATATAGGCCCCTCCTACTAACTTCGGAAGACGATTACGGCCGAACGATACACACTTTCAAAATTCTGCAGTTCAGTTTTAATTGGATGGGTCCAGAGATCACGTGTGCCGATTTCTGTGAGATTTGGACAAAATCTGTAGGAGGAAAAGCAAAAAGTGTGTTTTGGACAAAATTCAAAATGGCGGAAAATCTATCATGGCGGAAATGGGCGTGGCCTATATGGGGAGATGCGTCATGACCCAAGGAATCCAGGGAAAAAATATTTTTTATTTTACGACCTACGGTTCAAGAGTTATAAGCCAAAAGGTAAAGTGGGCTGTTATAGCGCCACCATGAGGCCGACCGATAAAATTTTAGGGTTAAATAATTTTAGGGATAATGTTGAAATATCCCTAAAAGTTTTGTAACTATAGTGATTACAGTCTCCGAGGAACAAATACTTTTATGTGAATTTTTGCCTTTTCCCATTCATGTCAATGGGGAAATTTAATTCACTAATAAATTCATATCAATTAAACTATACAACATTTCTCTTAACAAAATACAAGCACACGATTCCCGATTTTTCCGGTCAATTTGACATATGGCTCAAGTGCGTACAGCGTACAGTGTGGGAGGTATAAAGCGTCAAAATAAAGACTACTCCAGTGAAAAAATAAAAAGTATAAAGTGTCACAGTTACAAGAGTCTGGTTGCCCATTCGGGCAACCACACTAATTACAAGCACTACTGGGCGACAAACACAACAAAGGTGAGGGGTTGGGTGGAGGGGTCCCCTTACTCAGTTCTCACCCTTTTTTCTTTGTACTGATGACTAGCTATAGGCTTTGTCATAGAGGTTTTTAATGGTCTTAAATGTGCCGAAGCCTGGAGAAGGTTCCACAGCGGAGGTGCCTGGGACTTAAACGCCCTGCCTCCTATTGTAACTTTTGATATACAGTAAGTATTGTTGCATTCTGTGAACGCAATCGTGTTCTGTTCAGGATTGTAGGGATCAATGCATTCTTTGAGATATTGACCGTTGAGAGCTTTGTAGCTCTTTTTAACCAGGAGCCAGTGATGGTTCTGATCACATGGTTGTGTATTTAACCAGGAGCCAGTGATGGTTCTGATCACATGGTTCTATATTTAACCAGGAGCCAGTGATGGTTCTGATCACATGGTTCTCTATTTAACCAGGAGCCAGTGATGGTTCTGATCACATGGTTCTGTATTTAACCAGGAGCCAGTGATGGTTCTGATCTGATGGTTCTGATCACATGGTTCTCAGACCCGTAATGTGGGGCTTCCTCAGCGTTACTACAGGAGTTCCAAATCTTTGCAGTGATTGCAACTTTTTTCATTTAGTATTCATTCATTCGTTCATATCGTTAATGTAATAAATACATCCATCCATCAATTTTAATTTATGTATTTATTACATTAACGACAACCCTAGAATCACTATTCTGAGGGGAACATTAGCAAAAAAAACATCTACAAGCTCACAAGCTCATGATTTTGGAGGATTTGAAAATAGATGAAATTCATGAAAAAACTACATACTATAGATAGCCCATGGTTTCAGACCGCATGCCATTTTTCATGATTTTGCAGGATTTTTTTTTTGTAAATTACAACAAATAAACTAAGGCACTGGTGTGGTACTCCTGGTTTACCAGAACGGGGTTCAAGTCCCTGCAGTGCTCTGCTCAATGTGTTGTATTTACATAGTTTATTTAAAATTTCTGCTCATTGTGTTGCCTTTTCATAGATGATAACCCCCAGGTTCTCTACTGTGTTTGTACTCCCTACAGTTTGGTTACCAAGTCTATTTATTACTACGATTATGTTCACTCCGAGACCATGGACTAAAGCCTTTCGCCTTTTCTGCGATTTTCACCTTTTTTTTTTTTCAAATCCTCCGAAATCGTGAAAAATGACATACTATAGTATGCCCTCCGAGACCATGGACTATAGCCTTTCGCTTTTCCTGGGATTTTCACATTATTTTGAAATCCTCCACAATGATGAAGAATCGCGCGCTATAGCGCGCTGCTCAATGACCTTGACCAGTATAACTGACGTTGACCAGTATAAATGACCTTCATAAGACTAGTAAATGACTGACAAGTATAAATTACCATGACCAGTATAAATGACCTTGAACAGTATAAATGACCTTCACCAGTATAAATGACCATGACCAGTATAACTGACCTTCATAAGACTAGTAAATGACCATGACCAGTATAAATGACCTTGACTAGTATGCGGTCCGTGACCATGGTCTATAGCCTTTGGCTTTTCCGCGATTTTCACCTTTTTTTTTTAATCCTCCGAAATCGAGAAATGGCACACGATAGTATGCGGTCTGAGACCAATTCCGCGATTTTCACCTTTTTTCAAATCCTCCAAAATCGTAAAAAACGACATACTATAGTATGCCCTCGGAGACCATGGACTATAGCCTTTCGCTTTTCTGCAATTTTCACCTTCGAGAAAATTATCTTCTCGAGAGCGAGCGGGGAGGCGGTGCACATTCTACAGGAGGAAATCCTTTCCCTCCTACAGAAAGGCGCCATTTCAGAGGTCTCTACCAACCATAGAGTTATTATTATTATAGAGAAGGCACCCAGAGGAAACCCTGAGTCGAAATGGACATAGTGGCCGGATTTGGTATTGCAGCTCGAGCCTCGCGCTGCTCCGTTGAACACGTGAACGAATGTTTCATACGTGAACGCGCACAAACGGCACAATGATAGTCAACGGCAGCGCGTTCATGTGTTTGGGGCCAATCCATCCCAGAATGCACTCTGTTCCTACCAGGAAGGAGGAGTGAATCCGCCTCATGCGCTTTTGAGCAACTCAATGCAAGTGGATGGAAGGAGAACTCGGGTGTCTTCTCTATAGATATATAACTCTATGCTACCAACCAGTCTCTCAACGGGTTTTATTCCCGCTATTTCCTGGTGAAAAAGGAGGGCGGGCTTCGCCCCATTCTAGACCTCAAAGCCCTGAATCGCTTTTTGAAGACATTCCGCTTCAAAATGCTGACGCCGCCAGTCCTACTGCGCTCACTCCGCAAAGGGGACTGGTTCACGTCAATAGACCTACAGGATGCTTACTTTCACGTTCCAATTTACCCCCGCACAGAAAGTTTCTGAGCTTCGGGTTCGAAGGGAGAGTATACGAATACAACGTCCTCCCCTTCGGAATGTCTTTGAGTCCGAGAGTCTTTGTGAAGTGTACAGCCGCAGCTATAGCTCCACTACGACAACAGGGCATTCGTCTAGCAACGTATATAGACGCCTGTATCCTGTCAGCAGACTTGCCACAGGAGGTGCTGTCGCACACACACCAAGTGCTCAGCCACCTCCACTCTCTCGGGTTTCGAATAAACCAGGAGAAGAGCATGTTAACTCCGACACAGTCTATAGACTTCATCGGTATAACACAGCCGGGAATCGAACCCTGGTCTCCCACGTGGAAAGCCAACATCTTAACCACTACGACAATTAGAGTTTTGGAGTAGTCAGGCTGAGGCTGTGAGCCACTGCTAGAATAGCAGTAAATGAAGCTCAATAACTAGCATTAAACTTTAGGAAGAGTGGGATTTGAACATGAACTCTCTGTGCTGAATAGCCCCTACTACAACATCACTCAGTAACATCTGCCTCTTTGTACTGTTGAAGCGATCTTTTGTATGTTAGCCTTCAGATAGTAAAGTTGAAAGAATCAAGAGTTGAACATAGACTCACGTTCATCAGAGTGTAACACCCAGGAATCGAACACAGGTCCCCTGCACTGAAGGCCAACATCTTAACCACTAAGCCAAAGCAACTGCCTATGGCTCAGGGGAGATATGAGACTTTTGAGGTTATCAGGCTGAGGCTGTGAGCCTTCAGTTAATACACCTCTAAATGTTCAAATCCCTGTTCTCCTATAGCTTTATAATGCTGGAGTGTTTCAACTTTACCAACTGAGGGCTAACACACACAATTACCAGGAGATGTTCACTGTGTGTCTGACTGATGGTGCAATGGTCTAATGATCAGTCTCTCTGTACGGACATTCTATGTTCAAGTCCCATTGCTCCTATATATAGCACAATGTTAATGTTTCTCATCCTCCGCAACACCCATTCTCATACACTGCTATACTTTTAAGTATGTTGCGGTAGAGAGAACGTCATCATTTTGGACCATGGGCTATAGCCCATATCGTACGGCATACGATAGCACGCCGTTTTTCATCATTTTTGAGGATTTGGAAAAAATGAAAAAAACGATGGGTTATAGCCCATCGTTTTTTTAATTTTTTAATAAAAATTTTTATCCTCGTTTTTCATCATTTTGGACCATGGGCTATAGCCCACATCGTACGGCATACTATAGCACGGCGTTTTTCATCATTTTTGAGGATTTGAAAAAAAGTGAAAAAAATGAAAAAAACGATGGGTTATAGCCCATCGTTTTTTGAATTTTTGATAAAAAAATGTATCCTCGTTTTTTATCATTTTGGACAATGGGCTATAGCCCATATCGTACGGCATACTATAGCACGCCGTTTTTCATCATTTTTGAGGATTTGAAAAAAATGAAAAAAGCAACTGCCTATGGCTCAGCCATAGGCAGTTGCTTTGGCTTAGTGGTTAAGATGTTGGCCTTCAGTGCAGGGGACCTGTGTTCGATTACTGGGTGTTACACTCTGATGAACGTGAGTCTATGTTCAACTCTTGATTCTTTCAACTTTACTATCTGAAGGCTAACATACAAATGATCGCTTCAACAGTACAAAGAGGCAGATGTTACTGAGTGATGGTGTAGTAGGGGCTATTCAGCACAGAGAGTTGTTCAAATCCCACTCTTCCTAAAGTTTAATGCTAGTTATTGAGCTTCATTTACTGCTATTCTAGCAGTGGCTCACAGCCTCAGCCTGCCTACCTCAAAACTCTAATTGTCTTAGTGGTTAAGATGTTGGCTTTCCACGTGGGAGACCAGGGTTCGATTACTGGCTGTTACACTATCATACAAAAGAAGACCTCAACAACAGCGCTAAGAAACATCTGATTAATATGAGTCTGTGTTATTTAAACTTTACTGAAGGCTAACGCACAAAAGATCACTTCAAAATTACCAGGAGACTTTGCCTGAGAGTGTCTGACTGATGGTGCAGTGGTCTAATCATCAGGCTTTCAGTACAGACATTCCATGTTCAAGTCCTGTTCCTCCTACAGCTCAATGCTGCAGTAATTTGAACTTTTCAAGGCTTGAATAAAAAATAAAAACTCAAAAGCACCAGGAGACATCTACTGATTGCCCAAAGGTGCCTTGGCTCAATGGTGTGGAGCGCTTGACCCGTTGCCTCTGCTACAGACAGTTGGCAGGTTCAAGTCCCATGTCATGACATCAAGGTGCTGGAGGACCATCGGGAGACGGTGCTCTCTCCCCCTGTTTCCTGAGATGTAATGGTTGGGGCTTATGTCTGAAAGAACCCTGTCCAGCTAACCTTTTACCATGAAAATGTCCAATTTAACATAAATGGTAAATGGTGCATGCACAATCACTGTAAAGCGCCTTGGATAAAGGCGCTACGCGCCTTTATCCAAGGTGCTTTACAGAGATTGTGCATTACATTCACACACCGATGGCAGCGGAAACCATGCAAGGCACCAACTAGCACATCGGGAGCAATTAGGGGTTCAGTGTCTTGCTCAAGGACACTTCGACAGTAACTCTGGGGGAGCCCGGGTTTGAACTGGCAACCTTACGGTTACCATCCAGGCACTCTACCCCTGAGCCACTGCCGCCCCACAAGGCACCTTGGGGCATTCAGCAGATGTCTCCTGGTGCTTTTGAGTTTTTATTTTTTATTCAAGCCTTGAAAAGTTCAAATTACTGCAGCATTGAGCTGTAGGAGGAACAGGACTTGAACATGGAATGTCTGTACTGAAAGCCTGATGATTAGACCACTGCACCATCAGTCAGACACTCTCAGGCAAAGTCTCCTGGTAATTTTGAAGTGATCTTTTGTGCGTTAGCCTTCAGTAAAATTTAAATAACAAAGACTCATATTAATCAGATGTTTCTTAGAGCTGTTGTTGAGGTCTTCTTTTGTATGATAGTGTAACAGCCGGGAATCGAACCCTGGTCTCCCACGTGGAAAGCCAACATCTTAACCACTACGACAATTAGAGTTTTGGAGTAGTCAGGCTGAGGCTGTGAGCCACTGCTAGAATAGCAGTAAATGAAGCTCAATAACTAGCATTAAACTTTGGGAAGAGTGGGATTTGAACATGAACTCTCTGTGCTGAATAGCCCCTACTACAACATCACTCAGTAACATCTGCCTCTTTGTACTGTTGAAGCGATCTTTTGTATGTTAGCCTTCAGATAGTAAAGTTGAAAGAATCAAGAGTTGAACATAGACTCACGTTCATCAGAGTGTAACACCCAGGAATCTAACACAGGTCCCCTGCACTGAAGGCCAACATCTTAACCACTAAGCCAAAGCAACTGCCTATGGCTCAGGGGAGATATGAGACTTTTGAGGTTATCAGGCTGAGGCTGTGAGCCTTCAGTTAATACACCTCTAAATGTTCAAATCCCTGTTCTCCTATAGCTTTATAATGCTGGAGTGTTTCAACTTTACCAACTGAGGGCTAACACACACAATTACCAGGAGATGTTCACTGTGTGTCTGACTGCTGGTGCAATGGTCTAATGATCAGTCTCTCTGTACGGACATTCTATGTTCAAGTCCCATTGCTCCTATATATAGCACAATGTTAATGTTTCTCATCCTCCGCAACACCCATTCTCATACACCGCTATACTTTTAAGTATGTTGCGGTAGAGAGAACGTCATCATTTTGGACCATGGGCTATAGCCCATATCGTACGGCATACGATAGCACGCCGTTTTTCATCATTTTTGAGGATTTGAAAAAAATGAAAAAATGAAAAAAACGATGGGTTATAGCCCATCGTTTTTTTAATTTTTGAATTAATTTTTTTATCCTCGTTTTTCATCATTTTGGACCATGGGCTATAGCCCACATCGTACGGCATACTATAGCACGGCGTTTTTCATCATTTTTGAGGATTTGAAAAAAGTGAAAAAAATGAAAAAAACGATGGGTTATAGCCCATCGTTTTTTTGAATTTTTGATAAAAAAATGTATCCTCGTTTTTTATCATTTTGGACAATGGGCTATAGCCCATATCGTACGGCATACTATAGCACGCCGTTTTTCATCATTTTTGAGGATTTGAAAAAAATGAAAAAAGCAACTGCCTATGGCTCAGCCATAGGCAGTTGCTTTGGCTTAGTGGTTAAGATGTTGGCCTTCAGTGCAGGGGACCTGTGTTCGATTACTGGGTGTTACACTCTGATGAACGTGAGTCTATGTTCAACTCTTGATTCTTTCAACTTTACTATCTGAAGGCTAACATACAAATGATCGCTTCAACAGTACAAAGAGGCAGATGTTACTGAGTGATGGTGTAGTAGGGGCTATTCAGCACAGAGAGTTGTTCAAATCCCACTCTTCCTAAAGTTTAATGCTAGTTATTGAGCTTCATTTACTGCTATTCTAGCAGTGGCTCACAGCCTCAGCCTGCCTACCTCAAAACTCTAATTGTCTTAGTGGTTAAGATGTTGGCTTTCCACGTGGGAGACCAGGGTTCGATTCCTGGCTGTTACACTATCATACAAAAGAAGACCTCAACAACAGCGCTAAGAAACATCTGATTAATATGAGTCTGTGTTATTTAAACTTTACTGAAGGCTAACGCACAAAAGATCACTTCAAAATTACCAGGAGACTTTGCCTGAGAGTGTCTGACTGATGGTGCAGTGGTCTAATCATCAGGCTTTCAGTACAGACATTCCATGTTCAAGTCCTGTTCCTCCTACAGCTCAATGCTGCAGTAATTTGAACTTTTCAAGGCTTGAATAAAAAATAAAAACTCAAAAGCACCAGGAGACATCTACTGATTGCCCAAAGGTGCCTTGGCTCAATGGTGTGGAGCGCTTGACCAGTTGCCTCTGCTACAGACAGTTGGCAGGTTCAAGTCCCATGTCATGACATCAAGGTGCTGGAGGACCATCGGGAGACGGTGCTCTCTCCCCCTGTTTCCTGAGATGTAATGGTTGGGGCTTATGTCTGAAAGAACCCTGTCCAGCTAACCTTTTACCATGAAAATGTCCAATTTAACATAAATGGTAAATGGTGCATGCACAATCTCTGTAAAGCACCTTGGATAAAGGCGCGTATATCACTGTAAAGCGCCTTGGATAAAGGCGCTACGCGCCTTTATCCAAGGTGCTTTACAGAGATTGTGCATTACATTCACCCATTCATACACCGATGGCAGCGGAAACCATGCAAGGCACCAACTAGCACATCGGGAGCAATTAGGGGTTCAGTGTCTTGCTCAAGGACACTTCGACAGTAACTCTGGGGGAGCCCGGGTTTGAACTGGCAACCTTACGGTTACCATCCAGGCACTCTACCCCTGAGCCACTGCCGCCCCACAAGGCACCTTGGGGCATTCAGCAGATGTCTCCTGGTGCTTTTGAGTTTTTATTTTTTATTCAAGCCTTGAAAAGTTCAAATTACTGCAGCATTGAGCTGTAGGAGGAACAGGACTTGAACATGGAATGTCTGTACTGAAAGCCTGATGATTAGACCACTGCACCATCAGTCAGACACTCTCAGGCAAAGTCTCCTGGTAATTTTGAAGTGATCTTTTGTGCGTTAGCCTTCAGTAAAGTTTAAATAACACAGACTCATATTAATCAGATGTTTCTTAGAGCTGTTGTTGAGGTCTTCTTTTGTATGATAGTGTAACAGCCGGGAATCGAACCCTGGTCTCCCACGTGGAAAGCCAACATCTTAACCACTACGACAATTAGAGTTTTGGAGTAGTCAGGCTGAGGCTGTGAGCCACTGCTAGAATAGCAGTAAATGAAGCTCAATAACTAGCATTAAACTTTGGGAAGAGTGGGATTTGAACATGAACTCTCTGTGCTGAATAGCCCCTACTACAACATCACTCAGTAACATCTGCCTCTTTGTACTGTTGAAGCGATCTTTTGTATGTTAGCCTTCAGATAGTAAAGTTGAAAGAATCAAGAGTTGAACATAGACTCACGTTCATCAGAGTGTAACACCCAGGAATCTAACACAGGTCCCCTGCACTGAAGGCCAACATCTTAACCACTAAGCCAAAGCAACTGCCTATGGCTCAGGGGAGATATGAGACTTTTGAGGTTATCAGGCTGAGGCTGTGAGCCTTCAGTTAATACACCTCTAAATGTTCAAATCCCTGTTCTCCTATAGCTTTATAATGCTGGAGTGTTTCAACTTTACCAACTGAGGGCTAACACACACAATTACCAGGAGATGTTCACTGTGTGTCTGACTGCTGGTGCAATGGTCTAATGATCAGTCTCTCTGTACGGACATTCTATGTTCAAGTCCCATTGCTCCTATATATAGCACAATGTTAATGTTTCTCATCCTCCGCAACACCCATTCTCATACACCGCTATACTTTTAAGTATGTTGCGGTAGAGAGAACGTCATCATTTTGGACCATGGGCTATAGCCCATATCGTACGGCATACGATAGCACGCCGTTTTTCATCATTTTTGAGGATTTGAAAAAAATGAAAAAATGAAAAAAACGATGGGTTATAGCCCATCGTTTTTTTAATTTTTGAATTAATTTTTTTATCCTCGTTTTTCATCATTTTGGACCATGGGCTATAGCCCACATCGTACGGCATACTATAGCACGGCGTTTTTCATCATTTTTGAGGATTTGAAAAAAGTGAAAAAAATGAAAAAAACGATGGGTTATAGCCCATCGTTTTTTTGAATTTTTGATAAAAAAATGTATCCTCGTTTTTTATCATTTTGGACAATGGGCTATAGCCCATATCGTACGGCATACTATAGCACGCCGTTTTTCATCATTTTTGAGGATTTGAAAAAAATGAAAAAAGCAACTGCCTATGGCTCAGCCATAGGCAGTTGCTTTGGCTTAGTGGTTAAGATGTTGGCCTTCAGTGCAGGGGACCTGTGTTCGATTACTGGGTGTTACACTCTGATGAACGTGAGTCTATGTTCAACTCTTGATTCTTTCAACTTTACTATCTGAAGGCTAACATACAAATGATCGCTTCAACAGTACAAAGAGGCAGATGTTACTGAGTGATGGTGTAGTAGGGGCTATTCAGCACAGAGTGTTGTTCAAATCCCACTCTTCCTAAAGTTTAATGCTAGTTATTGAGCTTCATTTACTGCTATTCTAGCAGTGGCTCACAGCCTCAGCCTGCCTACCTCAAAACTCTAATTGTCTTAGTGGTTAAGATGTTGGCTTTCCACGTGGGAGACCAGGGTTCGATTCCTGGCTGTTACACTATCATACAAAAGAAGACCTCAACAACAGCGCTAAGAAACATCTGATTAATATGAGTCTGTGTTATTTAAACTTTACTGAAGGCTAACGCACAAAAGATCACTTCAAAATTACCAGGAGACTTTGCCTGAGAGTGTCTGACTGATGGTGCAGTGGTCTAATCATCAGGCTTTCAGTACAGACATTCCATGTTCAAGTCCTGTTCCTCCTACAGCTCAATGCTGCAGTAATTTGAACTTTTCAAGGCTTGAATAAAAAATAAAAACTCAAAAGCACCAGGAGACATCTACTGATTGCCCAAAGGTGCCTTGGCTCAATGGTGTGGAGCGCTTGACCCGTTGCCTCTGCTACAGACAGTTGGCAGGTTCAAGTCCCATGTCATGACATCAAGGTGCTGGAGGACCATCGGGAGACGGTGCTCTCTCCCCCTGTTTCCTGAGATGTAATGGTTGGGGCTTATGTCTGAAAGAACCCTGTCCAGCTAACCTTTTACCATGAAAATGTCCAATTTAACATAAATGGTAAATGGTGCATGCACAATCTCTGTAAAGCACCTTGGATAAAGGCGCGTATATCACTGTAAAGCGCCTTGGATAAAGGCGCTACGCGCCTTTATCCAAGGTGCTTTACAGAGATTGTGCATTACATTCACCCATTCATACACCGATGGCAGCGGAAACCATGCAAGGCACCAACTAGCACATCGGGAGCAATTAGGGGTTCAGTGTCTTGCTCAAGGACACTTCGACAGTAACTCTGGGGGAGCCCGGGTTTGAACTGGCAACCTTGCGGTTACCATCCAGGCACTCTACCCCTGAGCCACTGCCGCCCCACAAGGCACCTTGGGGCATTCAGCAGATGTCTCCTGGTGCTTTTGAGTTTTTATTTTTTATTCAAGCCTTGAAAAGTTCAAATTACTGCAGCATTGAGCTGTAGGAGGAACAGGACTTGAACATGGAATGTCTGTACTGAAAGCCTGATGATTAGACCACTGCACCATCAGTCAGACACTCTCAGGCAAAGTCTCCTGGTAATTTTGAAGTGATCTTTTGTGCGTTAGCCTTCAGTAAAGTTTAAATAACACAGACTCATATTAATCAGATGTTTCTTAGCGCTGTTGTTGAGGTCTTCTTTTGTATGATAGTGTAACAGCCGGGAATTGAACCCTGGTCTCCCACGTGGAAAGCCAACATCTTAACCACTACGACAATTAGAGTTTTGGAGTAGTCAGGCTGAGGCTGTGAGCCACTGCTAGAATAGCAGTAAATGAAGCTCAATAACTAGCATTAAACTTTAGGAAGAGTGGGATTTGAACATGAACTCTCTGTGCTGAATAGCCCCTACTACAACATCACTCAGTAACATCTGCCTCTTTGTACTGTTGAAGCGATCTTTTGTATGTTAGCCTTCAGATAGTAAAGTTGAAAGAATCAAGAGTTGAACATAGACTCACGTTCATCAGAGTGTAACACCCAGGAATCGAACACAGGTCCCCTGCACTGAAGGCCAACATCTTAACCACTAAGCCAAAGCAACTGCCTATGGCTCAGGGGAGATATGAGACTTTTGAGGTTATCAGGCTGAGGCTGTGCGCCTTCAGTTAATACACCTCTAAATGTTCAAATCCCTGTTCTCCTATAGCTTTATAATGCTGGAGTGTTTCAACTTTACCAACTGAGGGCTAACACACACAATTACCAGGAGATGTTCACTGTGTGTCTGACTGATGGTGCAATGGTCTAATGATCAGTCTCTCTGTACGGACATTCTATGTTCAAGTCCCATTGCTCCTATATATAGCACAATGTTAATGTTTCTCATCCTCCGCAACACCCATTCTCATACACAGCTATACTTTTAAGTATGTTGCGGTAGAGAGAACGTCATCATTTTGGACCATGGGCTATAGCCCATATCGTACGGCATACGATAGCACGCCGTTTTTCATCATTTTTGAGGATTTGAAAAAAATGAAAAAATGAAAAAAACGATGGGTTATAGCCCATCGTTTTTTGAATTTTTGAATTAATTTTCTTTATCCTCGTTTTTCATCATTTTGGACCATGGGCTATAGCCCACATCGTACGGCATACTATAGCACGGCGTTTTTCATCATTTTTGAGGATTTGAAAAAAAGTGAAAAAAATGAAAAAAACGATGGGTTATAGCCCATCGTTTTTTGAATTTTTGATAAAAAAATGTATCCTCGTTTTTTTATCATTTTGGACAATGGGCTATAGCCCATATCGTACGGCATACTATAGCACGGCGTTTTTCATCATTTTTGAGGATTTGATTTTTTTTTTAAAAGCAACTGCCTATGGCTCAGCCATAGGCAGTTGCTTTGGCTTAGTGGTTAAGATGTTGGCCTTCAGTGCAGGGGACCTGTGTTCGATTACTGGGTGTTACACTCTGATGAACGTGAGTCTATGTTCAACTCTTGATTCTTTCAACTTTACTATCTGAAGGCTAACATACAAATGATCGCTTCAACAGTACAAAGAGGCAGATGTTACTGAGTGATGGTGTAGTAGGGGCTATTCAGCACAGAGAGTTGTTCAAATCCCACTCTTCCTAAAGTTTAATGCTAGTTATTGAGCTTCATTTACTGCTATTCTAGCAGTGGCTCACAGCCTCAGCCTGCCTACCTCAAAACTCTAATTGTCTTAGTGGTTAAGATGTTGGCTTTCCACGTGGGAGACCAGGGTTCGATTCCTGGCTGTTACACTATCATACAAAAGAAGACCTCAACAACAGCGCTAAGAAACATCTGATTAATATGAGTCTGTGTTATTTAAACTTTACTGAAGGCTAACGCACAAAAGATCACTTCAAAATTACCAGGAGACTTTGCCTGAGAGTGTCTGACTGATGGTGCAGTGGTCTAATCATCAGGCTTTCAGTACAGACATTCCATGTTCAAGTCCTGTTCCTCCTACAGCTCAATGCTGCAGTAATTTGAACTTTTCAAGGCTTGAATAAAAAATAAAAACTCAAAAGCACCAGGAGACATCTACTGATTGCCCAAAGGTGCCTTGGCTCAATGGTGTGGAGCGCTTGACCAGTTGCCTCTGCTACAGACAGTTGGCAGGTTCAAGTCCCATGTCATGACATCAAGGTGCTGGAGGACCATCGGGAGACGGTGCTCTCTCCCCCTGTTTCCTGAGATGTAATGGTTGGGGCTTATGTCTGAAAGAACCCTGTCCAGCTAACCTTTTACCATGAAAATGTCCAATTTAACATAAATGGTAAATGGTGCATGCACAATCTCTGTAAAGCACCTTGGATAAAGGCGCGTATATCACTGTAAAGCGCCTTGGATAAAGGCGCTACGCGCCTTTATCCAAGGTGCTTTACAGAGATTGTGCATTACATTCACCCATTCATACACCGATGGCAGCGGAAACCATGCAAGGCACCAACTAGCACATCGGGAGCAATTAGGGGTTCAGTGTCTTGCTCAAGGACACTTCGACAGTAACTCTGGGGGAGCCCGGGTTTGAACTGGCAACCTTACGGTTACCATCCAGGCACTCTACCCCTGAGCCACTGCCGCCCCACAAGGCACCTTGGGGCATTCAGCAGATGTCTCCTGGTGCTTTTGAGTTTTTATTTTTTATTCAAGCCTTGAAAAGTTCAAATTACTGCAGCATTGAGCTGTAGGAGGAACAGGACTTGAACATGGAATGTCTGTACTGAAAGCCTGATGATTAGACCACTGCACCATCAGTCAGACACTCTCAGGCAAAGTCTCCTGGTAATTTTGAAGTGATCTTTTGTGCGTTAGCCTTCAGTAAAGTTTAAATAACACAGACTCATATTAATCAGATGTTTCTTAGAGCTGTTGTTGAGGTCTTCTTTTGTATGATAGTGTAACAGCCGGGAATCGAACCCTGGTCTCCCACGTGGAAAGCCAACATCTTAACCACTACGACAATTAGAGTTTTGGAGTAGTCAGGCTGAGGCTGTGAGCCACTGCTAGAATAGCAGTAAATGAAGCTCAATAACTAGCATTAAACTTTGGGAAGAGTGGGATTTGAACATGAACTCTCTGTGCTGAATAGCCCCTACTACAACATCACTCAGTAACATCTGCCTCTTTGTACTGTTGAAGCGATCTTTTGTATGTTAGCCTTCAGATAGTAAAGTTGAAAGAATCAAGAGTTGAACATAGACTCACGTTCATCAGAGTGTAACACCCAGGAATCTAACACAGGTCCCCTGCACTGAAGGCCAACATCTTAACCACTAAGCCAAAGCAACTGCCTATGGCTCAGGGGAGATATGAGACTTTTGAGGTTATCAGGCTGAGGCTGTGAGCCTTCAGTTAATACACCTCTAAATGTTCAAATCCCTGTTCTCCTATAGCTTTATAATGCTGGAGTGTTTCAACTTTACCAACTGAGGGCTAACACACACAATTACCAGGAGATGTTCACTGTGTGTCTGACTGCTGGTGCAATGGTCTAATGATCAGTCTCTCTGTACGGACATTCTATGTTCAAGTCCCATTGCTCCTATATATAGCACAATGTTAATGTTTCTCATCCTCCGCAACACCCATTCTCATACACCGCTATACTTTTAAGTATGTTGCGGTAGAGAGAACGTCATCATTTTGGACCATGGGCTATAGCCCATATCGTACGGCATACGATAGCACGCCGTTTTTCATCATTTTTGAGGATTTGAAAAAAATGAAAAAATGAAAAAAACGATGGGTTATAGCCATAGACTGTAAAAAATATGGACAAAGCGTTCCCCGGGTCTAACATGAACGTAAAATGAAGCCTGTAATAATATGCTAATTCCTGATGTAAGTCGCCATCTTTGGTACCAGCTGGCCATTGGCTGGCTCCGTTTTGTATACCAGCTGGTCATTGGCTGCCCAGACAACGAGGCGGGACTTCCCCCCTTCTTCTCCGTTGGTTTTTATTTTGACTCGAGTGGGAGGGGAATCCCGATCATAGACTGTAATGGTAGCCACGCCCCTCAGAACATACGCGATGGTTTTTTTTCTTTATGGTCATTTTTTTAATTAATGGGACCATAATTTTCCAAAAAGAATATTATGACATTAGAAATGAGACTTTAAACTAGTGACTGGAAGAAGAAAGTATTCATGACCATGTTTATTAAGGTAATACAGTCTAGGTGAAGTTGGGCCAAAATACATGGGCCTCTATGGAGCTATGGGGCTTTTTGGGTCCGGTCCAGCGCCACAACAGGCCATTATATGAACTACCGATTTCAAATGAGGCTTCACTAAATATCTGGCTGACTGCCCCCCTGGTTATAGCCCATCGTTTTTTGAATTTTTGAATTAATTTTTTTATCCTCGTTTTTCATCATTTTGGACCATGGGCTATAGCCCACATCGTACGGCATACTATAGCACGGCGTTTTTCATCATTTTTGAGGATTTGAAAAAAAGTGAAAAAATGAAAAAAACGATGGGTTATTGAACATTGTTGTGCGACTAAGTGTATATATTATGTAGGACTTAAGAGGTTAATTACAAAATGATGTAACAATAACTGAACGACTTCTACAAACATCTGTCAAAGGCGTCACAAACTAGAAAATTCGCAATTTAAATAAATTGCAGTGTGGTTGCCGCAGTGGCTTACATATGCCCCTCCCACTAGTATTGCCAGCCAATTACAATTTCAAGTCACGCCTTAGATCATGCGTAAGTAATTCGGAGGGGATTTAACCCCCGAAATTCATGTTTTTGCGACAAACGGTTAAATTTCTCGCATTTTAGGGTTAAATAATTTTAGGGATAATGTTGAATTATCCCTAAAAGTTTTGTAACTATAGTGATTACAGTCTCCGAGGAACAAATACTTGAATGTGAATTTTTGCCTTTTCCCATTCATGTCAATGGGGAAATTTAAAAATCACTTTCACCTAGAAACTACATTCACACTTTGTTATTCAGCTTACTGTGGAGACACATGCTGGAACTTTTTAGTATTGAGTTTGTGCTTGAAATGTACTGTAATTCGACAATCAATCAATCAATCACTGACCTTGAGCAGTATAAATGACCTTCATAAGATTAGTAAATGACCTTCACCAGTATGACCTTCACCAGTATATATGACCTTGACCAGTATAAATGACCTTGACCAGTATAAATGACCTTGACCAGTATGCGGTCCGTGACCATGGACTATAGCCTTTCTCTTTTCCGCGATTTTCACCTTTTTTTTTTCAAATCCTCCGAAATCGAAAAAAAACGACATACCTCCGAGACCATGGATTAATGACCTTGACATGTATAAATGACCTTCACCAGTATAAATGACCTTGATCAGTATAAATGACCTTCACCAGTATAAATGACCTTGATCAGTATAAATGACCTTGACCAGTATAAATGACCTTGATCAGTGTAAATTACCGTGACCAGTATAAATTACCTTGACCAGTATGCAGTCCGACACCATAGACTATATCCCTTCACTTTTCCGCGATTTTCACCTTTTTTAAAATCCTCAACAATGATGAAGAATCGCGCACTATAGCGCGCCGCTCAATGACCTCTGAGACCATGGACCAATGAACCATGTAAATACAACACATTGAGCAGGGCACTGCAGGGAGTTGAACCCCGTTCAATGAACCATGTAAATACAACACATTGAGCAGGGCACTGCAGGGAGTTGAACCCCGTTCAATGAACCATGTAAATACAACACATTGAGCAGGGCACTGCAGGGAGTTGAACCCCATTCAATGAACCATGTAAATACAACACATTGAGCAGGGCACTGCAGGGAGTTGAACCCCGTTCCGGTAAACCAGAAGTACGACACCAGTGCCTTAGGTTTTGTGTTGTCCTTTACAGGTCCTTTCACAAAAGCACAAAAATAACATTTTCGAATTACCTTTGCTTTGATTTTTTAAACTTTCTCTTTTGCCGACCTCCACCCATAATTCACAACGGTCACAGCAAACTCTATTGCATCACAACTGGTGTAGTTATTGGATGGAGCCCGCACACCACCAAAAAAAGAAAAACAACATACTATAGTATGCCCTCCGTGACCATGGACTTTAGCCTTTCGCTTTTCTGCGATTTAACCTTTTTTCAAATCCTCAACAATGATGAAGAATCGTGCACTATAGCGTGCCACTTAATGACCTTGACCAATATCAATGACCTTGAGCAGTATAAATTACCTTCAATAAGACTAGTAAATGACCTTGACCAGTATAAATGACCTTGACAAGTACAAATGACCTTGACCAGTATAAATGACCTTCACCAGTAGAAATGACCGTGACCACTGACCAGTATATGACTGTGACCAGTATACATGACCTTCATGAGACTAGTAAATGACCTTGACCAGTATAAATGACCTTTATAAGACTAGTAAATGATCTTCACCAGTATAAATGACCTTGACCAGTATGCGGTCCGTGACCATGGACTATAGCCTTTTGCTTTTCCTTGATTTTCACCTTTAAAAAATCCTCAACAATGATGAAGAATCGCGCACTATAGCGCGCCGCTCAATGACCTGAGACCATGGAGCAATGAATGAAATACAACACATTGAGCAGGGCACTGCAGGGAGTTGAACCCCGTTCCGGTAAACCAGAAGTCCGACACCAGTGCCTTAGTTTTTGTGTTGTTGTTCATTTAAAGGTCCAGGTGTGCATACGCATGTGCGCCTGTGCGTGTGTAGGTGCATGTGTGCAAGTGTGTGTGCACGCTTCAATGACCACTGTTGGACCCAATGGCGATCAAGGACCTCAGGGAGCCACCCATAATTCACAACGGTCACAGCAAACTCTGTTGCATCACAACTGGTGGCCAACAGTCGTAACCAACACCGCCGCCGACCCACAGGAGAATACCATCGCACAGTGGTATCAGACCAACCACAATCAGCCAGCCCTCAAACCAAACCATTCGACCTAGAAGAACTCGAAACCCGGAAAAGCAGCAGGGATTGATGACATACTGGCAGAAATTATACAGCACCTGGAACCTAACGCAAAGACCTGGCTCGTGGGGATGCTGAACACATGCATGGCACAGAAAACCATCCCTTCTGTCTGGAGAAAGGTCAAAGTGGTTGCAATCCCCAAACCTGGCAAAGACCCATCATCCTCAAAGAGCTACCGACCCATTTCCCTCCTCTGCATCACCTACAAGAGAGGCTGCTACTCCAACGCCTCATACCACTCATAGACACCAAGCTGACTAAAGACCAAGCTGGTTTCCGTCCCGTCCTGTGCTGGACAGAGCTCAACCTCACCCAACACATTGAGGATGGGTTTGAGGGAAAACAAATAACTGGAGCAGCAACTGGAGGGCGAAGCAAGCACGCAGGCAGCTTGTGCCTGCCTGCGTGCCTGCCTTCCTGCCTGCCTTCCTCGTGTGGAAACTGCATAGTTGACTTTGTGTGTGTCTTTCTTTTTCTGTCTGTCTTTCTTAGGATGAAGATCAAGGTAGACGCCGTTGGAAGGCTCAACACAAGCCGATGCCCCTAGAGATCCATCCCAAAGCTTCCCTCAGGGAGCCCAGCAAGCCAGCTAGCCAGCAAGCCCGCCCAGTCAGCCAACGCAGCCAGCCAGCTCCGCCAGTCAGCCAGTGTAGAAAGTCAGGCTGACAAGCCAGAGCATATCAGCCCTTGCAGTCCGCCATTGCAGCCATACCAGCCTTGCTCAGTCAGCTCAGCCAGGCCTCTCTCGAGGCCTGGCTCTCTGTCTGCCTGGCCCGGTCTGCCCTGCCCTGCCTTGCAGCAACAGAACCAGCCTTGCTAGCAAGCCAGCCAGCTCAGAATACGAGCTCAGCAAGCCAACGCAGCTGGCAAGCACGCAGTTAGTCTAAACCAGTTTCAGACAGGCAGGCCAAGGCAGACAGACAGGAAGACCGAGGCGCCTAGGCAGGCAGACAGGCCAGGAAGGCAACAAAGTGCAGGCAGGGGGACTATCCGGCCTAAGGCTGCGCTGCAAGGGTTGGAGCCTGGCCAGCTCCTGCTGGTCTTGGCTGAGTGGCTGTGGCTGCACAGTAAGGCTGCGGTAACCTAGTCTGGGCTTGCTGCTGCACTGGCTTGCTCAGCTCGCATTCTGAGCTGGCTGGCTTGCCAGAAAGGCTGGTTCTGTTGCTGCAAGGCAGGGCAGGGCAGACCGGGCCAGGCAGTCAGAGAGCCAGGCCTCGAGAGAGGCCTGGCTGAGCTGACTGAGCAAGGCTGGTATGGCTGCAGTGGCTGACTGCAACGGCTGATATGCTCTGGCTTGGCAGCCTGACTTTCTACACTGGCTGACTGGCGGAGCCGACTGGCTGCGTTCGCTGACTGGGCAGGCTTGCTGGCTAGCTGGCTTGCTGAACTCCCTGAGGGAAGCTTTGGGATGGATCTCTAGGGGCATCGGCTTGTGTTGAGCCTTCCAACGGCGTCTACCTTGATCTCCGTCCTAAGAAAGAAAGACAGAAAAAGAAAGACACACACAAACCCAACTATGCAGCTTGCACCTGAGGAACCGAGACGCGAAAAACCGCCACCGACCCACAGGAGAATACCATCGCACAGTGGTATCAGACCAACCTCAATCAGCCAGCCCTCAAACCAAACCCTTCGACCTAGAAGAACTCGAAACTGCAATGGGAAAGTTGAAACCCGGAAAAGCAGCAGGGATTGATGACATACTGGCAGAAATGATACAGCACCTGGGACCTAACGCAAAGACCTGGCTCGTGGGGATACTGAATACATGCATGGCACAAAAAACCATCCCTTCTGTCTGGAGAAAGGCCAAAGTGGTTGCAATCCCCAAACCTGGCAAAGACCCATCATCCCCAAAGAGCTACCGACCCATTTCCCTCCTCTGCATCACCTACAAGAGAGGCTGCTACTCCTGTTTACATTCGAGGGTTGCCGGTCCTCTCGAACGGAACAGTTTAACGTCATGCCCAGGACGAAAAGATATAGAGAACACCAACATGACAAATAACAGCAGGAAGGCATGAGCCACAATCCACCGTCTTGGCAAAGACCACACCACCCATAATTCACAACGGTCACAGCAAACTCTGTTGCATCACAACTGGTGTAGGTATTGGATGGAGCCCGCACATCACAGGTGTAAAAAAAACGTTCTGTATTGAAATACTGACAACGTTTCGATCTATTTGATCTTCATCAGGTCATGTGTACACAAAACATACACTTTTATACTAAGGGAGTGCCCCCATCAACCAATCAAAACACCACATTTTGGTGCCCCTCCCATCACTGCAGGTGTGACACGTCAACCCTGAGTGAGTATGTGGGGACCCAGACATATTGATGTAAATATAGTCTGTTCAGAAATGTTAGTGCCTCTCATAGAGCTTGTAGGTGATGCAGAGGAAGGAAATGGGTCGGTAGCTCTTCGGGGATAATGGGTCTTTGCCAGGTTTAGGGATTGCAACCACTTTGGCCTTTCTCCAGACAGAAGGGATGGTTTTCTGTGCCATGCACGTGTTCAGCATCCCCACAAGCCAGGTCTTTGCGCTAGGTCCCAGGTGCTGTATCATTTCTTCCAGCATGTCATCAATCCCTGCTGCTTTTCCGGGTTTCAACTTTCCCATTGCAGTTTCAAGTTCTTCTAGGTCGAAGGGTTTGGTTTGAGGACTGGCTGATTGTGGTTGGTCTGATACCACTGTGCGATGGTATTCTATGTGGGTCGGTGGCGGTGTTGGTTACGACTGTTGGCCACCAGTTGTGACCAACACCGCCACCGACCCACAGGAGAATACCATCACACAGTGGTATCAGACCAACCTCAATCAGCCAGCCCTCAAACCAAACCCTTCGACCTAGAAGAACTCGAAACTGCAATGGGAAAGTTGAAACCCGGAAAAGCAGCAGGGATTGATGACATACTGGCAGAAATGATACAGCACCTGGGACCTAACGCAAAGACCTGGCTCGTGGGGATACTGAATAAATGCATGGCACAGAAAACCATCCCTTCTGTCTGGAGAAAGGCCAAAGTGGTTGCAATCCCCAAACCTGGCAAAGACCCATCACCCCCAAAGAGCTACCGACCCATTTCCCTCCTCTGCATCACCTACAAGAGAGGCTGCTACTCCAACGCCTCATACCACTCATAGACACCAAGCTGACTAAAGACCAAGCTGGTTTCCGTCCCGTCCTGTGCTGGACAGAGCTCAACCTCACCCAACACATTGAGGATGGGTTTGAGGGAAAACAAATAACTGGAGCAGCATTCAGAGATCTCTCTGCTGCCTACGACACTGTCCAACACCGCACAATGGTCAGGAAAAGCCTCCTCAACAACAGGCGCTTCTATGTCCAGTTAAATGACCAGAGGAGTAAATGGAAAGCCCAAAAGAACGGCCTACCACAAGGTAGCCTGCTCGCCCCCTCCTTTTCAATATCTACACAAACGTCCAGCCACTACCCAAAGTAGTAGTACTGGAATGAAATGATAGAACACCTCACACACACATAGTTTCCTTTCGTGGCTGTTTACATTCGAGGGTCGCCGGTCCTCTCGAACGGAACAGTTTAACGTCATGCCCAGGACGAAAAGATATAGAGAACACCAACATGACAAATAACAGCAGGAAGGCATGGGCCACAATCCACCGTCTTGGCAAAGACCACACCACCCATAATTCACAACGGTCACAGCAAACTCTATTGCATCACAACTGGTGTAGTTATTGGATGGAGCCCGCACACCACCAAAAAAAGAAAAACAACATACTATAGTATGCCCTCCGTGACCATGGACTTTAGCCTTTCGCTTTTCTGCGATTTAACCTTTTTTCAAATCCTCAACAATGATGAAGAATCGTGCACTATAGCGTGCCACTTAATGACCTTGACCAATATCAATGACCTTGAGCAGTATAAATTACCTTCAATAAGACTAGTAAATTACCTTGACCAGTATAAATGACCTTGACAAGTACAAATGACCTTGACCAGTATAAATGACCTTCACCAGTAGAAATGACCGTGACCAGTATATGACTGTGACCAGTATACATGACCTTCATGAGACTAGTAAATGACCGTGACCAGTATAAATGACCTTTATAAGACTAGTAAATGATCTTCACCAGTATAAATGACCTTGACCAGTATGCGGTCCGTGACCATGGACTATAGCCTTTTGCTTTTCCTTGATTTTCACCTTTAAAAAATCCTCAACAATGATGAAGAATCGCGCACTATAGCGCGCCGCTCAATGACCTGAGACCATGGACCAATGAATGAAATGCAACACATTGAGCAGGGCACTGCAGGGAGTTGAACCCCGTTCCGGTAAACCAGAAGTCCGACACCAGTGCCTTAGTTTTTGTGTTGTTGTTCATTTAAAGGTCCAGGTGTGCATACGCATGTGCGCCTGTGCGTGTGTAGGTGCATGTGTGCATGTGTGTGTGCACGCTTCAATGACCACTGTTGGACCCCATGGGGATCAAGGACCTCAGGGAGCCACCCATAATTCACAACGGTCACAGCGAACTCTGTTGCATCACAACTGGTGGCCAACAGTCGTAACCAACACCGCCGCCGACCCACAGGAGAATACCATCGCACAGTGGTATCAGACCAACCACAATCAGCCAGCCCTCAAACCAAACCCTTCGACCTAGAAGAACTCGAAACTGCAATGGGAAAGTTGAAACCCGGAAAAGCAGCAGGGATTGATGACATACTGGCAGAAATTATACAGCACCTGGAACCTAACGCAAAGACCTGGCTCGTGGGGATGCTGAACACATGCATGGCACAGAAAACCATCCCTTCTGTCTGGAGAAAGGCCAAAGTGGTTGCAATCCCCAAACCTGGCAAAGACCCATCATCCTCAAAGAGCTACCGACCCATTTCCCTCCTCTACATCACCTACAAGAGAGGCTGCTACTCCAACGCCTCATACCACTCATAGACACCAAGCTGACTAAAGACCAAGCTGGTTTCCGTCCCGTCCTGTGCTGGACAGAGCTCAACCTCACCCAACACATTGAGGATGGGTTTGAGGGAAAACAAATAACTGGAGCAGCAACTGGAGGGCGAAGCAAGCACGCAGGCAGCTTGTGCCTGCCTGCGTGCCTTCCTGCCTGCCTTCCTCATGTGGAAGCTGCATAGTTGACTTTGTGTGTGTCTTTCTTTTTCTGTCTGTCTTTCTTAGGATGAAGATCAAGGTAGACGCCGTTGGAAGGTTCAACACAAGCCGATGCCCCTAGAGATCCATCCCAAAGCTTCCCTCAGGGAGTCCAGCAAGCCAGCTAGCCAGCAAGCCCGCCCAGTCAGCCAACGCAGCCAGCAAGCTCTGCCAGTCAGCCAGTGTAGAAAGTCAGGCTGACAAGCCAGAGCATATCAGCCCTTGCAGTCCGCCATTGCAGCCATACCAGCCTTGCTCAGTCAGCTCAGCCAGGCCTCTCTCGAGACCTGGCTCTCTGTCTGCCTGGCCCGGTCTGCCCTGCCCTGCCTTGCAGCAACAGAACCAGCCTTGCTAGCAAGCCAGCCAGCTCAGAATACGAGCTCAGCAAGCCAACGCAGCTGGCAAGCACGCAGTTAGTCTAAACCAGTTTCAGACAGGCAGGCCAAGGCAGACAGACAGGAAGACCGAGGCGCCTAGGCAGGCAGACAGGCCAGGAAAGGCAACAAAGTGCAGGCAGGGGGACTATCCGGCCTAAGGCTGCGCTGCAAGGGTTGGAGCCTGGCCAGCTCCTGCTGGTCTTGGCTGAGTGGCTGTGGCTGCACAGTAAGGCTGCGGTAACCTAGTCTGGGCTTGCTGCTGCACTGGCTTGCTCAGCTCGCATTCTGAGCTGGCTGGCTTGCCAGAAAGGCTGGTTCTGTTGCTGCAAGGCAGGGCAGGGCAGACCGGGCCAGGCAGACAGAGAGCCAGGCCTCGAGAGAGGCCTGGCTGAGCTGACTGAGCAAGGCTGGTATGGCTGCAGTGGCTGACTGCAAGGGCTGATATGCTCTGGCTTGGCAGCCTGACTTTCTACACTGGCTGACTGGCGGAGCTGACTGGCTGCGTTCGCTGACTGGGCAGGCTTGCTGGCTAGCTGGCTTGCTGAACTCCCTGAGGGAAGCTTTGGGATGTATCTCTAGGGGCATCGGCTTGTGTTGAGCCTTCCAACGGCGTCTACCTTGATCTCCGTCCTAAGAAAGAAAGACAGAAAAAGAAAGACACACACAAACCCAACTATGCAGCTTGCACCTGAGGAACCGAGACGCGAAAAACCGCCACCGACCCACAGGAGAATACCATCGCACAGTGGTATCAGACCAACCTCAATCAGCCAGCCCTCAAACCAAACCCTTCGACCTAGAAGAACTCGAAACTGCAATGGGAAAGTTGAAACCCGGAAAAGCAGCAGGGATTGATGACATACTGGCAGAAATGATACAGCACCTGGGACCTAACGCAAAGACCTGGCTCGTGGGGATACTGAATACATGCATGGCACAGAAAACCATCCCTTCTGTCTGGAGAAAGGCCAAAGTGGTTGCAATCCCCAAACCTGGCAAAGACCCATCATCCCCAAAGAGCTACCGACCCATTTCCCTCCTCTGCATCACCTACAAGAGAGGCTGCTACTCCTGTTTACATTCGAGGGTTGCCGGTCCTCTCGAACGGAACAGTTTAACGTCATGCCCAGGACGAAAAGATATAGAGAACACCAACATGACAAATAACAGCAGGAAGGCATGAGCCACAATCCACCGTCTTGGCAAAGACCACACCACCCATAATTCACAACGGTCACAGCAAACTCTGTTGCATCACAACTGGTGTAGGTATTGGATGGAGCCTGCACATCACAGGTGTAAAAAAAACGTTCTTTATTGAAATACTGACAACGTTTCGATCTATTTGATCTTCATCAGGTCATGTGTACACAAAACATACACTTTTATACTAAGGGAGTGCCCCCATCAACCAATCAAAACACCACATTTTGGTGCCCCTCCCATCACTGCTGGTGTGACATGTCAACCCTGAGTGAGTATGTGGGGACCCAGACATATTGATGTAAATATAGTCTGTTCAGAAATGTTAGTGCCTCTCATAGAGCTTGTAGGTGATGCAGAGGAAGGAAATGGGTCGGTAGCTCTTCGGGGATAATGGGTCTTTGCCAGGTTTAGGGATTGCAACCACTTTGGCCTTTCTCCAGACAGAAGGGATGGTTTTCTGTGCCATGCACGTGTTCAGCATCCCCACAAGCCAGGTCTTTGCGCTAGGTCCCAGGTGCTGTATCATTTCTTCCAGCATGTCATCAATCCCTGCTGCTTTTCCGGGTTTCAACTTTCCCATTGCAGTTTCAAGTTCTTCTAGATCGAAGGGTTTGGTTTGAGGACTGGCTGATTGTGGTTGGTCTGATACCACTATGCGATGGTATTCTATGTGGGTCGGTGGCGGTGTTGGTTACGACTGTTGGCCACCAGTTGTGACCAACACCGCCACCGACCCACAGGAGAATACCATCACACAGTGGTATCAGACCAACCTCAATCAGCCAGCCCTCAAACCAAACCCTTCGACCTAGAAGAACTCGAAACTGCAATGGGAAAGTTGAAACCCGGAAAAGCAGCAGGGATTGATGACATACTGGCAGAAATGATACAGCACCTGGGACCTAACGCAAAGACCTGGCTCGTGGGGATACTGAATAAATGCATGGCACAGAAAACCATCCCTTCTGTCTGGAGAAAGGCCAAAGTGGTTGCAATCCCCAAACCTGGCAAAGACCCATCACCCCCAAAGAGCTACCGACCCATTTCCCTCCTCTGCATCACCTACAAGAGAGGCTGCTACTCCAACGCCTCATACCACTCATAGACACCAAGCTGACTAAAGACCAAGCTGGTTTCCGTCCCGTCCTGTGCTGGACAGAGCTCAACCTCACCCAACACATTGAGGATGGGTTTGAGGGAAAACAAATAACTGGAGCAGCATTCAGAGATCTCTCTGCTGCCTACAACACTGTCCAACACCGCACAATGGTCAGGAAAAGCCTCCTCAACAACAGGCGCTTCTATGTCCAGTTAAATGACCAGAGGAGTAAATGGAAAGCCCAAAAGAACGGCCTACCACAAGGTAGCCTGCTCGCCCCCTCCTTTTCAATATCTACACAAACGTCCAGCCACTACCCAAAGTAGTAGTACTGGAATGAAATGATAGAGAACACCTCACACACACAGTTTCCTTTCGTGGCTGTTTACATTCGAGGGTCGCCGGTCCTCTCGAACGGAACAGTTTAACGTCATGCCCAGGACGAAAAGATATAGAGAACACCAACATGACAAATAACAGCAGGAAGGCATTATAAATTACCTTCATGAGACTAGTAAATGACCTTGACCAGTATAAATGACCTTCATAAGACTAGTAAATGATCTTCACCAGTATAAATGACCTTGACCAGTATGCGGTCCGTGACCATGGACTATAGCCTTTTGCTTTTCCTTGATTTTCACTTTTTTTTTAAATCCTCAACAATGATGAAGAATCGCGCACTATAGCGCGCCGCTCAATGACCTCTGAGACCATGGACCAATGAATGAAATACAACACATTGAGCAGGGCACTGCAGGGAGTTGAACCCCGTTCCGGTAAACCAGAAGTCCAACACCAGTGCCTTAGTTTTTGTGTTGTTGTTCATTTAAAGGTCCAGGTGTGCATACGCATGTGCGCCTGTGCGTGTGTAGGTGCATGTGTGCGCACGCTTCAATGACCACTGTTGGACCCAATGGCGATCAAGGACCTCAGGGAGCCACCCATAATTCACAACGGTCACAGCGAACTCTGTTGCATCACAACTGGTGGCCAACAGTCGTAACCAACACCGCCGCCGACCCACAGGAGAATACCATCGCACAGTGGTATCAGACCAACCACAATCAGCCAGCCCTCAAACCAAACCCTTCGACCTAGAAGAACTCGAAACTGCAATGGGAAAGTTGAAACCCGGAAAAGCAGCAGGGATTGATGACATACTGGCAGAAATTATACAGCACCTGGAACCTAACGCAAAGACCTGGCTCGTGGGGATGCTGAATACATGCATGGCACAGAAAACCATCCCTTCTGTCTGGAGAAAGGCCAAAGTGGTTGCAATCCCCAAACCTGGCAAAGACCCATCATCCTCAAAGAGCTACCGACCCATTTCCCTCCTCTGCATCACCTACAAGAGAGGCTGCGCTACTCCTGTTTACATTCGAGGGTCGCCGGTCCTCTCGAACGGAACAGTTTAACGTCATGCCCAGGACGAAAAGATATAGAGAACACCAACATGACAAATAACAGCAGGAAGGCATGAGCCACAATCCACCGTCTTGGCAAAGACCACACCACCCATAATTCACAACAGTCACAGCAAACTCTGTTGCATCACAACTGGTGTAGGTATTGGATGGAGCCCGCACATCACAGGTATAAAAAAAACATTCTATATTGAAATACTGACAACGTTTCGATCTATTTGATCTTCATCAGGTCATGTGTACACAAAACATACACTTTTATACTAAGGGAGTGCCCCATCAACCAATCAAAACACCACATTTTGGTGCCCCTCCCATCACTGCAGGTGTGACACGTCAACCCTGAGTGAGTAGGTGGGGACCCAGACATATTGATGTAAATATAGTCTGTTCAGAAATGTTAGTGCCTCTCATAGAGCTTGTAGGTGATGCAGGAGGGAAATGGGTCGGTAGCTCTTCGGGGATAATGGGTCTTTGCCAGGTTTAGGGATTGCAACCACTTCGGCCTTTTTCCAAACAGAAGGGATGGTTTTCTGTGCTATGCATGTGTTCAGCATCCCCACAAGCCAGGTCCTTGCGTTAGGTCCCAGGTGCTGTATCATTTCTGCCAGTATGCCATCAATCCCTGCTGCTTTTCCGGGTTTCAACTTTCCCATTGCAGTTTCACGTTCTTCTAAGTCGAAGGGTTTGGTTTGAGGGCTGGCTGATTGTGGTTGGTCTGATACCACTGTGCGATGGTATTCTATGTGAGTCGGTGGCGGTGTTGGTTACAACTGTTGGCCACCAGTTGTGACCAAGACCGCCACCGACCCACAGGAGAATACCATCGCACAGTGGTATCAGACCAACCACAATCAGCCAGCCCTCAAACCAAACCCTTCGACCTAGAAGAACTTGAAACTGCAATGGGAAAGTTGAAACCCGGAAAAGCAGCAGGGATTGATGACCTACTGGCAGAAATGTTACAGCACCTGGGACCCAACGCAAAGACCTGGCTTGTGGGGATGCTGAACACATGCATAGCACAGAAAACCATCCCTTCTGTCTGGGAAAAGGCCAAAGTGGTTGCAATCCTTAAAACTGGCAAAGACCCATTATCCACAAAGAGCTACCGACCCATTTCCCTCTGCATCACCTACAAGGCTATATGAGAAGCTGCTACTCCAACGCCTCGTTGCCACTCATAGATACCAAGCTGACTAAAGACCAAGCTGGTTTCCGTCCCAGCCGCTCCTGTGCTGGACAGAGCTCAACCTCACCCAACACATTGAGGATGGGTTTGAGGGGAAACAAATAACTGGAGCAGCATTCAGAGATCTCTCTGCTGCCTACGACACTGTCCAACACCGCACAATGGTCAGGAAAAGCCTCCTCAACAACAGGCGCTTCTATGTCCAGTTAAATGACCAGAGGAGTAAATGGGAAGCCCAAAAGAACGGCCTCCCACAAGGTAGCGTGCTCGCCCCCTCCTTTTCAATATCTACACAAACGACCAGCCACTACCCAATGCCTAATGCCAGCATTTCATCTACGCCGACAACCTCTGCATTACGACCCAACAAGCAGACTTCCAGAAGATTGAGTCTGTCCTTGAAAGTGCCCTCCAAGAAATGTCAAGCTACTACAATACAACCACCTGAAACCCAACCCATAGAGAACACCTCACACACACATAATTTCCTTTCGTGGCTGTTTACATTCGAGGGTCGCTGGTACTCTCGAACGGAACAGTTTAACGTCATGCCCAGGACGAAAAGATATAGAGAACACCAACATGACAAATAACAGCAGGAAGGCATGAGCCACAATCCACCGTCTTGGCAAAGACCACACCACCCATAATTCACAACAGTCACAGCAAACTCTGTTGCATCACAACTGGTGTAGGTATTGGATGGAGCCCGCACATCACAGGTATAAAAAAAACATTCTATATTGAAATACTGACAACGTTTCGATCTATTTGATCTTCATCAGGTCATGTGTACACAAAACATACACTTTTATACTAAGGGAGTGCCCCCATCAACCAATCAAAACACCACATTTTGGTGCCCCTCCCATCACTGCAGGTGTGACACGTCAACCCTGAGTGAGTAGGTGGGGACCCAGACATATTGATGTAAATATAGTCTGTTCAGAAATGTTAGTGCCTCTCATAGAGCTTGTAGGTGATGCAGGAGGGAAATGGGTCAGTAGCTCTTCGGGGATAATGGGTCTTTGCCAGGTTTAGGGATTGCAACCACTTCGGCCTTTTTCCAAACAGAAGGGATGGTTTTCTGTGCTATGCATGTGTTCAGCATCCCCACAAGCCAGGTCCTTGCGTTAGGTCTCAGGTGCTGTATCATTTCTGCCAGTATGCCATCAATCCCTGCTGCTTTTCCGGGTTTCAACTTTCCCATTGCAGTTTCACGTTCTTCTAAGTCGAAGGGTTTGGTTTGAGGGCTGGCTGATTGTGGTTGGTCTGATACCACTGTGCGATGGTATTCTATGTGAGTCGGTGGCGGTGTTGGTTACAACTGTTGGCCACCAGTTGTGACCAAGACCGCCACCGACCCACAGGAGAATACCATCGCACAGTGGTATCAGACCAACCACAATCAGCCAGCCCTCAAACCAAACCCTTCGACCTAGAAGAACTTGAAACTGCAATGGGAAAGTTGAAACCCGGAAAAGCAGCAGGGATTGATGACCTACTGGCAGAAATGTTACAGCACCTGGGACCCAACGCAAAGACCTGGCTTGTGGGGATGCTGAACACATGCATAGCACAGAAAACCATCTCTTCTGTCTGGGAAAAGGCCAAAGTGGTTGCAATCCTTAAACCTGGCAAAGACCCATTATCCACAAAGAGCTACCGACCCATTTCCCTCTGCATCACCTACAAGGCTATATGAGAAGCTGCTACTCCAACGCCTCGTTGCCACTCATAGACACCAAGCTGACTAAAGACCAAGCTGGTTTCCGTCCTGGCCGCTCCTGTGCTGGACAGAGCTCAACCTCACCCAACACATTGAGGATGGGTTTGAGGGAAAACAAATAACTGGAGCAGCATTCAGAGATCTCTCTGCTGCCTACGACACTGTCCAACACCGCACAATGGTCAGGAAAAGCCTCCTCAACAACAGGCGCTTCTATGTCCAGTTAAATGACCAGAGGAGTAAATGGAAAGCCCAAAAGAACGGCCTACCACAAGGTAGCCTGCTCGCCCCCTCCTTTTCAATATCTACACAAACGTCCAGCCACTACCCAAAGTAGTAGTACTGGAATGAAATGATAGAGAACACCTCACACACACATAGTTTCCTTTCGTGGCTGTTTACATTCGAGGGTCGCCGGTCCTCTCGAACGGAACAGTTTAACGTCATGCCCAGGACGAAAAGATATAGAGAACACCAACATGACAAATAACAGCAGGAAGGCATGGGCCACAATCCACCGTCTTGGGGGGAAAAAATAGCTGATCAATAAGCCCCAAACGCGTTGCACTGCGACGCGTTTTGAGCTTGTACATCGGCTATTTTTGCTACAACAGTAATATGCAACGTGGCCCTCTGGAGTGAGAGTGGAAATATAGTGGAAATATAGTCTCTATCGTCAAAGTTGCCCACCCCCATTCTAAACACTACAACATGCAGAGGAGAAGTCATAACAGAACCATCTAAACACTACAACATGCAGAGGAGAAGTCATAACAGAACCATCTAAACACTACAACATGCAGAGGAGAAGTCATAACAGAACCATCTAAACACTACAGCATGCAGAGGAGAAGTCATAACAGAACCATCTAAACACTACAACATGCAGAGGAGAAGTCATAACAGAACCATCTAAATACTACAACATGCAGAGAAGTCATAACAGAACCATCTAAATACTACAGCATGCAGAGGAGAAGTCATAACAGAACCATCTAAACACTACAACATGCAGAGGAGAAGTCATAACAGAACCATCTAAACACTACAACATGCAGAGGAGAAGTCATAACAGAACCATCTAAACACTACAACATGCAGAGGAGAAGTCATAACAGAACCATCTAAACACTACAGCATGCAGAGGAGAAGTCATAACAGAACCATCTAAACACTACAACATGCAGAGGAGAAGTCATAACAGAACCATCTAAACACTACAACATGCAGAGGAGAAGTCATAACAGAACCATCTAAACACTACAGCATGCAGAGGAGAAGTCATAACAGAACCATCTAAACACTACAGCATGCAGAGGAGAAGTCATAACAGAACCATCTAAACACTACAACATGCAGAGGAGAAGTCATAGCAGAACCATCTAAACACTACAGCATGCAGAGGAGAAGTCATAACAGAACCATCTAAACACTACAGCATGCAGAGGAGTAGCCCCTCTCGGGACCCTACATAAAGCTTTTCTGAAATTTTTATGAGTTTTATGTTGGGTCCCTGGTCAGACCTATATTTTCGTATGGAAATTCCAGTACACGGAAGTAGAAATGATCTCTAAAATAGGATCTGCGCCAAGTGACGGCATTATTTTCCTTGAGTTATTCTGAATTCGGTAACTTTAAGTAGCTATACATCCCGCTGCGAATATCTCCTGTGGCGCGGAAGCCGTTAAGTATTTTTAATCTTTGTTTGACCTTTATTTCTTCTTGTTTGTTTACCGTTTATTGTACCGCCTCCCGGTGTGCGGTTGGCTTGTGAGGCTACGTCCCTGCCTCTGATCTGCTGTGTCATAGCTATAGCGCCACTAGCTAGCCAGATAGGCGGTACAATGAGGTGTCAATAAACAAGGAAGGAAGAGAAGAATCCAAGCTTCCAAATCGGGCAAACATATATTAAAAATACTTAACGGCTTCCGCGCCACAGGAGATATTCGCAGCGGCATGTATGGGTACTTATACTTTACATATTCAGAAAGCCTCACACTGAAAAATATCGCCAAAGAGCGCGGGGAGCCGCTAAACATGTTGTTTATGTTTTAAAATGGGTGCGTCCCAGGTGGCATGGTAGTAGTGCTACAGGACCCAATGCTATCTGTGTCAACAAAATGTCAGAAACTTCAGTAGCATTTGGGTTCTGCTTGGAGGGCTAGCAGAGGAGAAGTCATAACAGAACCATCTAAATACTACAACATGCAGAGAAGTCATAACAGAACCATCTAAATACTACAGCATGCAGAGGAGAAGTCATAACAGAACCATCTAAACACTACAGCATGCAGAGGGGAAGTCATAACAGAACCATCTAAATACTACAGCATGCAGAGGAGAAGTCATAACAGAACCATCTAAATACTACAGCATGCAGAGGAGAAGTCATAACAGAACCATCTAAACACTACAACATGCAGAGGGGAAGTCATAACAGAACCATCTAAATACTACGACATGCAGTCATAACAGAACCATCTAAACACTACAGCATGCAGAGGAGAAGTCATAACAGAACCATCTAAACACTACAACATGCAGAGGGGAAGTCATAACAGAACCATCTAAATACTACAACATTCAGTCATAACAGAACCATCTAAACACTACAGCATGCAGTCATAACAGAACCATCTAAACACTACTCTGTTCACCTCTAGTCGATTATTTATTCAGCCACGGACCACCATTTGAGGCCATTTAGCCTCTCAGACCCATTTGAGCCACTGACCACCATTGTGAGCATAGAGTATATTATGAATAGAGAAGGCACCCAGAGGAAACCCTGAGGCGAAATGGACATAGTGGCCGAATGAAGGTATTGCAGCCTGGCCCCAAACACATGAACGCGCTGGTCCGTTGACTATCATTGTGCACGTTCACGACGGCAGCACGCTAGCTAGCTAACGAACTAGCGTGCATCCCAGAATGCTCTGTTCCTACTGTGTTGTGTTCATATATGTTACTACTACTTTATAAAACCATGATCCAGTAGCCGAATGGTTAGAACATCCGGGCCCGGGTTCACTTCCCAGTCGATGACCGAGTTTCTTTTCTTCTTAACAAACACAACACTGTTTGTTTGCATCAAGAAGAGGTCCTTTATTCATTCAGTATCTGAGCCACGGGACCACCATTTTTTGCCTCAAATACTGAATGAATAATGGACCTCGACGAGAAAAGCTAAAACAATTGTGCTAGTTTGGTAAGAATGAAGCTAACTCTCAGTCCTCGATGGGGATTCGAACCCGGGCCCTGTTGTCTACTAAGCGCCGAGGGTAACCATTGGGCTACTGGAACACGGTTTTACTCAGTGGCACGAACATAATATATAAACATCACAACAAGTTAACATAAAGTGATCACAGATGTTTGAACAACAACAACGTTAAGTATTAAATAACATTTAACGTACCTGCTTGCTGCGGACACGAGGACGACCGACATGGTGACGTGGCAGAATCAAACCAACACTGAGCAAAAGTGCAAAACCCCCTCCACGCGTCTCTTCCGTATTTGAGGGGGCCGTCACTTCCTTCCGGGTGTGACGTGAGGCCACGCCCGCGAGTCTTTTGCCGCGAATTTATTGTAGTCCTCCTACGTTACATCCGGGTCCCGTCCAAGGACTGTCTAAAGAGGACGGGAAGCGAAGACCGTACGGGCGCCGCCATGGTGCTCCATGGAAGGAAAGAAACATGCTCAGTGGGCTTTATGCAGCCAACACTTCCTCCTTCAGCTTCCTTGGTCTGCAACTGCGCATGTTTCTTTCCTTCCATGGTGCACCATGTGAGCAACATGGCGTCGCCCGTACGGTCTTCGCTTCTTGTCCTCTTTAGACAGTCCTTGGTCCCGTCCGCTTCTATAGCTACATATTATGATTCTGAACGCGTGAATCTTTTTTTTTTTTTTTTACAATAACGTTATTTTTCAGAAAGGAAGCCATTGAGGGTTAAAATGGGTCTTAATGCTTCCAACTCGAGTATAATTATTATTAATGTAACTGTAAAGTGTCCACGACAAAGAAAATGTATGACGTGGAGCTTTCTTGAGTAAGACCCGGAAGCGGGTTACGTCACGGCTTAAATAGTCAATACAGACATGAGTCCCTTTCCTGGCAGCGTCCTCAGTGGTCTAGCGGTCTAGACGCCCGACTTCTTAATACAACTTTATAGAACTTCACGGGTTCAAACCCCTTTTTCTCAATCATTGATTCACAATATACCAGAATGCACGTTTAATCATAATACATAAAGCAGACAGCCCTGTGATTAAACCTTCAGCATTACATTACACTGCAACACCACTGTGGCTAATACCTTTTTATTCACAATGCCAAGTTATTGTACTCCTAATAATATATCATGGTGTAGTCTAGCTCTGGTTTGATTGATTGATTTAAATATTTTATTAATAGTTTGTAGAATTACAGTACATTTCAAGCACAAACTCAATACAAAGACTGTTGACTGTGAGTGGACGACCCAATTAAGCATTACACTTGTTTAAGAGGGTCCACATTGTTCAATTCATCAAAAGTCCACATTGTTCAATTCATCAAAAAACAACATTATTACAAACCTACATTATGTGGGATCCTTTAGCTCACAAACGGAGTGACATTTCTGGCCACAACGTGGGTGTCGCTGGGCTGTGGCGCTGCCAACTGACTTTTGTGTTTCCCTCTGCTTCATGATCACCTTTTAGTTCCTTTATTACAGCGAATCAAAGGTGTGTGAAATACTTCTGTAATTAATGACTTGCTGACTATCTCGCGATTTTAGCCTGGATTTAGTGTTCACGCCACATAGGCTATAGGCCTACATTGAAGACCACATAGGCTATAGCCTACATGAAGACCCGACTCCAGCAGCAGAACTCACAGGTAGGCTACAGTACAAAAAAAAAGCCCTATAGACCGATTCACAGAGGGTTTCCTGGGTGCGGCCATTACTGAGGTGTACCATTAAGCGAAACAGCACTGATTAGCTACACCTGGCCTACGGTGCACCTGCGGTAGAATCTGCACCTGGCTCGCTGATAACAAACTATCCTTACACCTGGGAAAAACTGAATCCATCCTCTTCGGATCAAATAGTAATCTCAGCAAGGCAGATGGCTTCTTGGTTAGAGTGGGTGACAATATTATCACACGAAAAGATCAAATTACCTACCTAGGTTCCATCCTGGAGGCCAATCTTTCCGGTGATAAGATGGCCACCAACGTAATCAAAAAAGTCAATCAAAGAACAAGATTCCTTTACAGGATCTCCTCACTGGTCAGCAAAAACACCTTGAAGACCTTAACAGGAGCCCTCGTACAAGGTTTCTTTGACTATGCATCCACCTCTTGGTACCACAGCACCTCAAAGGCCCTTAAAACAAGGCTCCAGACCTCCCAAAACAAACTGGTCAGGCTCCTACTTGGCCTCACCCCCCGAACCCACCTCACCCCTGCCCACTTTGACAGGCTGGGATGGCTTAGGGTCGTCGACAGAGTACAGCATCTTGCAATGGGTCTGGTCCACAAGATTCGATACACCACCAAGATACCCATGTACCTGTCTAAATACTTCCTTAATGTAAACGAAGTCCACACCCACAACACCAGAGGGAGTGCAACAAACCATGTACAACCCAGATTCGGCACAAACAAGGGACTAAATTCTTTTCGCTCCTATGCCACCAAAATGTGGAACGCCCTACCAACAGTCATTAAGACATGTGAATCCCTTGACTCCTTCAAAACCGCTCTCAAAGGGCACCTACGGATGGCTGCAATTCGAAACTGGCCTCTGTAAAATCTGAATCCCCCCCCACCCCACTTTCCCTCACTGTATATTGTATCTTTTCCCTTTTTTGCTTCCCATATGATGAATTTAGCTACATAGAAATGTCTATTTGTATGTCTCTAAATGTTTGTATGTCTTTAAATGTTTTGATGAATTGAACAATGTGGACCCTGTTGTAAACAAGTGTAATGCTTAATTGGGTCGTCCACTCACAGTTGACAGTCTTTGTATTGAGTTTGTGCTTAAAATGTACTGTAAATTCTACAAACTGTTAATAAATATTTCAATCAATCAAAAAACTCCATGGATTACACCTCAGTAATGGCCGCGCCCATGGCACCCCTCTGTGAATCGGTCTATATCTTGACCACAGAAACGCCCCTAAAAGACACGGTATCCTACCGTCGGTATAAGTGTAACATAGTGTGTATAAATTGGCAGATTTTATTTTTTATTTTGCACGTCACTTTCTGACTTTCCAAAGGAAACGTTTTAATGCCTTATTGCTGTGTTGTTGGTGATTTGTGGATTCGTTTTTAGATCAATCAGGGATCTGTTAATAACTTAATACTGTACTGCAGTCTGCAGTTGTTCCCAAATCCACATTTGTTGAGCCCCCATTAGACCCCCATTAGACACTACTTGATATGTATCAAACAAATTTGGCTAATAATAAATTAATTAACATAATTTCAAACATTAAACCATTTAAACTTCTTCACCTGAACTGAACCAGCTCGGTGAAATAACTCAGTAGCCTACTCAAAACATGTTAATTGATATCAATTTTATTTATAACTGCCAATGTCATGTAAATGTACAACGCACAAAATGTATGTCACCATAACCAAACATGTATTTCTACTTGATAAACCTTATTTATTGGAAGACGGAGCACTTGCAGCATAGATTTTGAGTATAATTTTGTTCTAAATACCTGCAAATTGACAAATTGTACATAACTCCTGTACTGGACGCTTTATCGTATAAAGTAAAGAAAATAAAGAACCAGACCACGTGATTAGACAAAAAGTCTCTGCAAGCTGATAAAAAAAAAAAAAAAAAAAAAGTTTCTTACCCAAACTTACAAGTGAAACTTCAGTAGTATTTAACCCATTCTGACCTGAGATCAGATTCATACGAGGTTTCCACATGGACACACACTGGTCTGATTAACCCATTCTGACCTGAGATCAGATTCATACGAGGTTTCCACATGGACACACACTGGTCTGATTAACACGGTTCTGAATGTGAAAATCTGACATAACATTTCTATGTTCCGCATCTAGAGCCATACTGTAAAATAGATTCCAGCCTCACAAGAACTATGCATACATTTCACCTGGGCTGGTGGTGATTCACATCACTTGAAACATGTGAAATTACAAATGTTCAAAAACAGCCTCACAATGCTGTGTTGTGAGATTGTAGATCAGCCATTTTTACAATTGAACATTGTTGTGCGACTAAGTGTATATATTATGTAGGACTTAAGAGGTTAATTACAAAATGATGTAACAATAACTGAACGACTTCTACAAACATCTGTCAAAGGCGTCACAAACTAGAAAATTCGCAATTTAAATAAATTGCAGTGTGGTTGCCGCAGTGGCTTACATATGCCCCTCCCACTAGTATTGCCAGCCAATTACAATTTCAAGTCACGCCTTAGATCATGCGTAAGTAATTCGGAGGGGATTTAACCCCCGAAATTCATGTTTTTGCGACAAACGGTTACATTTCTCGCATTTTAGGGTTAAATAATTTTAGGGATAATGTTGAATTATCCCTAAAAGTTTTGTAACTATAGTGATTACAGTCTCCGAGGAACAAATACTTGAATGTGAATTTTTGCCTTTTCCCATTCATGTCAATGGGGAAATTTAATTCACTAATAAATTCATATCAATTAAACTATACAACATTTCTCTTAACAAAATACAAGCACACGATTCCCGATTTTTCCGGTCAATTTGACATATGGCTCAAGTGCGTACAGCGTACAGTGTGGGAGGTATAAAGCGTCAAAATAAAGACTACTCCAGTGAAATAATAAAGTGTCACAGTTACAAGAGTCTGGTTGCCCATTCGGGCAACCACACTAATTAACAGTACGAGGGAAAAGTGTCATGTAAATATTTCATGTCTACTGTTTTTGATAGAAGTTACAATTATACTGTTTGACTATAAGATCACAACTGGAAGTTAGGATGAAATTATTTTATTGGGATCAAAAGCAATGCACATTAATTGAGGGGGGGAGGTGGACAATAATATATTAAGACTTCTTTTAAAGTGCACAGTAAATGAACAGTTATTTCACACTTTCACACAAGCTGGAAAGTGATCTGGTATTTCCACTCCCTTCCATGAAGGACAGTGATCACCGGGACACTGATCTGTCTGTTGGAACCTCCTTGCTTTCTTGGTAGGCGGAGTACTTTTCACGAAACTCGTGCAGGAAGTTATATTGCTGTAGGACAATAAAATTCAGAAATGATCAACAAAATGTTACACATTCAATTTTAAAGCATTTAGACAGGTACACAGATACCCACATACCATGCCATCAACAACATTTTAGCTGAAGGTTCATCAAGTATCATTCACCTTGACTGTTTGTATCGCTCCACCTCCTCTGAGCTCCCTGAGGATCTCTATGGCCTTGTTTGGCGTCATGGTAACAGACAGCTGCAGCAGCAAACACGCAGCAACTAAATGTAGGAGATGTGGGCTGTTATCATTCACAACACATTAAAAGTAGGAAATGCAGTATTTTGTACTGTCAAGTCAAACTTCACACCCTGTCGGATAATGTTCACAAGACTGAACCATGTTTAAACTGAATACAGCAATTAAGTCTTACTTAGTCCAGAGCGTCCCAGGCCTCCGTAACAGCTGAGGGAAGAAGTATAAAATCCTTTTTGAGTACAAATGTAAAGCGGAGTCACATTGTGTCATTCTCAAAAAAAGAGGTTTCTTGGGGGAATACCCGTCCCTCATTATGGGACAATGGTATCCTATAGTGGTGGTGTACTCCTGCTCTCACAACTATAACATAGTATCATATAATATAAGTATAACTAAGATGGAACACAAAAACAAAACACACAGCCATACATTCTTGAGGCAGACAGTACAATATGAGAGTAAAATACTATAAATACCATAAAAAGTAATACTAACCCCCTCAGGGTTCCTTGAGGGGATTCCAAATGGTAGGGATCGACGATTATCGGCGCCGATATCTCCGATATTGGGGCAAAAAACATTGTTTTCCTCTATATGCAACGAGGTATAACTTAGGTGTTTGTGCTCCTATCTGCAACTGGTGCTGTTGAATGGGACTATGGGAGTAGTCCACAGACATGATATAAAATATACTGTTATTGGTGCCAGGGTGGGACATTTAGCATTTTGTTCATTATTTGTGAGGGACGCTCTTATCATCATAAGCAGTCCCTGAGGCTAGTTATGGTGGTCCTGGAAATCAAATCAAAGAGCTTGGAGAACCACTGGTTTAGAGCAAGTGTGAACAAACTCACTGGATCACAGTCTTCCTGTTGTTCTGCAGGTTCAACTGCAGCTGCTCTAGTATCTGCCAGCACTGCTCCATCTCTGGGGGGCAGCCGTCTGGGAAGGGCATGTGGTGCACACTGAAGCCCCGCTGGCGGTATGCCTCCAGGAGGGAGGGGACCCTGTACTTGTGAAGCTCCCCTCTGGTGCACAAAACAAACACATCCTGCACCCCTTGGTTCTGAAGCTCCTCTGTGGATGAGATGTGAGGCAAAAGTGATGTACTGGTATACAACAATGTGTGGTTCTCCAAATTTCTAATTTCAAAGTTTCCCAGTTTGATATGCATTAGGCAGGCCAAGGATCCCCCAATTTTTCTATTTCTGGGAGGCCCATCTACACTGTAAAATTTGAGGGAAAATCTGATTGGTCTAAAACAGTGGTTTTCAAACGGTTTTCACATCAAGGCCCATTATTTATTCAGCATTTGAGCCACGGTCACGGACCACCATTTGATGAGATTATGCCTTTCAGACCCATATAAAATGCAATATTTTGTTGTCGTTGGATAAGATTTTGTCCACGATTCCATGCTGTGTGTTGATGTTGTGCCATAGGAGAGATAACAAGCAATTTATTTGGTATTTTTTTACCTATGTCTCTTTGGAGATTTCTTCTGATATCTTTAAATCTGCATCCTAAAATCAGATCAAACAAATTAATGAACGAATGAATGAATCAAGATTTAAGAACAACTGTAGTAAATCTCACTTCACCTGGTAAGGGACAGATACCAAGAAACTGGGAACACTCCACTATGGACAAAGATAACCTTGGAGACAAAATTAAATCTCCATTAACACAATCTGTGGAAGATTCTCTGGATTTAAAATAGAAACACACCAAAAACATTTGCAATACCAAGAGATCTGGAATGGTGTGAGCTGCTCCTCTCCAACATCTTCCTCATCAGATGAGTCAAATTCACTTGTCCTCATAGCTGCAGTGCGATGCCAAGGCTGACAGCAGGGTGATAGAGAAGAAATGGATGATTTACACTTTACAGCTGTATCTCACTTAACCACTTTCCAATGCAGCGCCCCATGTTTTGGACAGTATGCGATATTCTTTCCCCCCCCGCCCGAAAATAGCTTATCTACAATCAGACATAAAAGTGTAAAACGCAAAAAGTGGTATATATATTTTTTGTTACATCAATGCACAAGTATATAAGTTAATAACAAGGTTATTTCTCCCAAATGTAATCCTCGCACACGCTGCCTGCTACTGATTGGCTACCGCTAGCTTGGCTAATGGCTACTAATAAATAGCTTTGACTCTGATTTAGTGGCTTGGCTTGGCAGTAAAATGGATAAATGAAAAATAATTTCAGTTCTGTTTTCCACATTGGCAACAAGAAACGATCATTTACTCAGCACGAAGCTACCAGGAAACATGTCTTACCAGTGAATTCAGTGACAGTCCACTTCACTGTTTCGTTACGAAATACAGAAGTCGTTCTGCTGCTGCTCTTTCGATTCAAAACTACCAAGCCAACCAGTGTCAAGCATAGCCCATAGCCACACCCATTTGCAAAACAACAACATTGAGCGCGCTGGAAGTATCGTCCTACATGGCCCGGCTGCGATGCGGCCCCGTAGCATACGTGATGAAGACTGTTTTTTGGCGTACCGGTAGTTGCCTATTTATCTCCGCAAAGTCGGTCAAGTAAATATATATTTTTTTTAAGTTTTAGAACATGCAAAAACTCATCCCTTTTTTTTTACTCAGAAAGTTACTATTTGTTATTTTAATTTAGAAGGTGGTAACTGGCAAAATATTTAATATGAAAGTGCTGAGGTGACATGTGTGACATTTTAAATTAAAATTACATAGCCTATACACAGAACATATTAGCCCAAACATTTAGATTGGGCTAAGAACATATAGCCTGTGGCCTGTGCTATACATTCAGCAAACATAATGTGATTTGATTGCCTGCCAGTGTAAAATAGCCTACTATCTATGCCGACAAATGGAATAGAATGAATGAGGTCTATTCTACACACAGCTCAGCAGCACATCTCTCTCTCAGGCAGAGACAGCGACGTGCACAGTTGCCCACTGCCAGGAGACAGAGGGCATCTGCTCGATTCTGCTGCGTCCTGTCCTCTCAATGCAGCACACAGATAAACGCGCCGCCACCTACCTCTTCTACCAGCCAGCCAGCGCAAATGAATCTAAAGGCGTTTACGGACGTTCGAGATTACCACAATATGCTTTATTGGATTGTTTCAAATGATTAGAGAGCTGCAATACTGAAGAGCTAACTGAGGTGAGTTGTTTTATAGTGGGGGTCACTTCTTTCTTTTATGCTTTAATTACCAGCGTTCTCTGTCTTCTTTGGATGATGGTGTCATCTATTTTAGGGAGGAAAGTATGAGCCTATGATGATGAGCACCTATAGTAGAAATTGTTTCACGTTTACCACCAGCACTTCATTCTATGTTCAAGAGACACGGGCGACCAAACTCTTTGTGCAGGCTCTGCTATTTTGGACAGACAATTATTCATTTGTAGGATATTCAGTCGATTTGCAGTTTAGGCTGAGATGATCTCTTTCTTGGAACACTTTCAAATATATCCACAAAAAAAGAAGATCAAAAGTGGACTAGGCTGATCTGAGATATAATATAATATTATATTTGTAACTTATTTTGTTTAATATACAAAATGGGGCATATAATAATGATACCTTTCCTTTTTTCTCTATTAATTTGTGCTGACCTCTCTCTTCTTACATCACTAGACTTATAAGGAAGGGATTTGGCTCCAGTCATTCCCCCTGCAGAGTTCAGCTCTTTGGCTGCCGCTCACTTCCACAGCAGAAGGGTTGCTGGCAACGGGAGTCACCAAGTAGGTACAATTTAAACACTAGAAATGGTTTAAATAAATTGCTAGTAAAAGTAGGCCTATTATTACTTGTTACATCCATAGTCTACTCTACACAGTTAGCACTGATAATTGTACTGTGAGTATAGTCTAGGTTAAATTTGTCAAAAAAATGACCTGACCTTTATTTTCACTATTACTAAGTACATTGTCCCAAGCTATTCTGTTATTTTGCCATTTTGTCCAGGAAGAGGTTAAACTAGAAAAATGAGGTTGACTTCTCCTTTGTGACTATATCCCTGACTATATAGCCTACAATCCGCTCTCATTTTGGTGAATACACATGTATGGGAACATGCTTTTCTCTGCGTAGTGTTAACTAAGTGTGTTTTATGCTTGAAAAGGACCTGTGCGTACAGACACTAACACGTAAATCATGTAGGTTGTGCAGTTTGCTGTTTTATGTAGGCCTACATATCACTGAATGTTTGCAAATGTTTGTGTTGTCAATGCAGAGGCCATGAAGCCCCAGGAGGGACAACTAGTGGCTGAAATCTCTAAGGTTGTCTTCACTACACGTTTTTCCTAATTATACGATAGGTCTACCATTCTTAATTGGAGAAGCCTTAACCTGTCGTTTTAAATACATCAGTATACACAAAGTGTAGGCTACATTTTACTTTGTTACTGTTTTATTAGGCCTACAGTCATGGAGTTATAGCTTTAAAAAAGTAAGATTTTGTATCCATGAATTGCACACAAAAACAGATCATGTTAATGATCATGTTGATAACCCAGATTGTAATTAGGCCAGTAGTATTAGGCCTTTTATTCTTCTACGTGTCTAACTGAAGCTCATGACCAGAGCCACCCATAAATGAGTGCAACAGAAGTGGTCTTTAAATTCCTAGATTGTCAATATTACATACAGAAACAAAGACTGTAATTCGTTGCTGTTGGGCAGATGAGGAACCTCATCTCTAGGCTATATTCTAACTTTTTGTATTTTTGAGCGGTGCACATTGCTGTGTGTCCTTATGTCTGTCTGTCTGTTTAGACTAGAGTACGACCTATTGACCCTGCTGTTTATAGCTGGGCCATTCACACTGAGCAGTCATCTACTGAGCACTGAGCAGTCAGATCTAGAAGCTTTGAGCTTGTAGATCTGCTAATTTTGCTATTTTTGAATTTCGAAAAGTAATTGTTTTGGACATATTAGGTTTCCACCCGACAGAGACAAATTATTAGTTGTACAAACATCGCAGCATCACAGACAAGCCTAATACTTTAATACTGCTGTCTTCTCAGCTCCAATGTATGGTATCAGAGCTGAAGGCTGGGTTCTCCACTGCCCTGCTAGAACTGAGTAAAATCCAACATGGAGACACTTTCCTCAGAGAAGAGCTGGAGGAGAACAGGAGGAGCTGTCAGAAGAAAGCCATTCGTCTTGAAGCCCTGGTGGAATCATTAAAGGTGACACTCAGTTTGCTAAATCACTTATTTTAGCTCACATTACCTTTAATATACAAATTAAGAATGGTGGTTGTTTGTCTGTCTGTCTGTCTGTACGTACGTATGTACATCTGTAATGCACGTAACTCGAGAACCATTCGGCCCACCGACTTCAAATTCGCCACACGTATTCCACACCCCCACAGGGAGTGCAGTGCCCAGTGTCGAGTCTGTCGGACCCACAGTTGTCCAGAACCGCCACAAAAGGCCTCTGCCCGGGCTCTGGACGTTACAGACTCTGTGCTTTACAGCCAAGCACCAGTCTAGTATATTTTAAAATCTCAAAATATTTAGAGATGGGGGTCGACGGTCAAATACATATAATTTTTGGCATCCTTGACATGAAAAACTTTGAGAACCTCTGATATAACATAGGTTGATCAGAAAACAGACATTTTTAGTATCGGCCTCAGGTCTTAATGGGTTGAAATGTGCGTTCAATGTTCAGATGTTGATGTTCAGGACTTTGACAATACTAGCAAGCTCAAAAAACCTATCAGTAACAAATCACACACTATGGTGTTTATATTTTGTGTTAGAAAATGAAAATATGTTTTCCAATGTACCACTTTAAAAATACAGGAGGAGCTTGGAGTGATGCAGTGCCAGATCTTGCAGCTGTACAGCACTAACAGACGAAGACCTCAGCAGGATGGGAAAGGCACCTTACCAAAACAGAGAGAAACGTAAACAATACATAGATACATAGATATATAAGAGATATGTACAAAACATTCACACCCGTGTGAAGTGAGGGGCGCTCTTATCATTGTAGATCATTATGGTGTAAAATAGACACTATGCCCATTTGCCCAGACACTGACGTAAAATTCTCCATTCATTGTCAATGGGAATTTAATGTTTGTGTAGGAACGGAAATCTACAATACTAGGAAATATACAATACTAGCTGAATATAGATGGGGCTAGCGCCTCTCAAAAGAGCCGTTTCGACCGAAAAACAACGATAATTCCCAGTAGGTTACTTATTACACCGATCTTATCTAGCCGATTAGACCTACTGCATGTAGTCTGGAGCCTACTGGCTGCGATTGGCGTTGATAACACGTTAACCGATCTTATCGGTCTACTGGACATGCTGGGAGCCTTTCTGAAAATGACAAGCCTCCTCATACCCTCACCTAAACATAACCGCAAGCATGTCGCAGCGCGGTCCCAATACTAACGCATGTTCGCCAACCTTAATCCTGTCGTTTTCCGGGTTTTCGTTTTATCAATCGGCAGAGCATGCCCATACTCGTCGAAAACAATCGTACTGATCCGAAGTGATCACTGCAGTCTTGTCGATTGTTAACAGTCGAAACGGGTACTCAAAAAAGTATACCAGAAATGTAGTAGTGTGGAGTACATGGCATGACATACTGTTTTATGCTTTTGATTGTTATATCACATTAGTTGTGTCCGTAGGTCGCAGTTTATATATGGCCAGTACAGAATTTATTCCATATGTCGATCTGACTTCATCAAACCCCTAGATCTCCATATATGGAGCGGGCCTGTTCTGACATCACAATGATGATTTGACCAGCTCAACAGAATGGTTGATCTCCAGAATTATCTCCAACGCGACCTAAAGGGGCGAGGTCGCTTCTCTCCCTCAGCGAGTCTTACTGGTATAAAAGGTGTATGTTGAACATCACGTGAATGTCACACTATACCTTTTCAGTGATTCAGGGGGAGCAGTCTGTGAAAGGAGCCAATGTGAGTGTCCCTCAGGTCCGTCTACTTCATCCCCAAGGGGCAAAGTCCTTCTGCAGTCTTACCTTCAAGGTCTCAAAGCAGGACTATGTGAAGGGAAAGGTAGGGTCACACAATTGTTGGTAATGTAACCACCCACTTTCTGATGTTTAACCAGGAGATACAGGTATTAAAGGGATTGTGACATTAAAAAAAAGGTTTTGGAATTGTTCTTGTTTTTTTTTGTTTTCTAATCTCAATTGCACCCAAAAAACATGAACTTTTAACATTCAGTAGATTTTCTGTGATCTGGGGTTTTCTGGCTCAAACAGGTGCTCTGATTTGCCGGCAGTAAGTGACATCACTTACTGCAAATCCCATATATGTCAATGGGATTTGCCAGCAGATGTCACTGTTTCACTGTGTTGCCTGTTTTCATTGTAGCTCAAAAGGCCCAAAAAACCCCAAAGAAAACAGAAAATCCACTGAATGTTCAAAGTACAGGTTTTTTGGGTGTAATTGAGGTCATAAAACCTAAAAGAAAAAATAAAAATAAATGAAAATGAATGTCATAAAACCTTTAATGCCCAGGTTGCCATATTCGCAGGGAGAAACAGGGTTACACAGATTCACATCCAGTCTTGCATAGCCAGGCGATCACTCGATCAGAGATCGACGCATAGCCTACTGATACATAAATTAATCTAACTTCATTGAATGGGCACACGCAAGACATTCAAATAATGAACTGTTTGTGTAGTGCCTCTGATAGTGAGAGTATGCGGAAGACATAGCCTACTTTTGCCTAATTTAATTTAAGTTTGAGTCATGCGTGGGGGCAGGGGTGCACACATGTCTCAGAAATGGACACAAAGACATACACAGGTAGCGCCTGCCCTGTGCAATAGCACTTGTTTTGCTGTGTAGGTTTCTTTGTTCACACATGTCCAGGCGCTGGGCGAGCACCCTAGTCAAAGTGGACTTTTAAAGTAAAAATCATGTACAGTATGACTGTCTTGAGAGCATGAAAGCTAGCCTGTTCAATGTCGTGACCCATGACTTTGTATAATAAGATGTAAGATACATACTGTATTTGCTTTATTCATCAACAAAAGAGGAGCCTCAACAAACACCCTCAACAGAGGATTTTGTTGATGTAACTGGTCCCTCGATGGATTCTTGAGGGATTTTGTTGAGGAATGTCATTTTTCTGTAATGTTGACTTTCTTTTGATAAGCTTGGAAGAAAATGTGATGATAATTGATATGTAACCTATGACCTCCCACTATATCTCCTCATCTAGATGCAAGGCATCAGGTGGCTATGCAACTTCTCCACTCAGAATGGGAGTATGTATCAACCTTGAACCAACTTTATGACAAATACAAGACTCCACCTGCTCTCCACATGAACTTTGAGCCTTAGTAAGTACTCTACAAATTATGTATATTATGTACAGACCAAATTATTTATCATAGTATGTAACAACAAAATTATGTATCATAGTAATACTGACCAAATTCAGCCTTTGTCAAGTCCCGCCCGTGGTTGTGCCCCTCTTCGCACCCATTGGTTGCCGCTTCGTGGTATTCTGTGAATTAAATTCTTATTTTAAACTTGGTGTCAGTGAAAAGGAACATCACAGGTGCAGCATGGTAACTGGGCATAACTTGTTTGTTTTAGTTTTTTTTCTCCAAAAATGATGTTTTAGCTAATTCAACATAAACAAGGCGGAACCAGGGCGGAACAAGGCAGAAAGAGCCTGCTGGTTAGTCAGTCAAGGACCAATCAGAAGGCTGACAAATGGTGAATTGTGCATCATACAATAGTAACGACCAATACAATTATGCATCATAGTAAATACCAAAATAAGCACCATATTAGTAACTAGTACTACTGAATTCAACAACATCATCGGCTGTATTTAGAGTATTAATTACAATTTCATTAATTATACTGGTCAGATATTTTGATGTCGAACCTTGGTATAGGAAGGCAGATTCTCCCCGTTTAGATGGCCACAAAAGTTCAGATCAGTGTAATAATTGGTTAAAAAAGATAAACCAAGCAGGCTAAGCAAGCTCAGCCCAGATTTAAAATTTGACTAATTTTTAAAGAGGAATAGCACTAATTCTCAACATTGAACTATTATATGTCATTAATAGAGTTAGAGTTGTGTAGACATAATAACAAACTTTATACCTTTTAAAGTTTAGGCTGGAATCCAGGCTAACTGAAGTTGTCATGCAATTAAAAACTTGGATTATATCTTCTCCCATACCTCATCTTTTATTAAGTTTTGACTTATTACCACTCTAGCCAGGCCTTTCTGAAGTCTGTGGAGCAGCTGTTACAGCGCCACCTACTGTTCAGGAACACCCTACAAGAACGGCTGTCTGCAGAACATTGGAAATCGCTTGTCGGAGACATTCTTGTGCAGCTCATTGGCCATAATGATGTAATTATTAGATGTGTTGGATTAACATTGTATTTGTTGTTATTATTACAGTAAAACTGTAGCATACTCACAATTATTCTGGTTTGGATCCTGCAGACTTCTTTCACAGATATGTACATTGGGTACACAACGGCCTTAGCTACGTTCCTCTCACTGGAGTTCGACAGACTTAACACTGAGAAAGGTCCCAAAATGCAGGTATGTGTGCATATTGTGCACAGATTTTCTCCCTCAGAGATAAATGTTTTATTTCATTTCCACCATCTTATGAGATAAGGCTAGATCTCATGTTGATTGTGTATGTAACTGATTCGTTTAATTTGTATAATAATAATAATAATAAAATTAATTAATTAAATTAATTAATTTAATTTGTATAATAATAATTATACAAATTAAATGAATTACTCATTTCCTGAGTAAAACAGTAGGAACTTCCTACTGTTGTACTTGGGAGATGAGATAACCCATTTGTAACATGTCTGACATTTCTATGATTGTGTTTTTCCACTTTAACAACATGAACCCTAGTGTCTGCTATTTTTTGCAACTAGCAGTCAGTGTGACCTATGTTTTTTTTCTCATATTACAGAGTGGTCATATGGAGAGAGAGGAACTGAAACTGCTGTCCCTGCTGTTATCTCCAGTATCTCGCATACACAGCTACCTAAGCCATATTCAAGTGAGTCATCTTCTACGTCACTGTGTCCTTCTGCATCCAGGATACTGGAGGGTTGACTTTGTCAGTTCAAAAGGGATTTTTGCCCCTGCAAGTGACAGACTTTCATGACTTAAAAAAATAATAATAGAGGATATTATTGGTTGCGTTTCTGTCACATACATATACAGTACAGTAAGGTGGATTTTATAAATTACTAGCCACTAGTATATGCCGAAAAGGTGCCCAGTTTTTAGCAGTTTGGGAGTGTGGTATTTACCACATTAAAGTTATCATAAGGCTGTTTATGTTGCTGCTATGTGTTGAAACTTGTGTGGATGTGCCCTTTTTTGATTATTCATATGCATTTCTGAATATTAGAAAATGAAAATTAGAAACAATTTCACACGGTAGGTTAAGTCCACCCATAGTACTCAACTGAAATAAATGATGGTATTATTTCTATATAGCTGAGCTGACAAAACAATAATAGCCTACCTTCTATCTGGAGCCTCTATGTATTTTAATGATAACAATGGCTTCTTCCCAGAATCTGTTGCAGTGGACGGGCAAGGAGCATCCAGACTGTAGCCTCCTCCTGGGTACTGAGAGGTCCCTGAGAAACATCCTGTCCCGCTGTCATGTGATCCTGGAGGAGGAAGTCCAATGGGAGAATGAAGCAGCAGGACAAAGGTTAGACACACATACCACAGGACCACAGGCCTGATCTGTGTTTAACCTATGTGCCATTAAATGAGGACTAATTCCAGTATGCACCTGAGTTTAGACATTAATGCCCGGGTAGCTCAGCACTTGCCTTTGGACTACAAGGTCATCATAGCGACAATGCCGGGAACCGTCAACTCAGCATATGAGTAGCACTAGGCAGTATAGGCTTGGGTGGGGCAAGTCATGCAGTGAGTATTGGGAGCTAATGGTAGTAGTTGTGCTCAACCTCAGCAATCCATTGATTGATTGATTGAATTGATTGAAATATTTATTAACAGTTTGCAGAATTTACAGTACATTTCAAGCACAAACTCAATACAAAGACTGTTAACTGTGAGTGGACGACCCAATTAAGCATTACACTTGTTTACAACAGGGTCCACATTGTTCAATTCATCAAAACATTTAGAGACATACAAATAGACATTTCTATGTAGCTAAAGAACAGAACAGGAATTCATCATAAAGGAAGCAAAAAGGGAAAAGATACATATACAGTGAGGGGAAAGGGGGGGGGGGATTCAGATCTTACAGAGGCCAGTTTCGAATTGCAGCCATCCGTAGGTGCCCTTTGAGAGCGGTTTTGAAGGAGTCAAGGGATTCACATGTCTTAATGACTGTTGGTAGGGCGTTCCACATTTTGGTGGCATAGGAGCGAAAAGAATTTAGTCCCTTGTTTGTGCCGAATCTGGGTTGTACATGGTTTGTTGCACTCCCTCTGGTGTTGTGGGTGTGGACTTCGTTTACATTAAGGAAGTATTTAGACAGGTACATGGGTATCTTGGTGGTGTAACGAATCTTGTGGACCAGACCCATTGCAAGATGCTGTACTCTGTCATCTCCCAGGGGTCTAGCGCATTCAAACATACTCCTGTGTTCTTGACTGATATACCAACAGTAAGCCTCTCCTTCCGAATACTCATTAGAAAAGGTTGTGGGGATTATTCCTGCTTACTGATGCATGTGTCCCTACTAGCAATGACATCAGGGACAGTTTTCTACCTTTGGTCTGCTTTGAGGCAGGATTCCAGAGAAGATATAACCTCATTGTCAGCTCTGTAGCAGTGGCCAGCAAACTGTGTTCTTCTGGATCGGACTAGTGAAGAAAAACGGGGAAGGTTGCCGTATATTAGATTAGTCGATGGGTGGCTCTTCCGAGAGAGATTTTGCGCTCTCATTAGAAGGCGGGTGTGTAGAAGTGCCATCCAGCCGTTTCTCTAATTTCTTTGAGTTCAAGTGTCCATGTCTCTGAGCCATAGAGTAGAATCGGCTCGACAGTCATCCAAAATATTATTACTTTGAACCTCTTACTAATCTGGGATGACCAGATCTTATGCATGTCATTGCAGGCTGACCAGGCCATGCCTAGTTTGAAAGTCCTTTTGGTAAGAAGATATATATGAACCCAAATACTTGTAGTCATCAAACTGTTTCAGAGGAGTGTTGTTAAGTGTTTTGATAACGTCGTTATTGTTGGATTTGCATGTATTTACATATTCAGTTTTTGTCTCGTTGAGATAAAGACCACAGTTGGAGGCCTGCTCAAGAGACTGAAGGAATGTACTAGTACAATGATTGACTGATAAGTGCGATGTTAGCATCGGTTAGGTATTTAGCAGGATGACGAGAGCTTCTCTTAGGGTTTAGTTGGTAGTCCTGATCATTGAGAGTATCAACTGACGAAGAACATAACAAAAACAATAATAAATAGAAACGGGCAAGTGTGTCGCCTTGGAGTATGCCAGTAAGGATGGGAAATGATGGTGTTTCACTGTCAGGATGGTCACTGAGTTATTTGTATATAGAACTTTTATGGCATTGATAACTTTGTCTGGGATACCATATCATTTAAGAATTTGGGAGAGGAAGGCCTACAAATCCTAAAAAACCTTTCCCACTCACAAAGCATATTTCAGGTCTTAAATCACAATAAATCAGTGTGTGTATATTAATTCACTCTTTATACTTACTTTCCCGGGTAGCTGCTCAGGTGCTCCTCCGGTGTCCGTCTCTTCTGCCAAGTGCTGTGGGAGGAGCCAGGCTTGTCATACCAGGGAGACTCAGCCATCCAGTGAGGAGTGCAGTACTGCTACTCAGAGGTGAGCGTTGCCCTCTGCTGGTTACAGTCAGTAAGGTGTGTACTGTACATGTTTCATCCAGTAACACACCACACTAGGGGACTTCAATCATGAATTTCCCTCTCTCTGGATGAAGGGCAGGCACATGCACACAATGGCATCTGCCCGATTGCATAGCAAGCTTTTTTGCAGTTGCTCTCTGCCCTGCTTTCATTCAATACAAAGGTCTAGGCTAGACACCCGTGTCTACTGTCTTGTTTGTTCTAACCATCAATACAAAACCAAAATGGCAAACAAAAGTAAGGAAGTGAATAAAAAAGGTTAGCATAAGATCAAGACACAAAAATCACTGTTATGAAAAGAAAACTGATATGGGAAGTTCATCTTTAGGTCAGTGACATTATGGAATTCATATTATGATTTGGACAGTTTGTCTTGATTTATTTATTATTATTTTGTCTTCTAATATGTCTGTTTTTCTATTAAATTGTTGTACTGTCAGTTCTGGAAGTACTCTAACTGTAACCATGTAGATGGCCGGGTATGTGTATTGTATATTATACTGTACGCAGGCAGGCACAAGCTGTGTGTGTGTGTGTGTGTGTGTGTGTATATAAAGTTGTATTTTTATGCATTATGCTATAATTCTTGTTTTTATAATTATTTGTACTAGAGCGGTGCCCGTGTTGTGATGTCAGAACATAAAAAGGTCGGGAGTGGCTTATTGTCGGTATCATCCGGTAACATGCGGGAGTCTATCCCCACACCTACCATCAGCTCCCAGTACTTCCCACACTTGCTGCACCAAGCTGTGCTACTCATACGGCGAGTTGGCCGGTGCCCGGGATCGAACCCATGAACTTGTGGTCCAAAGGCGAGAGCTCTACCGACTGAACTACCCGGACAGAACAGGCCAGATCCATATATGGAGATATAGGGGTCACTTGCCTGTTGAGCTCTTAATGGTATGACCAGTGTGTGGAATTCCAACCTCCCCCGACATATCAAGATCAGTTTCTTCTCTGCGACCGTGGAGTCTGTTCTCCTCTATGGCTGTGAATGCTGGACACTAACACAAGCCCTACAGAAATCCCTGGATGGGTGCTACACCAGAATGTTACGTGTGGTACTGAACATCAACCAGGACGAGCACATCACCGACAAGCGTCTGTATGGAGCATTACCAAGTGTATCAGAGAAGATAGCAGTAAGGAGGATGAGACTAGCTGGCCACTGCCACCGACACCAAGAACTCCCAGCCAAAAAGCTTGTACTGTGGGAACCAACACACGGTCATCGATCCGATGTGGACGTACTAAAGAAAGATACAGGTGCAGAAAGCACAAATGAGCTGGCCAGATGTATGGAGAACCGAGATGACTGGAGATGCCGATGGAGGGCTCGTCTGAGGACGACGTAGAGAGAGGTCCAGAGCACGGGCATCGTTTAAAATGAATTACGATCATTTACAAGGATCAAGAGAATCAAGGTTCATTGAATAGTTGTCAATAGAATAGTTTCTTTCAGTCTAACAGATAAACCCAAAGAAGATACTTCAATATAACATAATAAGAATTGAAGATGGCCTTCAATGACATACAGGACATGGAAAGGTTCATATACCAGGAATGTCTCCATGAGGACTGCAAGGATAAGATTGTTGACCATAAAGAAGGAAATTACCACTATGAGAAATGTAGAAGATATTCCTGAGTTCAAATATAGACTCAATATAGCAAACTCTCGTGGGGGGAAAGTGGTGTCATGCTCCCAGAAAAAAAAAAAAAAGTTCTTCTGGATCGTGGAACGCGTTTGTCAAATTTGAAGTCGGTGGGGTAAACGGTTCTCAAGTTACGTGGATTACATACAGTATAAAGTAGAATGAGTATATAGATAGATTTATAGACATAATAGATGTTGTGATGTTATGCGTGTCTTTAATGTGGACTGGACTCTTGGAAGATTAGCCAATGGGCTAAAAGAGATTCTGTTGTGTCCACAAAAGATTTAAGGATACAGTAAAAAATAGCATAAACATTGTACTGTCCACACAAATGACAAAAACTTTGTCCATGTTTTGATTGAAGATAACATTTGTTATAGTGTGCAGATAGCTTACTGTACCTGGTAGAGTACATACCATTGCAGGCTGTCAAACTCAAGCCCCAGGGGCCAAATCAGGCCTGTGAATGAATTATCTTTGGCCCGCGGGATGCTATTTAATTAGTATTAGAACTGGCCCTCTGGTGTACAGACCACTATAATACTACAAGTCCCACAATGCACTGCGAGTGCATTGGCACATATCGAGGGCCCGCAAGCGCAAGCATACGTCTACTCTTCACTATTGATCAGCAGTGAAAGTATATTGCTTGTGGTCAACTTTCAGCTACCTCTCTCCCCAAAAATGGCTAAATGAAAGGTGGACTCTGAAGACAAGGGTTTTCAAGTCAGGTGGTAGGCAGAGGGCAAACCTCTCTGTCTCTTCTGTGTGGAGACAGTGTGGCTGTAATGAAAGAATATTACTTAAGAAGACTATGATAAGAAATGAATGCAACTGATTTGATTTAAGTTCTCATTTGACTATGAAAGCAGTGCTTGGTGAGTTTGTCTGGGACGTCCTCATGACCGCGGTGCCCGCATGTTGAAACACAGTCCGGCCCTTGACTTGTACCAATTTCTTTATTTTGGCCCACTGTGTATTGAGTTTGACATCCCTGCAGGGTTTGAATCCAGTCCCTTTGCTGCATGATAGACTCAACCCAAACTCTCCTGCCATTCATTTTTCTCTACTCACTGTCACTGTCAAATAAAGCAGAAAATTCCCCCAAGAAAGGAAAATGAAATTAATCTTTAAATGATGAGCATACGTACTGTGTCCTACGGAAGGTTGAGAATTCAAAACCTCTCAACCTCACATGTATTGTCTAAGTTTGTACTGGCTCTAATACATCATTGAAGAGCAGAATAAGAATATAGACAAAACATGTTGACTAACATGCCTAAATGGTAAATTGTAACACTGCAATAAAAAAGGAAATATACCGTTCTTTTGTAATACTTAAAAACAAATTGTCCTCACATTTTAAACAGAGACAACGAGCAGACATCCAACCTCACTAATGGCTACCACACACTGAATGTGGAACGCTGGTCCTGCAGTCCAGTGAGGAGAAAGAGCAGGGAGAGGACAGTACAGAGGCAGTCAGCCCATGACTGCGCGTGCAACCATGGGGACACGTGCAACCTCCTCAACGCTGACACTCCCGTCTGGGGCGATAACAGCGATTCAGGCCAGGGCACATCCAGCCATCCAATCGGGAAGAGTGGAGATGAGGCGCCGCGCACGAACCACGACACAGAGGACAGCTGTGAGACCGACCCAGATGACACCTCCGCCTTCGACTACTCCTCTGTCACCTCCTGCAGTCCGGAAAGCACCCTCCGGATGGGGATGGCACTCAGTGCCAGCGGGGAGGAAGATGAGGAGGAGTCAGGAGAGGACAGTCAGGTTCCAGTGTTGTTGAAGCCTACATGTGCTCAGCAGCAGCTCAGAGACGTGCCCCGGGAGAGAACGGTGTGTGTGAGGTGGCAGATACCCAGGCTGACCCCACACCCTCCACTGAGAAACCCCACAGAGGGACTGACCCCCTGCCTCGTGAAGTCCCATGGGAAGAGGCTCGTCAGCATCAGAAAAGGGTCGCCTCCCTTACATCGTAAAAGTGCCTTCCGTCCCATTTGGGATGACCCAGCCAGACAGGTTGGTTCCCATTCATTTATATAGGAGTCACAGTGGATCCTATTCTTTTTCAACTTCTTTCGGAGAACCAAATGGGTGCATGGGAACTTTAGGGTTAGTTATAGGCCTATCTATACCTGATTGATCCATTTAATGTTCTCATTTCTTCTAGTAATGTTGTCATTCCACCCTCTGATTCACTGGATTTCTTAGGGTGACACAGCACCAGAGAAGGACAACAGACAGAGCTTCGTGCCCGTTCCTGTCCCAGGAAGACCGGCCTTTCAGAATTTCAACACTTTCAGGTAAGACATTTTAGCAGAGGCCTTTTTTTCTTTTTACTTCACAACATTGAGTTATGGCAACTTAAAATGATCATGCGATAAGGCCAGTAATCATAAACACGCCACTGAGTTTTGCCACACCTGCATCAAGCAGCAGTACTGTATATGTGCAAATATTTACATCATGCCTTAGGGCAAATATGTGCCAGATGGAAGGGCTTTTCAACACAGGACAATACGGGTGACAACATGTTTAAATGGGAGTAAATACTGTATTGGTCCAGAGGACTTTTTCTGAGTGTTCTATTTTTGTGGTGTTTTTGTCCCCGTTAGACCAGGGATGACTCAGCAGTCAGGAGGCCATGCAGGTCCTACAGGGAACGGTGGAATATGGGAAGACAGCGAGGACAGCGAGGGACCGTGCAGCACTGTTTGAGAGACACCAGCCTATAAGCACACAGGGGCAACCTTTGCTTATGACCTAATCCAAAATAGACATTTTACTGTAATCTTCTCCAATATTATGTGATATACATCATCATAACCGTTTGTCCTTACTCAGGGCAAATGCTATGGAGATCTGCATTTGTACACAATGACAACTAGAAGTCAAACAACAGTTTCATAAACAAAACCACAGTCTTGTACCGAGCACAGCTGTCCCTGGACACTGATGCTGCATGAACACAGATCTGGAATGTAAGTGTGGACTGAAACCTCTGGATCAAGCAGTGTAACAGTGTGGACTGAAACCTCTGGATCAAGCAGCACACAAGATGACATCAGATGCATGCCCAGGTCATGCCATTGAAAATAACTGGTGGTAAATAAAGACCACTGCACTCCGATTCACAGAAAACTTAAAGAATACTTTTCATCCATCTGAAATTAAGGGATTGCACTTGCCTAAGAGGTATTGAGCTATATTTTCTTTGAGTATGATTCAATTTTTGCAAAGAAGTCATAAACAAGAAATGATTCATGAAATGTTGTGCGTGAACAATAGTTACTATATTTATTTTTCTTGCATCCTCTATACTTTGTAGGGAACAGAAATAACCAGACAACACAGTACACACACGCACCCACACCCACACGAAGTGATTCAGTACAAAATAAGACTGGGTGATTTATTAATCTCATCAAGACCATTAATACAAAGCACAGTTAAAAGGCCATATACCATCAACTAAACCGACTGCTGGATCAAGCTGTTACAGTGCCACAGAGGGGGAATCAAACTGTTATTCCGTAGGACTGGGGTTAAAAGAAAATCTGAAAACACCCTCGCCCCACCCAAAAAAAAAGAAAAACTAAAGAATTGACTGGGGGTACTATATTGAACAAGGAACCAGATAGAATGTGAGCAAAGACACACTCATCCAACTATACTCCCCAGTGCTTTCACAAAACACACCTCAGGAGAAGCTACTAAGAGAAGCCCCCACAGATCCCCTTGTGGCATTTTCAGAGTGAAGGAGAGCAGAAAGGAGCGAGTGATTCAAGAAAAGACTTCACCAGACACACACTGGAGAGAGAAAGAGTGAGAGCGACAGCAGTGTTTCTCAACCTGTGGAGTAGGACCCAAAAGCAGGACTCGTAAGACAACTTTTAAAAGTACTGTTACCGTTATATAACATCATTGGGTCCTGACCTCACAGCAGCGCACAGAAAATGCAGCGACTCATTCCAGGGCCAGTTCAGAACGGCTGCTTACGTATCAGATGTTTTCTTGTGTCTCACTGCACGTGCGGGACTCCAGGGGGTAAGATTGAGGTGGTATACCGGTGTGTGTTCATTGCCCTGATCCATGAAGAAAGTGAGTTTAACAGTAGCATAGGACCATTGCCAGAATGCATTGCATTTACAAACGTGACCTACATCAACTGTGGCTCTTCAACAGTACGGCCTAAAGTGCACAAAGTGTATTTTCCTTTTTTTCTCAGAAAAATGTCCAATTCTTCACTATGCTCGTCAAATAACATAACATATATATACACTCAATTGCAAACCTTAATACAATTTCCAAATCTCTGCTTTAATGAGTATTAGTTTGAAAGTCTTTGAAAAAAAAAGAAGAAAAAAAGGGGGGAAAAAAAGAAAACAAACCCACAAAGGAGAAAATTGAAAAGGGGTAATTAGTAAGATGTACTAAAGTAAAGCATGTTTAACCACATGAACCCTAGTGTTCCTATTCTAGGGTGAACATTCAGCCATAATAGCAGATCTAGAAGCTTCCCATATTTGTGTTATCTTATTGATGAGCTACTTTCGGCGAAGAAATTTGGTGTAGGGGGGGAAAGGATGGGGGACAGACCCCTGGTGGACTAGGGGTTAAGTCGTTATGTAAATGCTTGACATGTTGAACTGTGTATGAAGAGAACCATTCCAAAACTAAATATCAGCCATTCAGGGGTTAGTTGGGGGATGACCAATGTTCTTACAAGGACATTGGTGGCACAATGTAAAGAAAACAACCTAAATTATGTTATGTTCTAAAAGGATGGTAGCTAAACTTAAGTCCTTGGTTGGCAAAATGCTAACAAATTGCATCCTCTGCATATTAGACACAGTGGGTATTGTTTACTTTAAGATCCTTGTTATTACTAGGAATATTTCCCTGGCTACATCAGGTAGCATCTTCTACTTTCTCCCCCAAAATGGACATGAACTCTTCATATTTTCATTGCTTTAAAAACAGCTAAGGTGGGAGAGTAGAATGAGAAAATGGCTTTCCTCAGTTAATAGTCCCAGTGTTTAAAACCAGGGATTGTCTGTAAGTAAGTTAGTGACAGTGACCTGTTTTTTATTGTCTGACTGTAGCAGCACTGGACTGTGAGACAATAGTCTGACTGAAAAAGATGCGTATGAGAGTACAATATAACAGGAGGGGAGAGTCGCTTTATACAAATTATTTTAGTTAGTGTATACATGTTATATATACACAGTATGCACAATGTACAATTCTCGTAGTGTATATCTTTTGTTCTGAACATGACATAGGCAACTTTATTTTGTTTTGTTTTTTTTAGCATTTTAGACACCATTTGCTTATTCTGTAAAATAGAAAACCAAATAAAAGGCACATCTGAGCATGATGCATGTATTATTTCAGTCTTTTCCAAATGAAAAACAAAGTGTATTGAGCAGGAGGCGTGAAAGACCAGGAGATATATAGAAAAGAACTTATGTTAAAATGTTCCTCTTTTTTTGTGTGTGAATTATTTTTGTTTTCTTTTAAATTATTATTATTTAGATATTTGGGGTCAACCACTTAGGGAAAGCAGTCCCTTTGTCTCAGGCTTTGGGGTGTGTGTGTGTGTGTGTGTGGGGGGGCTGCGAGCTGACTTCCAGTGCTTAAGTTCCTCTCCATACCAATAACATACAACTAGTAGTGGGATGAGGGCTGAGTCGAGCACATCGTAGAAAAGCAGTGCACGTCATTAAGGGGATGGATGCTAAGACATCGTCTTGGCTTCCGAAGAGCTTGAGAGGAAAACACAGAAAACCATCCAGAAGAAAACATGACTTGTGTTCCTGATGGTGTCTGGACTCGTAGTCAGATCCCTTTACAGGCCAGCCTGCTTCTTCACCTCCCCGTCTTCCTCTGGGTTGGAGTAGTTTGATATCGTGGCAGAGCACCCCCCCCCCCCCCCCCCCCCTATCGCGTGGGAAGGCTAGTTATGAGTTTCGTTTTAAAATAGTCATCCAACCTACCAACGTTTGCCTGTGCAAAATGGAGTGCAGACTTTGTGCGTCTTATCTCCTTTTTTCCCCCTCCTTCAGCCGAGAAAAGCCTCGGCTTTGGGAGGGCTGGGGGTCAGAGGTCACTGCTGTTGGATTTTTAAAGGCAACGTTTTGAAGTAGAGCGTGTGGCTATGACAGGCCTCATCTGCCAATGGACAGACAGACAGGCAGGCATACAGACAGGGCCCTGCATCATCAGCTCACTTCTAATACAGTCACAGTGCACAATAGAGAAAGAACGGGGGAAGGGGGGGCATATTCAGTGTCGCACAGGCCAATGAAATTCCTTTGCCTCCAGGTTTTTATTTTGTAAAGTCACTCCTTAAAAAAAAAACCAACTAAACAAAACAAAACAAAAAAGCACATCCCTTATCCCCCTGCATAAAATAAGACTTTGGCCACATTTAACTTTTTTTTCTTTTTCTTTTTACAGTTAATACGAAAAATGACAACGGTAAAGAGTTGTTAAGTACTCAATAGAAACGTCCGCTCGTGCCTGCTACTCATACAAGAACCCGCTGACAAACAGACAACAGGTCTTTAGTTTAGTTTGATCGCTGCGGAGGGACGAGGTCTTCAAACAGTTCTGAGTCAAGTTTCTGTAGAGCTACAGCAGGAGACCGGTGGAAGGGGGATGAACGGTGGTGTCAATGCCCATAGAATCACAGCATCACGGCCAGGCTACGAGTCCTAGACCCCCAACAGACATGTGGTCCTGACCTGGAGGGTCCAACCCCAGCTCCTCTGTGGGGTCCGTGAAGTAGAGTCCTGTGTGGGTGAGGGATGAGAACTACAAGTGTGACAGCGCTGTCCAGCCTGGTTGGTACAGTGAGCACTCTCAACAAGAGAAGCATGGACATAGTGACTCAATATGCGCAAGCACACACACACACACACACACTTCACGGAGTCGGAGTTCATGCACATGCGCACACATGCACGTTATGTATGTGCATGCATGCACGCACGCAAACACACACACACACACACACACACACACACACACGTTCGCAAACACAGAAACAGTGTCTTGTCACTCCCCATTTGTTAGCTGGCACACTGGTGTGAATTTCTCATTGGCACAGAGGGTTTGAAATGAAGGCGGAGCTACTGATCCCCTGAGAGGCATGTGTGATTGGTCAATGATGGAGAGTGGGCCGGACAGAGAAGTGGGTGGAGTTGGAGTGATGAGGTGGGCATGAGTGAGAGGGAGACAGAGCAGTCTGTCTTGTCGATCAGTAGCTTTGATCATGTATCTAGTTTGCTGTATTCGCTCTCTGAGCTCATAGTTTGCAGGACACGGTTTAAGTTTGTATTTAAGAGTTCACCTAGGCGTTTGTGATTTAAATTTTAAAAAAAAAGAAAGAAAAGAGTTGCTACATCACTGGCTGCTGTCCGTGTTTTCAACCAATGAGAGGCCGTGCAGTGGCGGTGGCAATAGCTCCCTTTTGTAAGTCTTTGGCGGGAGTTTGGGGAGCTGGGGGCTGGAGTTGTGGCGAGGGGGTACAGGTGGTGCCATGATGGGTGCAGACATAGGCATGGTCATGGTCATGGGCAGCGGGCACAGACTGTTCTGGCTGGTGCTGAGGGGGCAAATACGCCGAGGGACGCGTGGTGATGGCGTGCTGGGCGGCGTGTTGGGCGAGCTGGGGGAGCTGCCAAAGTCCCAGTGGAAGCGCCCCACGGGCGACGACTGCATGTTCAGGGGGTAGTTGATGAAGATCTCGGGGGGTCGCTGGGGCACCGGCGGCGGTGTGTCCGGTTGAGGGTCCCTGGGGGGAGGAGGGGGAGGGCTGGGGATCGGACCGTCGCTAGGGCCGTTGTAGATGGTTGGCGCCCTGGGCTGGATCCTGGGAAGCGGAGGGGGGAGTCTAGGAGGGATCGCTGGAGGACTGTCGGACCTAGAACTCAACTAGCGAGCACCATGGAGAGACGCACGCACACAAACACACACACACACACACACACACACACACACACACACAGACAATGACTCATTTACACAGAATATACACAAACACGAATGCACACCCACAAGATTCAGTTTTGTACTTCCAGCTGAATTCAATAGAAAACAAATCATGTACAGTAAGTCCCCGCAACCCAACTTCACAAGAATGTATAAACTGTATTGCCCTTGAATCAGCTAAGCAAGACTAGGCAAGCCTAGTTAAGCCAGACAGTCCCAGTACATGCCAGTGGGGATGTGTGTTCAGGAATTATGGTTAATGTACATAACAGTGAGTGTACTAGAGCCAGACATATATATCGGCCATTAGATTATATGGATGACCTCAGTATCGAAATTGTGCAGCCGATGTAGTTTTCAAAGATGTGACATGTTGTGAGATTGTACATCGGCTATTTTTGAAAATCTTTGACTAGTTAATTAACTAGTTTTTTTTTAAATTATGTTTTGTGTGGCTTTCGCCTTTATTATATATATTTTTATGGAGGGACAGACAGTAGGCTGACAGGAAATGGGAAGAGAGATGGGGGGTGACATGCAGTAAAGGCTATCGGGATCGGGAGTCGAACCCGCAGCACACTGCCAGACTGGATTACCAGCCAAGGTGCCCGGGCCACTGAGCCACGGCCCAGGCCAAATATATCTACATTTAAATCAAAGTTTGTCAAATTAATTTAAAGATTTTGAACTTTTACAAACTATCGTTCAAAATATCAGTAATTGGTGGTCTAGAGATCGATCCAGAATTGTGATCTGCATCGGAGCAAAAAATCTGGCATTGGTCGTACCATTATGCAACAGCGTGGTACTATCTGCATGCACTTTATACGTTTACAGCATTGATCACTTTGAGCATACCAATACATTGTAAGGAAAACTGCCTTGGGTTTAACTTAATAGATTGTTATCTGGTGTTTCACCTGTGACTGGCTAGAATAGACAATGTAAATGTAAGCATGAGTACATGAGTGTTACCAGTGCAAACCGATTTTAAGAGGGGAGCTGTAGTGTACATTTACAAAAGTACACACTTACAAGAAGCACTATTGTGCAGATTGAGCACAAAATACCTGTACTTATGTTATTTTATCTAACGGTAGGTAACATTACTTAGTTGTAACTAACACTGATGAAGCGAGACTATGTAAAGGAGCACTATGTAAAGTTAAAGCCGTAGCTAGAGTGCTACATACTAGAGCTTTTCATGAACGGTTCAGATAACAGATTTGAGACTTAATTTGATCTTTAATCTAACCAGTTGCTGGAAGTGGTGACACTCAGGAAACATCCTTACCTTAGCCTCAGACATGGAAACATCCTTACCTTAGCCTCAGACATGGGCTCTTTCCTGAAGGTAAGGAAACATCCTTACCTTAGCCTCAGACATGGAAACATCCTTACCTTAGCCTCAGACATGGGCTCTTTCCTGAAGGTAAGGAAACATCCTTACCTTAGCCTCAGACATGGAAACATCCTTACCTTAGCCTCAGACATGGGCTCTTTCCTGAAGGTAAGGAAACATCCTTACCTTAGCCTCAGACATGGAAACATCCTTACCTTAGCCTCAGACATGGAAACATCCTTACCTTAGCCTCAGACATGGGCTCTTTCTTAAGGTAAGGAAACATCCTTACCTTAGCCTCAGACATGGAAACATCCTTACCTTAGCCTCAGACATGGGCTCTTTCCTGAAGGTAAGGAAACATCCTTACCTTAGCCTCAGACATGGAAACATCCTTACCTTAGCCTCAGACATGGGCTCTTTCCTGCGTGGGGGCAGTGGAGGGGGCTTGAGCAGCTCTTCTCCCAGCTGGTGGAGGCTTCCACAAGAGACAGACTGGAACTCTATGAAGAAGCAGGATAAACCGCTCAGCATTTTAGAAAAAACAACACATTAAATGAACATATCCTAACGACAATAACTAATACAAAATGACACAAACGTGTGAGAACCATTCCTACTTTCACACTGTTTAGATACAGCATTACCTGCAATACTGTATCTGTATGTTGTGGTTACAATTATGTTTCCTTGCAATTGGAATTTCTTCACCCACATCTCTATCATAAACGTGAATTAAACACAAACATGGACTTAAGACTTACTTGAAGGTGGCAGAAGAACTGGAGCGAATATAGAGTTGCTACCTGCAACATTCAAAGAGGAGGGTTACACACTTTTCATTTTAACATTTCCTTGTTTTTTTCCCCCCCTTGTAGAAGTAAAAACAACATCCGTGAAATAGTCTAATACTATTCTCACATTATTCCCACTCACTCCCTTCCAGCCCTGTGTCTGTGTGATTTACCCACAACGTCTGCCCTTAGGATCCCTTATGTATAGTTATTGTCGATGCAACACATGTTTCATTGAACAATACGTCATTTTTATGGACCCATTTCTTTTAACCGGGGCTGTGCGACCCACCCACCTCCATAGGAGTTGCTGGGGTCATGGTCCATGAAGACGCTGCTGAGGTCGGAGGAGGCCGACTGAGGAGGGGTGGGGGTGTTGGGGGATGTGGGCACGGATGCCGAGGCGGGCGTCTCTGGCTCCGTCTCTGCGATGCTGCGGAAGGTGATCTTGTGGGGGGGCTCCCGTTCTAGCGGGACCGGGTGGCCCTTGAGGGTGCCAGAGGTAGACGTGCGCACAGGCCGGATCCCCGGGGACTTGAGCGTGTACTGGGTCTTCCTGGGCTGTTGGCATAGGAGGGGAGACAGTGGATTCAGCCACAGCTACCTGAGTGTCAACAGCAGGTTATGTCCAAGAATCCCAAGAGAAAATGTACAATTATACACACACACACACACACACACACACACACACACACACACACACACACACACACACACACACACATTATATAATTCTTCTACAATGAATAGCACAAACGGCTGATCTATGGACCCCAGGCTGAGAACCACTGGCCTATTCTACTGAGCCCTACAAGTACTACCGTTGACCCCAATGATGGCTACTACTTTAACTACTGCTTACAAATCTGGGAGGCTGTCGGCAGTTCCGTGGCTCAATGTCCTGAGACTTATTGAACAGATAGTCTGAGAACTCCTTCTCACTCATGTTTCCCATGGGGTTCAGGTTCTCAAAGAACCTCTGTGTGGAGAAAAGAGCACAGGGAAAGAGACAACAGGAATCTAAGGTCAATAATCACAATCTAAAGAGTTTGATATGCTTGGTTGAGCACGGTGTCACTCATTGTGCGACACTGCGAGCATCTATGTATACATTTAGCTTAAAAGTAAAACATAAAAACCAAACAAAATAACTAACAAGTGTAAGAAACGATAATTTCAGATACACACAGATGAGAGGACAAGGTCGTACCTTGATGTCGTGCTCCACCTTCAGGCAGTATGGTTGGTTCTGATACTGCTGGATCTCTCCTGTGATCTCTGCCACTTTCCGTCGCTTGCTGAAGTTAATCAGCTCCTTGCCGTGGCGTTTGAGAAAGTCCGGGTTACCCTCCTCCGTCTTCAGGATGTTAGTTAAGTAGATACCTGAAGAGGATGAAGGAGATTGATGTGAAATAAAAGCCCAATTTAGATGAAAATGTTTTATATACATTTTGAACAATTCAAAACGAAATGAAAGCCAGTAACAGGGAGATAGTACAGGAGCAGCATATGGTTGTATCACAGGCCATGTGTAGCTCTGTAGCCTAGTGTCTCCATTAATACACCACATTGACCATATTCATTTAGATGTGTTTCAAGAAAGACATAGCTCACAGAGAGGAAGGCCAATAGAGCCTTTACTTACCAAAGAAAGGCACACAGGGTGGGTTTATTGACTTGAGTTTGGCCAGGTACTTCTTAAAATGGTCCTGGCTGAGTTCCACGGCTTCCTCCAGGATCTTCTTCTTCCTTTCAGGGACGGCCTGTATGTGTGTCAAGGACAGGAACATCCCTGCTTAGACAGCCCTTTTCAAACCAGTTTGGCTTGTTCAAATAACAGAAACATCTCTAAAAGAGACCATGCCAACCATTCAATTCATTAAAAGTGCCTTAAAACGAGAGTTCCTTGAGTTCTGGTTTTCTCTTTTAGAGATGTTTCTGTACTAGGGATGTGTAAATGTGTCCAAAATGAAAATCGATTTGTATAATTCAATATTAACGATTAATCGATTAATCGTTTGGGGGGGTGGGGGGGGGGGATTTTTTTTTTAGATTTTCTTTAGATTTAACCCTACAAATAAAATAAATCTTCCACCTAAGGGGTACCCAAGTCAAAAAAAAGTTTCGGAACCCCTGATGTAGATGATTAACAATAATTTTCTCTTGAGAGTTAATAAGGGTCCATTTGGTTACTAACTCCATCTTTTAAATGAGGACGACTGGTGGTCCCTGGACCACTGTTGATCCAATTGATCACCATAGCAACCCCGGCCCAGCCTAGGCCTGATTAGGTAAATTCCCAACACCTGCTAAATCTTCCAAACCTGTATCTTGATTGGAATCAATCTCCACTCAAACTCCTCTCAGTCATGCAGCTACACAGACACATCCAAGGCACACTTTGGTAGGCCTATAGCCCTGTCCTGTTTGGATGACAATATTGCCTTTCCAGCAGATTTTCATAAAAAAAAAAAAAATATATCGATTATCGATTATTAATTTTCATAATCGATTTCGGGTCCTATTAGCGATAATCGATTAATCTGACCCATCCCTATTACTTACCCGACTGCGCACCCGGTAAAAATGAGAGAGTTTGAGAGTAGTTGGAGTCGTCCGAGCTACTACCTTGATACAAATAATTTACATAAAATTCAGGAAACTGGCTCGAAAATGAGATACACACACAAACATAATAGCACCAATGCCAATTCAAACCAATTAAATCGTAGCACAAAATTAAAACAAAGTATTATAAAATGATAGACAGTAGGAATGTATGTCATTGGCAACAAAATGACAATAACCCTTACTGTATTTTAGATTCACTGAACAATGTCTGGTCTGAACAATGTCAAGGTCTGAACGACCAAAACATTGCTCAATAAAATGTGAAAAAGTGTGCTGGATTATTTTTTGTTTTACTCCAGTTCCATTATCCGACGCACCCCTGTCCTCCGTAGGTATGCATAAGGACTTTTTCTTCATGGTTATGGTTACACACACAGTTTATATATTAGCATACAAACATCAGGGTGCTGACCTCAAAGGTGTGGTCCAGGCGGTACACAGGGACAGAGTTGATGGCGCTGACCACCTCTAGGACCCCGTTGAAGTTGTTGAGCTCCTGGAACACCTGCAGGATCTCGATGACTCGAGTGAACACTGCCACCCTCTCATCCAGGTTCTCTGCTTCTACGATGCACCTGCAAAATGCACACGCGCCACGATGAAGTCTAATTTATAAATAAATTGCACTTGTTAGTACAATAATGTCTTTCTTCTCCATGCAGACAGCAAAGCGGTCATGATGACAATCATGGTCTACCTCTACCGTCTAATCTAATAGGACATTTGGTCAAAGTTAGCCTGGAAACCAGACAAATCTGCCACAGGAAAAATAATCAGAGTTAAAAATAATAACTCTTGGGAGATTGGTCTGGCACTCCTCAGTTTTAATTACATTTCGCTCACCCCAGAGTTGTGGGTGACTAATCAGAGCCCTCTATTCAAAGTGAGTCTTTTTTGCAGTGACGTTGGAACCTGTTTGTAACCGCCCTTGGAAATAAATCTTCCACACTAATATCTACGCAGTGACTGATACCTACACAGTGATATTAGACTGGCCATGCCAGGCTAGAACAAAGTGTTCTGTGTTGGATACGTACTTCTCAAACCAGAGCGTGAGGTTTGTCGTGTGGTGTTGGATACGTACTTCTAGAACAAAGTGTTCTGGTGGTGTTGGATACGTACTTCTAGAACAAAGTGTTCTGGTGGTGTTGGATACGTACTTCTAGAACAAAGTGTTCTGGTGGTGTTGGATACGTACTTCTAGAACAAAGTGTTCTGGTGGTGTTGGATACGTACTTCTAGAACAAAGTGTTCTGGTGGTGTTGGATACGTACTTCTAGAACAAAGTGTTCTGGTGGTGTTGGATACGTACTTCTAGAACAAAGTGTTCTGGTGGTGTTGGATACGTACTTCTAGAACAAAGTGTTCTGGTGGTGTTGGATACGTACTTCTAGAACAAAGTGTTCTGGTGGTGTTGGATACATACTTCTAGAACAAAGTGTTCTGGTGGTGTTGGATACGTACTTCTAGAACAAAGTGTTCTGGTGGTGTTGGATACGTACTTCTAGAACAAAGTGTTCTGGTGGTGTTGGATACGTACTTCTAGAACAAAGTGTTCTGGTGGTGTTGGATACGTACTTCTAGAACAAAGTGTTCTGGTGGTGTTGGATACGTACTTCTAGAACAAAGTGTTCTGGTGGTGTTGGATACGTACTTCTAGAACAAAGTGTTCTGGTGGTGTTGGATACGTACTTCTAGAACAAAGTGTTCTGGTGGTGTTGGATACGTACTTCTCAAACCAGAGCGTGAGGTTGGTCGTATGCCGGATCATACGGAGTAAGTTGGGAGAGTTCTTCTCTTTGTCCTCTTTAGTCCAGACGCTTCCCACCAGCTCAGATGGCCTGACAGCTCTGTGGATGAAGCCATATCATCAGACAGGGGGAGAGGGGAGCAGATACGTTTTAAATCTGGAAGGCTGAGGCCGAAACACATAAGCGTTCCCAATAAATGATAATGTGTATCTGAGCGCCGCTTTTTGCACTGGTGTTATTTGATTTAAATTATATGTATAGCTGAGCATCTATAGCAAGCCATCCGAGTGCACAGAGACTTCTGCGTGCTACAGATATTCCCCCAATCCTAATTTACAACACAACATTACAACACAACATGGACTTTATTAGATGTTAAAAAGACAAATCCATAAATGAGACATGGAGTAAATTTTACATCAACTCACCTGTATAGCTCAGACTCTAGCAAGGTCAGCTGGCGGGCAATCTCTATGGGGTGAAGGGTCATGAGGTCAAAGGTGTCCACTTGCCCTGCCCTGCTGATGTGCCACTCTATGGGTGGGGGCGGGCTCTCAAAGGTGATGTTGTGACTTACACCATTGGACTGAGTCTGCAGCTTCCTTTTGATTATTTTATTGATGGACTCCACCCACTTTCTCATACTCTTGCCTGGTCAAGGTAAGAAAATTGTTAGAATCAGTCCATTCACAATATGTATGGCAGGATGAGCTTTTAGAATATTAATCGACTCACAATGAAGAGTATGTATGCATGTCTAATGTATGTACACATTGCAGAAAGGCTAAGCAGAGGGTGGAAACGCTACTTTACAGAACAGACCTCGAAGTTGAATTTTGCTGGTGATGTACTCCTCTAATTTACTCCTCAGTTCTGGGTCATTCTCAAAGTCATAGAAATGATGTTCAACCCACTGCCGGAAAACATTGAGTACTCTGTGATGGAAAGATGGATTTTAAATATACACTGTACATATAGCATATTGTACAGAGTACGTTCATTAACAAACTAAATGAATGCACACACAGCAATTAGTCCAAATAATCTTTAGATAGTTTCGACTAAGTAGCAGAAAACAACAAAGAAAAAAGTTTCAACAGACGACAAAAGCCAAATGCATATTTAGTAAATATACAGTATAAGGGCATAAACATGCGTGCGCTGCAGTTACTCCAAACTATGTTGTTTCAAGTACTAGCAAAGAATTTCCATCAACACTTGTACCATTAGTGGGATATGTTTCTGTTCCATCAACACTGTACCATTAGTGGGATATGTTTCTGTTCCATCAACACTGTACCATTAGTGGGATATGTTTCTGCATTGCTGACCCGTTCAGTTTAACCCATTTTGACCTGAGATCAGATTCTAAAAATGTCTTCTACATCCTGACAGTTTTCTGAAAAAGCTATGTTTCTATGTCAGTGGTTCTTCGATTTTTCAAAAATAGCAGACCTTCAAGCTCGTAGCGCGCCACTCGGTGGCGCGCTATGAGCTTGTAGAGCTGCTATTTTTCAATAGCTAAAGCATAACATAATGCTAACACCAAAAGGGGCAGGCATAGCAGTGGTCTTACCTGAGCTGGACTGGTTGTACATACTCCTTACGGAATCTCTGGAGCTCTGCTGCCATTGGCTGATCACCATTCCATAGAGCTTGTCTGTCTGCCTCGGTTGGCTCCGGTTCTGGGATCTCAATCCTGGAGGTAGAAAGCATGTAAATAAGGCATTTCATTTATTTTCTGAGGGCTTTTTTGAAATATGTGACTTTTCTGGGGGTATGGTCCTTCACAGCATTTATAGTGACATTAGTGAGACAAGAAAGGGGTAGAGAGCAGTAGTGTTTACTTAATTTATCTATGCATTGTGATATGAATACGTAGTTTTTGACAGGAGCTGGATTCAAACTTTGGTCCTCATGACTCACAGGTAGCCTGTGTGGCTAGTGCTATAAATGGCTATGCCACCAGGCACCCCCATTATTATTATTATTGTCTCCACCAGGCCGAAGGCATGGGGAGAGAGTATGTTTTGCCAACGATGAACCTCTGCCCCAAATCTTCCAGAACGGCCTGTTATAGCGCCACCGACTTTTGTAAAACACATTTTTGGATATTACTCCTCCAGATTCTGTCCAGAAATCCCGCAAATCGTCACACAGTATCTCTATAGTCATGTGTTCAAGATGGATGTGTCCGATATTTCATCTTCCATCCTGGCCCGTTTTGAACAAAAAGCCTCAAATCAGGAACACAGTGTGCACTTTACGTAATATCTTTCACAAACTTTCCTACTAGGCTGAGGAATATATCCCACCCTTTTCACATTGGCCTGTTATAGTGCCACTAACAGGTGGATTTTTGCAAAACACATTTTTGGAAAAAAATGCCTCAAATCATCCAATTGCCATCTAAGGCATAAGAAGAAATGGCACCCTTTTCACATTGGCCTATTATTGTGCCACCAGGAGGCCACAACCTGACCTGCCCTGGTGGAGACCTGTGCCCCGAGGGTCACTTTTTCTAGTTATTATTATTATGTGATTAAGGCTTTGACATATAGCTGAGGAAAAGTACCTTCACAGTGGGATTGTGTCATATAAAAGCACATGTGGGGGGTAATACCATACCTGTCTATTAGCAGACTGAGAAGCTCCTGCGGTTTGCAGAAGGACCGGTATGTAGTCAGAAACGTGCGTACAAAGTTGGGATCTACAATCATAACAATACACAAGTGAGAAAAAACATGAGAATGAAAAAAAATATATAACAGTAATAATAATCTGGGAGATTGAAACACCTGCTAGAAGTTTGCTCCAGAAAACTTGAAAGAGCTCAAAGAATCCATGTCACGTCTTTCATCAGTAACTTACCAGCATACATATGGTAGGTAAGTCTCTCTATGAGCTTGACCACCGTGCCGGCTTTTATGATGGGGATTCCGGTCTTGCTCTGCACCCGGTCCTCAAACACAATGTTTTCCTCAGAGTCCTGCACAGCAAAGCGGTACACCTCTGGCGAGGGCAGCCTGAGCGGCTGGGCCTGTTCCTCGTGCTGCAGCACCGTATCCAGCATGCGGTCCAGCGTGGATCGGTACTGCAGGGTCACCAGTGCCGCCATCCACGCTGCCTTTTCCTCCGCCGACCTGGCACAGAACACCGCACAGTTCTCGTCCTTGCCGGCCAGCTCGAAGGCGTGCTTCAGCTCCGGCGAGTCCTCGCGGTCCACGATGCGCGACTTCCGCAGAACAAACTTCTCCTTGAGGCGGTACTCGGCCCCGCTGCCTGCGCCCGGCAGTCGGGAGCTCTGGTTGGCCTTGCAGCTGATCATCAGGCCGTCGAACAGGAAGTTGTGACGCTCGTGCTTGGCGCCGGCACGCAGCAGTGGACCCTCCAGGATGTACTCGCTGCAGCACTGGCCGATGTCCTTACCCTCCCAGCCGTCTATGCTCTTCTGGATCTCGTTCATGCGCTTGATGGCCAGCTGCTTGCTGCGCACTTGCCGGCTGTACGGCCGATACATGGGCTCACTGTACAAGGGGGCAGAGAGTTAGCGTGTTCTTTCTTCTCAGTGTTGCAACATGAATCATTTTACAATGTGGATACAACTTTCACAGCTTGGAGTGGGGGAAAAGCTTGAGGAAACCTGCTTTTAACCACATGACACCTCACATCCCTATTCTGGCCATGTCATGATAGGCAAACATTTGGCCAACATTGAGAGAAAAGATTTGTTGTAGAGGATGGTGTGTGAAAAACTATAAAAGCGGATGACATACGCCTTTCGGATAAAAACCAGTAGGGGGGGCAAGTACAGACCTGACCCAGGTCAACAAAATACAGGGTTTAAGTGGCTGAGATTCACTATGATAAGACTTTCTCTGACATGCAAGCTTATAGCAGTTGAAGTTGGCGCAGCATGACAGACTGTCACAAAACATTTCTGAGAAACTGCAACCCGTTGACTTTTAGAAAATGGCGTGAAGTCAATATTACAACTTTCTTCCACCCCAATTAATAATGCAGCAATGTTCAATCTATGCGCCACAGACGTGCATAACATTATAATAGTCTTACCCGGGCTTGCGGCGAGGTTGGTGTTTGCTGTAGATGCGTTCTACGCTGCACTGGAGGTTGAGCAGTGCTGTAATGGCCTGTTTCAGACATTCTCTGTCGTCCTGGTCTAAACTGCGCTCCTGCAGTTGCTGTAACAGAATCAACAAATGCAACAGATATCTCATTGGAATTCTTGTGAATATAGATGTTCTGAGTACAGCAGAAATATTTAGATAACGATGCTTATTGTAGATGTATACACGAGACATCTACAAGTTATAAGATTGCACACACGTATTTGTATGTGTTGTGTGTGTGTGTGTGATGAAAATGTATGTATTAATAAATTAGGCATAATCTCTGACATCACTGAACATACCCCAAATAAACTGGAAACTGAAAATAAACAAAGACAAGAGGTCTATGATGTAGTACTGGGAAGGACTGATGGCTCCAGCATTTAGCCCAGGGACATGACAGGAAGTACATAGTGCACACCTTTGGTCCTGGGGCAGGGCCACGTCACAATGGGGACAACTCTTAAAGTGGGGTCCGGGGACCCCCAGGGGTCCTTGAGGGAGTTCCAGGGGGTCCCCAGCTAAATGATAGTTTGGAACCAAATGGACCTGGGTCTGTAACTCAGAGAGTTAAATTAACATTGAGTTAAACACAGAGTTAAATTAACATTAACAAAAATAGGACGGGACAATTATAGTAATATTTTGGAAATGAAAGAGATTTGTATCGATAACAGCTAACATCCCTAAAAAAAAGAAAAATCCTTGATTTATTGTTAGTCGCATCAACTTTTCACTACTTGGTTCCAACATACCTGCAGGAGTTCAAAGTAGTGCATGCAGTGGTACACTGGAACCATCATGAGCTGGGGTAGGACATACTGCACTGCTTCTTTGAAGCCCTCTGCAACAGACTGGTGACACAGAGAAACAGAGTGACTAGATATTTCACAATAATGGTTTTCCATTCCAAGAAGAGGATGCAAGAAGTCACAAATGATACAAGAAAGAACTGTTTAAGTGCCAAAACAAAGGGCTAATGGATGTTTCAGCATTCAAACTCCCACTGTATATATACACGAGGACCCGTAATATCAAAATAAAGGGATGGACGGGTGAGGAAGAGGGAGGGAAGGAGGTAGGGAGGGAGGGATGAGTGGTTGACCGAGCAGGGCTGGAGGGTAACCGGAGAGGGGGGTTGTCATAGTATCCATTTAAACCCCCTGGTCCCCTGATAGACGAGTCTGAATCAATACTCTAGTACTCAGACTCCACAGGAGCACCCACACTGTCTGTGTATGGGAGAAAGATGGAGAGAAGAGGAGGAGATAGGGGAAGGGGGAGAAAGGACAGGGGAGGAGGAGAAGAGGGGAGAGTAAGTAGAGGACAGGTGAGTTAGGAAAAGAATAAGGAAATAAAAGGAGAGGCAAGGGGAGGAGAGAAAGGAGAGATCAGGGGAGCTAAACTGTGAGCATGTTACACTGAGGGACACCAGTGGAACAACAATGGGCCATGTTGACATTATCATGTCCCACTCCCTATATATATATATATATATATATATATATGTGTATATAGGTTGACAATTACATTGTATTTTTCAATTACACTGTCAATACACATCTGTTTAATTGTTGAGTTATCTAAACTGACTGAGATGTCCAATTTGCTATTGCACTTGAGGCTCTGGCAATGATCTTATCATACCATATAGCAAAAAAAAAGAAAACTGATTAGAGCAATACTCGACAATGAGATGAAAATACAACATATAACACCAAACAACATCAAAAGTCTTGTAATTTATAAGACTAGTGCACAGAGTTGAAACAGACAAACAATGCCGTTTTCCATATGAGCTACAAGAACAACATGTACCCATTTCACAGAGGTACAGGACTGACTGGAACCAAGTTATTTTTTGATGTTCTTCATTTACGGCTTATTTTCAACATGAGACACGCCTCGGGCCAGACCCCCACCCACACACACACACACACCCTGAACCTCCATCGGCCCCTACCCCCACCACTCTCTCCTGGAGAAAAATGGCCCGCAGTGTGGCTGTCTGTTCTATTTTTAAAAGGCGATGTAATTTACCCACAATACCAAAAGCTGCAGAGTGCAGTGGCTGAGTGCTTGACAGACACATCCATCTGACCGAGGGGAAGGGGGAAGAGGGAGCGAAAGATGGAGAAATTCAGGAGGAGTGAGAAACAAACATATACCACAATTTCTATCCTTCTGATTAAAACCATTGGAATATGAATGAATTTTAGCCACTGATAAAATAAAATAACACATGACTTAACAGAGTATGTTGTGTTACCAAAATGGAAAAAGAGAAGGGCAGATGGGAACCTTCTTTGGCAGTTTTATCTATTGAAGGAACCAAACACAAAGTGGAAGGCTTCTAAAATAAGATTACACTCCTGCTATATGGGATAGGGGCAGTTTGATATAATAGGGGAATGAGTGGAGAGAGGGAGGGAGAGAAGGGCTGCTCAGAGACTACCATTACAGCATGTGCCCCTGGGACACACACACACACACACACACACACACACACACACACACACACACACACACTTCCGTACAGGAATTGGAGAAAAGTTTTGACAAGCAATAGCTATACACCATGAAATGCACAGAACGTAATCAATGTCACTGAAATTTTCACAAATTTTGTAAAAAGGCTAATATGAACATAAATCACAGGTTAATTTTGTTTTCCAGGGATCCCCAGAAGCAAAGATTTGTGTATATATATATATATATATATGTATGTATATATATATATTATATATATATATATAAATAAATAAAATGATTTATGCCCACCATTTATATATATATATATATATATATATATATATATATATATATATATATATAAATAATAATTGGTGGGCATGAATATTTTTTTTTATCTAGATTAGTCTCACTGCAATCCTGGAGATTAAAAGGCTCATTTGAACTCTGCAGAGGGCATTTAAAATAGTCCTTGAGAACGGGTGTAGACCAGGAGCCCTAATTATAGATATTAACAATACAACTAGCCTATTAATACCGTATATTTTATATTGTGAGTTTGTAGAACTGTTCAGTGTTGCGAAATCTAGTCATTATAAGCTACTTTTGACTTGTTTATCTGTAAAGTTTCTTTAAAATATTGGTGGTCCTTGAAATGAAAATGAACCACTGCTCTAAAACAACATTGGACAATGATGTTTGACAGTCAGCACTATAGTTGCTTATTGTCTCCACCAGGCCGAAGGCATGTGGGGAGAGTATGTTTTGCACTCCGTCCGTCCGTTTGTGTGTCCGTCCGTCCGTCCGTCCGTCCGTCCGTGTGTCCGTGACAGGCTAATCTCGGCCACCGTTAACCCGGTCGATGCCAAATTTTGCACACACACTCCCTGGATGCCAACGATGAACCTCTGCCCCAAACTTTCCAGAACGGCCTGTTATAGCGCCACCAAGAGGCCGCTTTGTGCAAAAACTTCACCGTTAACCCGGTCGATGCCAAATTTTGCACACACACTCCCTGGATGCCAACGATGAACCTCTGCCCCAAACTTTCCACCATGGCCTGTTATAGCGCCACCAAGAGGCCGCTTTGTGCAAAACAAGTTTTTGCACAGTACACCTACAGATTTTGTCCAAACATCACGCAAATTGGTACACAGTCTCTCTAGAGCCATTCAACGAAACGGGTCTTTCAGATTTATCACACTCCATCCTGATTGGTTAAGATTGGCTTCCAAAGTTCACAGGAGTGCTCAGTTTCAAACAAAATGCTGCAAATCATGAACACATCGCGTGATTTCCGTGAAATTGTGCACCCACATTCCCACTAGGCCGAGGACGAAATGCCACATGAACAATTTCAACTCAGCCTCAAGGTGGCGCTATAACTGGCCGAAAAGTGTTTTTACCTCTAACTGCACGGATCTGTGGATAACCTGGTGGAGACCTGTGCCCGGAAGGGCACTTTTTCTAGTTTTAGACTTATTTTCTGACTTGATCTGGCCTGTTAACATTTTCATAGACCTGGTTGCTTGTTTCTCTCTCACAGTCAAGAAATGTGCCAACCCTGGTCAAAGCGGTGTATGTTGTGGTTCTGTGGTTGTGATGATTCATCGATGATATCACAACAGCTAGCAGCAGGCTGCTACCGTCATGATGATATCACAACAGCTAGCAGCAGGCTCATGATGATATCACAACAGCTAGCAGCAGGCTGCTACCGTCATGGATAACAGTATTTAGCGCAATTTTATGTCCCAGAACTTATGGATATGGACTTATCCATCAGCTCCATCGGTGCCTCTTTCTTTTCTAGTAAGTGGAACTTTAACGTACCGTCCCTCTCACAGACTACACAGTGCACTCTGTGCAGTCGCAGTGCTCCGCCTCCTCACACACACACACACACACACACACACACACACACACACACACCCTCCTGGCCGCTGCAGACCCAGCTCCCAGACCCAACTTTTAAGAATAGATTAGCGGCGATATTTTGTTATCGTGCGATAAGAGTCTCGCGTTAACAAAGCAGTAATATATATATATATATTCAAAGATTTGCAAAATGTACAATTTAAAAAAAATAGCAGATCTACAAGCTCATATCGTGGCACAAAGTGACGTGATATGAGCTTGTATCTGCTATTTTGGAAAAGCCAAAGAAATCTATCTAAAATGACAGATGCTTTCCTGGTTTGAAAGGGTTAATATTAACATGCGGAACACGTCCCACCAATGTTTGTTGTTTGTAACAGAGTGAGTGACAAATTAAAAACTCTTGATTCTGATCCTATTATTATCCCATTTCCTAAAACAGACCAAAGTTACATGAAATAATAATACTGACTCTGTTACAATGACTAAGAGACAAACTTGGCATTTAATTTAATAAGTTTCATTTTAGAGCCAAGGAGAAGATGTCAACAAATTCGACCAGCAGTCAGGAAAACTCACATATTAAAAGGGCCTTTTAAATGAGTGCAACCGACTTTTAGGAAGAAAAAAAACTCCCCCCAAAGAGGACCGCAGACAACAAAAATGCAGCCATTGTGATTCAAAGCTTTAATTTTAACTTGGTGGGCTGTGCTGTATATTTTCTCTGCTCTCTCTTCCGAACATCAGCCTTCAAAAAAACAGCAATCAGAGGATAGCACTGAGGGTGTACTGGTGTTGTTGATCTATGCTTGGGCTAAACTGGCAGGGTCCTGTCGAGGTAACGCAGCACTGAGAAGTACTAAATCTTTGTTATCACAGCATCACAAAGAAGACGATATTACTGTAGTACACAAATATCAAGTAAATTATTTGTTTGACTGGAGGTGTCAGGTTTAACATAGCATGCCCCAAAAGAAGACCGGGGAGAGAGGTTTAAGGACAGATAATATGAAACAATATTAAAACAATTAGTAGCAGCACTTAACTCATTTCACTTTAGCACTGAGTGCACTGCTTGGATATATACTCTACGCTTTGAGCTAGGCTTTCTAATACGATTACATGTGAACGTTGCGGCGCTCTGCGGTTATTGGCCTGAGAAAACACCAGCAAATATTTCATCTTCAAAGGGGCCTGCCAAACTGCACCCCACTGAGCATAATTCAATGCTATTCCTGTGAGGAATGTCCAAATAAAACAATGCGGCAGCAGTGAATAAACGGTACACAGGACATTGAATATGTCATGACATGCCCTCAAACAGTGCTGGAGGCATTCCACCCGGCACCCAGGTTGACTTCAAAGTGAGACAGGAATAACGGTCAGACATTCTTGTGCTGGTATAAACACACAGAATGACCTACTTGAGTTTTCATATTAAACAAACATTTACAATACAGCTATGTTTACAGTCATTTGTGCCATATACGATAGTGGAGATTGACAGCCAAGATGGGACAGAGAAAGGGGAAAAGAGGATGTGACAATGGTCGATATGGACAAAAGTATTATCACGATATTTTTTCAAGCCATATCACGATAAACGATATTATCACGATATTTTTTCAAGCCGTATCACGATAAACGATATTATCACGATATTTCTTTGCACGTTTTTGAGGAGCAGGTTTATTGTTTGTTTTTAGTTCAATGTTTGTTTTAAAAACGCCATTGACAATGAAGAGAAATTAATGTTTGTTTTGTCCCTAACAAACATTAAATCCCATTAACAATAAAGAGAATGTAATGTTTGTTTTGACACCGTTTGTTTTACATCATCATTACATCAACTAATCATAGCAATCAGAGCACCCCGCCCTCACTTCACACGGGTGTGATGTTCCAATTTACTTAGCAGTTAAACGTAACAAAAAACTAAAAGAAATACCATTTAGTAGACCCAGAAAAATGCGGGCAAAAATATTATTATTATTTAATGTTGATTATACGATGGAATATGCTGGGTTTTATGTGAATTTATGCGGCAAAATAGATGTATAATATAATCACTTTAAAAAAAGTGATTAACCTACACACTATGGTATTGGTTTGGTTGGGGTCCAGCATTTCCAGGGGGTCCCCAGCTAAATTTATGAATATCATAAATATCTATTTAACCACTTTATTCATACACATTGGCTATTTGAAAATAGACGATCTACAAGCTCACACACAAAATATTTTTCAGATGGGGGTCCGCAGTCAAATGCATATTCATTTAGGGGGCCTAAATGGGGACCATGCTGTGCTCAATAAACTTTAGTGAGCACAGCAGAGCCATGCAAAACGTCTGCCTTTCATGATTTTCAAGGCAAAAAAAAGCAAAGCTTTGTCAACACTCTGCCTTCATTTACTGCACTTCAAGGCAAAAAGAATACATCATGTCATTCCTTAGAGAAGTGAAACTCTGGTTTATTTATGTTGTGGTTTTTAACCTCTCTATAAAGGGATTTAAAATGTTATGCTTGCAAGTGTTGATCCCATCTGCTTACTATATAATACTATAACGCTTTGCTGAGGAGTTTGTTTGCTGGATACGTTTTTGAACGTGGCGACATTTACACAGAGTATGCTACCATCAATGGACGCACGTCGCTCAAAGTAGGATTCCCTTTAAATTGTCATTATGAAAGTTACTTGAATTTTGGCGGAGCAGATTAATGTAGGCTACGAGTGTGCGACGTGAGTGTAGACTCCTGCTTCCCTCTCTGCCCAGAAGAAATGCCAGGACAACTCAAAGAAAAGGTTTAAGCATAAGTCAATGTGTGCATGGATGAAAAACATTTCCATACAAAGATTTTGGTCACTGTGTTACAAGTTCCAGACCTTGTTTTTGCATTTCAAGCATTAGATCTGAAAACAAACAAATGTATTTCCTAAACAAACGTGACAGACTAAAGGCCCTGTAGTTAACCAACTAAACTACTGTAACTAAATGCCCTTCAACTCTCACTGCGTCCAGAACTGTTTGCTGAAGGTCTTACCTGGAAGTACAGACAGACAGTGGATCGTGCCATCAGGTTGTTGAAGTGCTCCTGGAACTCCTTACTAAGGATGTCCTGAGACAAGGTCTCATATGGGTCAAACGCCTGCTCCTAGAGGAACAAACAGGGAAGAGACTCTTGAGCCTCCACGGAGACTTTACAGGGATGACATTGGCTACGTTTACATGGACAGTTAAATCCCCTTTTCATTCAGAATAAAAGTTAAATCCTATTAAAAGTTGTCATGTAAACACCTACAAAAACTTAAAATCGGAATGAAAATGGCCAATCTGATTTAAACTTAGATCTGATGTAACTGACCGGTTTATTCCATTTTTAAATCCTATTGAAACAATTGTGGACTCATTCGGATTTAAGTTCATTCTGGTCTTTCTGTGCATGCTATTTTCCATGTAATTGGTATGGCTATATTATGCTCTTGTTTTGCGATTAATTATAAGAAACTAGCAACCTCTCATAGGCTACAGGATACATCAAATATAAAGTAATATGGCATAAAAGTGTTTTATTATTATTATTTTGTTTTACCTGAAATGTAGTGGAGTAGAAGTAAAAGTATTGGAAATTGGAAATACTCAAGTAAAGTAGAAATACCTCAAAATTTAACCTCAATTTTTTACTAAAGTAAATACTTATTTACTTTCCACCACTGGACGTAAACATATCCGCCCCGCCCCATATCCAATCAGAAGCCTTCCCAGCCCCAAACCTGATGTGGAATGAAATAATGGGATTTAAAAGTATTGTCCATGTAAACACTCATTCGGAATGACCATTTCCCATGTAAACACGCAGCAAAAAACTTACTTCTGAATGAATTAATTCTGAAGTTTTCATTCTGAATGAAAAAGCCCTCATGTAACCGCAGCCAGTGGACCGAGTGCTTTCATGTGCATGTAACCTTGGATGCTGCCTTGTGTCCTTGTTAAGGTGATTAGTGAATTTCTGTTTCCGATTAACTTCTACCCAAATAATCAGGGAACGTCTGAATTTGAAGACCCAAGGGTTTTTCCAGGTCAGGACAGGCAGACTTCCATATACCTCTGCACAGTAGCAGAATACACTATAGGAACCTTTTTGAAACCACTTCCCCTTCTATAGAACACACTAGAGCCTGCAGCACTGCTACATTACGTATCATGTGTACCTCTGCCAGGTCCTCAAAGCAGCTACCGACCAAAGGGTGCGGGCTGCCATCGGCCGTCATCTCCACGGCGTCTTCGATCAGACCGAGGAGCTTCAGTGTCAACTCATGGATGTCCATGATGTTGCTGAAGATAACCTCCACATCCTGGGAAAACAAGGATTAGTCATTAACAGAGTGAAACTGGATATAGTGAGGGGTGACTGAATTGAACTTGGAAAAATATTGACACAAAATATTTGAGGGAACTGATCTATAATAAGGTACTGTGAGTGAAGTAAAAAAAGGCTTTTCTGCCTTTATTGATAGTTTCAAGTGGAGATTGACAGGAAAGAGGGAGAGAGAGAAGGGGAGAGAGACATGCAGCAAAGGTCGTCATGATCGGGACTCGAACACGCAACACGCTGTCAGGCCAGAGCCTATTATGTGGTATGCACCTGAACCACTAGGCCAGCGGGCGCCCCACATTTGACATTTCTGAGACCGTTCATGTTCATGGAGGTTCATGGATTCTAACATGTATTCTATTGCTAGTTTATATATATAATATATATACAAATAACCTAATCTTAAAAAAATAAACTGCATAGCAGAGCTTGTAGATCTGCTATTTTCGGTGCACGACATGCTTCCATCGAATCCAAATGACCGAAATCAGTCGTGGTGACTGAGAAATGTAATTGGATATATACTATATTCACTACTATATATATATATATATATAGTAGCCAGTCATGACTGAGATGAACAGAAATGGCTGGTGGCATTTACCAAGAATACACAAGCTGTTAAGTAACTATCCTTTGTGGTGGCAAAACAGGCAGTGCTGTTCTGCAACAAGATGAATACAGGAAGGAACATTCTTTACAGTACATTGCATGTTCTTATCAGGAGCTACCTACAGTGAGGGGCATGTCACAATTGTGGTCATCGAATTTGTGACCTTTTGTCAAAAGGTAGGTCACTCTAACAAGTAGGCCACACTGTCAACCTTATATATATTTTTTTTACATTGCGTTTATTGAGTCTGGGGAATTTGACACACTCACAGGTCATTCAGGAATGGAGTGAAGTAAATAAACAAGGTGTCTATTGTCTAACTAGGATCACACTTTTATTTTAACAGAAATAATAAATAATAAAAGAAACACATAGTTGGAGTGAAGGATGGTGGAATGGTAACTAAATTACCATTTAAAAAGGTGTAAGATTTGTCACACACGTTACCACAGTGAAATTTGTTCTCTGCATTTGTCCCATCTCTTGGAGCGGTGAGCCACAGCCAAGGAGCAGTGAGCTGCAGCCGTGCTGCACTCGGGAATCATTTGATTCGTTGATTTGACCCCCCAATCCAACCCATTGATGCTGAGTGCCAAGTAGGGGGGCATTGGGTCCCATTTTTACAGTCTTTGGTATGACCCGGCCAGGGATCGAATCTCGACCTCCCAGTTTCAGGGTGGACACTCTAACCACAAGGCCACTGTTTTTTAACAGCTAAAAGTAGTAGCAAAAACGCTGTTGAAATTCAGTTGAAATCTCCAGATCAGGCAAGGAAATTTGATCACACAAAGTGAAAAATCACACCCATGTGAAGTGACACTCAAACACTAAACATTGTCCATTCATTGTCATTTAATGTTTGTGTAGGACAAAGTTTGTGCACAGTCAGTAGGGGCTATCACCCCTCAAAACATATGTTCAAATAATATCATCAAGGTGCCCTTGAGCAGTACGCTCACCCCTAAACTGAAGCTAATCACTGGGCTAATACTAGCATTCAGCAGTGAGAAACAGGGTGTTGCTGAAATAGAATATTTAGACTCAGCTAACCTGCCCTGGATAAATAAGTTTAAAAAAAGATCCATGATGACAACATACAGTGGAGGCTGTAAAAAAGCAGGACTAATTTGCTTGCAAGCCTGAGAGTGAGAGTGAGAGTGAGAGTGAGAGTGAGAGAGAAAGAGAGAGAGAGAGAGAGAGAGAGAGAGAGAGAGAGAAAAGGAATCATCCATCAAAATGATGAGAAACAACTGAAAATAGAATGTGGAGATTATTGGCTGGCCCAGCATGAACAGAAGTTCGGTCCTGTCATTATTTGACCAGAGCACTTTCTCGACTACTCTCCCAAGTAATTTGAGATTATGCCGTGTTTCACCAGACATAATTGAGGTTATTTTGGCAGGGGCTGCACATGTTGTTCCTGTCTCACAGTAATTACATGTTCTGCGTTCCACAGGGCCTGCGATAGGACCATCCTCCTCACCCAAACGATACCGCAAATTACCCAACCCAAAATATGCAAAGCCGCAGCCAGAAGCCCATAAAAAACGTTACTTTTCCACTCAGTCTTTCTCAACCCACTGAGCGACCAATCAGCTTCAGTGTTTAGGTTTTAATAAGCCCACCCTGCCTTACTTCCACCCACTACCAGCATGTTTGAGACATAATATTGTCCATCTCTTCTTTTTTTCCTCTCTCCTTTTTTAAAGACTTAACTTTATTGTGATAGGACAGAGATGATACAGCAAAACGAGGGTGGAGAGAGGCCGACATGCAACTCAAACTTCCTGGCATGGTGCCCAGTTTTTTCAGTGCGGCGTGCCTTAAGGTGAGAATGGTTTCAGTGAATGTGGCAAGTAGCAGCAGGACGATCTTTCACATCACTGAAGAAAATTGCTGAGGCAAAAGCTACTTTTTCCTAAGAAGGCCGTCAGTAAAGTACTGCCTCCGTTTTTACCTTTCAAAGCAGATTGTAAAGTCAACAGAGTTCCACTGTGAACGATTAGCAGCTAGTTAATTACAGCATTTCAGCTGTAATCTTTAAATGTTCTTATGCTGGATTTGTTCAGCTCAGTTAAGTAAGTCATCAAACTGCAGTTGGAGAGCATTGTTGAGCGTTGCTGTTGAGAGGGTTTTACTGTGAGCTCTTGTCGTGGCTCCTGTTCTCCCCCAAGGCTGTACAATATTGACAAAATAAATCATCTTGCAATTCTTCAGCTGAACAGATGAATTTGCTGCTCAGCAGAAAATATAATTTTGGTTGTAGAAGGCAGCTTGTTCAATTTGAATACAATTAAAGGGAGAACTGTTTTTGTAGGCCAGCGATGGCTACTCGGGAACAATGCAAGTTAGGAGCGATGCAAGTTGGGAATGCATGCACTGCACATTTTTGCAATACCCGTTGTACTCGTTGTCGGTACATATGTTGTACCCAGTACGGTACCCATGACCATAGTACTTAGTAGCAAGTCTATGACGTCAGAACTATAATTTCATATTGATGACTATTGCCATATATGAGTATAAAAGGGACACAGAAATACTTCCAACAAACTCAACCTTCAATCTTCAGATCACTGAATACAAGAGTATGAGGTAATCATGCAAAACTGTCCTCACCTGAGGCGTGAAGATTTTGTTGTTGGACAAAAAGTGATGCCGGAACACTTTGATGATGAGGTCGAGTTCTCTCAGGTACTGTCGTTCCTCTGCGATCTCCTGCCTCACCTGGTCGTCATAGGTCAGCTCCCCGGAAGAGGAGGGCTCCTCTGTGCACTGGGACACCAAACCAATATCCTCCTCCTGGTCAAACATATCCATCAGCACCTGGAGATGGAAAGGCACATGTTAGATGAAGGGAAACTATAAAAACTGGTCAAACATTAGCCAATTAACCCCCTTATGGCTATTGACGTAATTAATCAATAAATCCTTTATGGCTATTGACGTAATCGTTTAATCACTTGTAATAGGGAGCTTAATATAACAAAATGTAGCAACTTTTAGCTTGTTTGGCTAACGGCCGATGTAATCTACCTAAAACCGGCCGAAATCCGCGCGTGCACAGTCGATCACGCACGTGGTCTTTATGTGCATCGCTGCGTAAAATGCGATATTTTGGGCTTGATTAGAGCTTAATTTGACTTAGTTAAAATAAACAATGATCGCTTAGCATCCTGGACATCCGATAGTGCTGCACAGTCCAAAGCTAGTACCGGATGTTATTGTTCCTTAAAACGGAAGTGACATCGCCATATTCGCATAATGGTGACGTTACCGCCACCTTCAGGACTGAGTGTCTAATACTATAGGATTGCCGTGTGAGAATGAGATGTAGTGTGTATATCACAGATTTTTCTATTGGCATTAAAATGACGAATTAAACATATGAATAGTGCAGGCAGAAGGCACAATCCACTGTTAATTAGGCTGGCCATAAGCCAGTTAATATAATATATATATATATATATATATATATATATATATATATATATATATATATATATATAAAGAGTAAAAAAAAGCTGATCTACAAGCCAAGATGTGAGCTTGTAGATAAGCTATTTTCACAATATTTATCTGTGGAACCGAGTCAAACTAAAAGAAATGCCTCAACTCCCACAATTCCAAGTTTATTCCTATAGAGTATTGTTGCTGCTGTGCATCAGAATGACCTCAATCCCACCGTCCCAATGTGAAGAGGCCAGCCTATGTAAAAAAATTCAACTCATTTTAGGCATTGATCTCCAGCTCCACTCAGAACTGGCACTTGACACAGAACAAACTGTGAAGTGTTATGTCAACATTTTCTAAAGAGAACCTCATCACCACAGATTCAGACTAAAAATCTGCAATGTTGCTCTTTAAAATCTTATTTGTTTTGAAATGTTTAGGCTTTGTTAGATAAGACGGCGGAGCTGAGAATACAAGACAGGTCCTCCACTCAGGACTTTGCGATTCATGGGGTCAGTGCATAACTGTTTGAGCCAAGGAGATGTCCCAACCATAATGTAATGAAAGCAATTCTGATTACTATTTTTTTTTTTTTAAGAAAAAAGAAAAGACTCATACACAGAACTTTAGAACCTACTTTGTCTGCACACATGGACACCTTGATGTCCTGCTGGCTGATTTCATAGTGCCGGATGTTGCCGACATAATTGCCAGCCAGCTTCAGTATGTCTGCTGATATGTATTCGAGCACAGCTACGATGTACAAGGAGACATGGTAGTCAACCTTATATCCCAGGACCTCCTGTTCAGAGAAAAGAGGGTGATTCATATAGTATGTTGCCCGAAAGGAAGAAAAATACATATGCCGACTAAACCATCATGCCGTCTATCAACATTGAATGACAAACCCCTGGTAATGATTTCAATCCAAAATGGTGTGGAACATTTTGGAACACAACTCATCAAATCTTGGAAAGACTGGTGGCCTAAGCTGGGTTGGGGTCTTTACCTTAAGCAGAGGATGTATCTTGTCCACCGGGAGAAGTAAAGGGTTTCTCCGCTTGCGTTTTTCAATAGCTGATTGGGCGTCAGCTATAGCCCACTTATCGATAGGGTGGGGAAAGGTCTTCTGGACACGTTCCTGGAAAGGAGAATGGAGACTTAAAGGTATATTCAGTGATTTCACTTAATTCAAATATCACTTATTTTTTTGTTTTGTTGTGATAATCCTCCCTACTATAGAGTGTGCTGGCCATATAAGGAGTTCCTCCCTGTCCCCAGTTAACCCCTGGGGGTCAAAAAACCTTAGGTTTCGTTTTTGACTCTCTATCCTGATTGGACGAAAGGCTGGGTCCCACAGCCAAAAACTAAACCTAAGGTTTTTTGAGTGAAATCACTGAATATACCTTTAAGGTTCGTTCAGATTTGAGTAGTTAGAACGGCGCGATTACATATAAAGTCAATGCAATCTTTGAAAATGTACAGCAGGGGCGCCCACACTTTTTAGACTTGAGAGCTACCTTCAAAATGCCCAGCTAAAGGAGATCTACCCACCCAAACAATTTCTATCTTGCTGAGGGTGTAAATTGAATTTGTTGTTTTTTTAGTAGGCCTATATAACTTTGTAATGCTACTGAGGTTTGTGCGCAACACTTTTGAAAACATGGAAGATGTTTGTGGGTTTGAGCTGACAGGCACTTTTTGATGTCAAAAGTCAAGTCGCCTTAATTCAAGTGGCAGATGCCTACTTTAAATTTAAATTATATATTTCTGTGATCTACCTGCACAGTCTTTGTGATCTACTGGTAGATCACGATCTACCTTTTAGGGTACAGTTTGATATACAGTACATTAGTAGTAGCAGTAATTATGTTAAATAAATTGAACCGAGCCATCGTGGGTGAAGAGTGGGTCCATTTGGTTACACTCCCAAAGTTAAATTACTGTGTATACAGCTAATCGGCACACAACGCGAGAGAAAGGGACTTTTTTTACCAACACTGATCTCCGCGAGCAAAGTGAAGTGATTGAAGCGACTGGAAACAAATATATATCTTCATGTTTGAACGCAACTTTAGACATTGCAATCTACATAACACATAATGCATTGTGCACGCATACACCCATGTATTTATAATGTGACACAGGTGGGAATCAGTGTGTCACGTGTTACAGCTGGTCGCGAAGATTACATCGTTCTCAGAAGACACACTTTAAAATTAGATATATTTTAAAAGTTGCAAGTACATTCACAACTCACAGGCGAGATCTGTGAAAGCATCTCATCAGTTAAATGACCCATTATGACTCTTAACATTTTTAGAACACCCTCTGCAGAAGAACACTGATGTAGAAGTTAGCACGTGGTTCAGGAATGAGACAGTTACAGATGATACCAATTAAGGTTCTGTTCCATTTAGTGTGCAGTGGTTCTCAAACTTTTTAATTTCAAGGACCCCCATAACTCTGAGAGTACAAATGGAACGAAATTGTTCCATTTGTACACTCTCAGAATTACTCACCCATACTCAGGGCCATTTGGAACCCACTCAAGGACACTTTGAGACCCACTGGGGTAGCAGAATAGCAGCACCCTGACTGACCAGAATGGAACAGAGCCTTCATTAGTATCATCTGTAACACCTCTGAAGGGAAGGGGCAGTATTGATTTGGAATGGACTAGTGGACAAGAGATCCAGTAAAAGTCATTTTACACTTGCTGCATGCTGAAAACAGCAGATCTACGGCAATTTTCAAGTGTAAAATCAGCCATTACGTTACGACGGCATCAACATTTTTGTTGACTGAATCAACTATAGATGTAGTCAACTAAAATCTTATGATATTTAGTCGACTAAAACTAGACTCGACTAACACTCGACTAACACTGAAACATTCCAGGTGACTAAAATGCAACTAAAACTAAATGAAAGCTATTCAAGAGACTATGACAAAATTTGCGGCCAAAATCAACACTGGGAAGGGGCCCAAGTTCTTTCCAAAATGGCATGTGTGCATAGAGCCCATTACCTCCACGTCCTGTACAGAGCGGGGCTGGGCCACACACAGCATGTTGAGGAGCTGGAGGATCAACTCCTCGATGTGCTGCAGAGCGTCTTCCTTGGCCGACAGGTTTGGGTGAACTTGCATCTGCACCTGGAAAACCAGAGACAAATGTAGGGGAGACGTTAACGACGGGATTACAGACATGTTTATGTTCCAGTGCCACAGCTCTATGAGAAAAGATGCAACAAACAAATATTTCTTTTATTTAATTTAACTAAATAAAAATGTAATCATCATGGCACGGAGTGGCTCCCATATGGATTACGGATTTCTGAGGCCTACTGGCAGGCATGCAAAGTGTGGGATCATTGGTCCCTCACTTTGTGAGATTTGCTCTAGAATGGATACACAGACACACACGGACCCTATAGATCCCTAATAGATGGCTATCCTCTTGCAGACCCATAGTGAAACATTGTGACATTGATGCAGAGACAGTGTTCACACTTTAAGCCCACCAAATGAACTCGGAGCGATTAGGCAGAATTCTTTGTGCATATTATACCTACCATATAAACAATCAGGGCTGGCCCGACGGACAGGCGAAACAGTTTCCTGCCTAGGGTGCCAGGTCGACTAGGATGCTATGTAGCCCTCAAAAAATACATTACATTGCGCAGGGGTGCCTTCGACAAAGCTTGCCTAGGGCTCTGACAGACCCCTCTGAAACGAACCCTACCCAATTATTGGGAGTGGTCCGAGTACTGTACACTTCAATTCTGTGTTGTGGTTTGCTTAAACTGTTCATTGTTAAGCACTAAAGGTTAGTTTTGCCTTTTCCATTTTATTTTAGCCTTGCGAGGTTTGCCGTACATAACATGCTATTGCACCAGGAAGCTCGAAAAATCTAAACCATGGCTGCCGTTAACACCAAAGACTAGTGGACGTCGGACGAGAAGTATTTTGGTGCGAGGAGGAAATGACATGTATCTTGATATAGAATGAAGACAAAAGGGCATGAAAGGGCAACTGTCAATACACAGAATTGCTAAGGTTTTACAATTCATATGAAATCAAGGAACTTCATTAGAACTGCAGTGCTGCATCAAAGTAAGTAGGCTATATCAAAAGTACTTTTATTTACCATACAGAAAAAGCAGAGAATCCTGACATAAGACACACAACCCTTTTGTGACAATGAGAATTTGAAAGCAAAAATAACTGATCCCCTTCTTGTTGTTCCACTTTTTGGTCCACTTTAAGAGAAGTAGAGGACTGAGGGCTCATTTAAAAAAAGGACTAGCCCTGTAGCCCATAATAGGTAAACTTAGTTTGCTATTCTATTGGTAAGAAAGTGTCAGGTAGCACTTAGTTTACTGCAATTTTGTATATTTAGTTATGACTGTGGTATGCAGTTAAAACAATCAACTGGGCCCAGGCCGTAGCGTAACGGTCTGGGCACCGGACTGGTGATCCAGTCGCGGTGTGCCGCGGGTTCGACTCCCGGACCCGACACGGCCTTTACCGCATGTCATCCCCCCATCTCTCTCCCGTTTCCTGTCAGACTACTTTCTATCCCTTAAAAAATCAATAAAGGCGTAAGCCGCAAAAAAATATCTTTAATAAAAAATAAAAAAAACAATCAACTGAATCAAGGAGGTACAAGATATATTATATCATACATTGATTTAGCAATTAGGCTTATTACCCATGGTAATGTAAGGATGTCAAGCATGCGGTTCATGAAAAACATTCTGCATAAACCTCTGGCAGCTCTGTCTGGAGTCAGAGGCAGCCTGTGTGTTGAAAAATGCCAAGTACACTGACAGGTCACTTTACAGCTTTGACATATACATGTACAGATAATAACCTGGGAGTACAAATCTTTAACACAGCACCTTCAAGCATCTTCAGCGCTAGACAAAACTATGATTTTTCTTAATACTGCTATTAATATTAATGCTGCTATAATAATAACAATGTAACACCTATGTATTTGTACACAATTAAGAAACCTTGAACTTTGTGGGCGCCCATACCCGAGGCAGGCGAAAGGGCCTTTTTGTGGCCCAAATGGCCCTGGGTTCCATTTGTACACTCTCAGGGTTAAATTAACATTGATTTTACAATATAAATTGGGGGTCCCAGAGATAGAAATGCCATTAAATGGCAGTCTAAGTCTAATATGCATGTCAAACTGGGGGGCCCTTGAAATTAAAATTGTTGAGAATCACTGCTACAGTTGTAAAAATCTTCTCTTATAAAATGTATTTCAAATGGGGTCCACGGGCCAATAGTGTCAATTTGGGGGTCCTTGACATGAAAAAGTTAGGGAACCACTACCCTAGGGTAGGTACAGTACCCTCACAAAAAAATCCTGGTCTCTAAACTAAAAGGAACTGGTTGGAATAACGTGTTCTTTCCATGCGCTACATCCGGCCGGGGAAACTCTCCCTTGTCAGGTGAAAAGAAGCAGCTTGGACTCCTCATGCATAGAAGGAAGCATGAGGTCAGTCTGCTGTCCCCCCAGGTTGGCAGAGGAAGTGTAGTGATAAAATGGGTTGCAAAATTGTGGGATAAAATTTTTATATATATATTAAAAAAACACACCCGTGTGAACTGAGTGGTGCAACTCCCCTCTCTCCCCCCCCCCCCTCCTCTCCTCTCCTCTCTCTCATTAGCAGGCAACAGTGCAGCACTAATACTATCTCTGTTTCTGCACAACAGCGCCCCTACTAGTAGTCATAGTCATATATTGGTGCTCATGAACACATAGGTGAACCAACACATAGGTGAACACGGACATTGCTGTTCCTTGATGTGGTTGCACCACAAAAAAAAACTGAACCTTGTTCTCTCAACGCACCAAATAACTTTCCAAAGAAAATCAACTGTTTTTATATGAATTTTAAACTTCAGTATTTTATTCGTGCCTCAATGCATTCATTCTCCTCAGAAGTCAACACAGCCGTGTTTTACTATTAACTATTAACAATGGATGATTGTTACCAACAAACATCGTACCACACAGAGTTCTTATCACACTCACACACACACACACACACACACACACACAGTCTATAAATTAAGACTAAATTAATTTGTGAGACTGACAATGAAACAAATTTACAGAAGCAGACAACAAAACGGCATGTGCTCAAGCCTACAAGCATCTAAGGTTCAGGTTCAGTATATCTGTCAGCCTGGACTGCACAACAGGGTTACACATATCACAAGTTCCTGCAATGTAGATTATCGGCATATGAGAATATGCTGAACCTCGACAGGAAAGCAAGGGGGGAGAGAGAGAAGGGATGACACTCAACAATCTGGTTGAATTTTGGATTTTAATTGATTACCATATTGTAAGTTTTGCATGAATTAATAATGCAGAAGATTCAGTACTGGTTCAACTTCAAATGTCTCCCCCTATTGAATAGGGGGAGACATTTGATGTCTCATATACTCATCTAGGAGAGGAGTATATTCCTCCTACCTGCTTTACCCATACTCATCTAGGACCTCCTACCTGCTTTACCCATACTAATGAGGAGTATATACCTCCTACCTGCTTTACCCATACTAATGAGGAGTATATACCTCCTACCTGCTTTACCCATACTAATGAGGAGTATATACCTCCTACCTGCTTTACCCATACTAATGAGGAGTATATACCTCCTACCTGCTTTACCCATACTAATGAGGAGTATATACCTCCTACCTGCTTTACCCATACTAATGAGAGGAGTATATACCTCCTACCTGCTTTACCCATACTAATGAGAGGAGTATATACCTCCTACCTGCTTTACCCATACTAATGAGGAGTATATACCTCCTACCTGCTTTACCCATACTAATGAGAGGAGTATATACCTCCTACCTGCTTTACCCATACTAATGAGAGGAGTATATACCTCCTACCTGCTTTACCCATACTCATGCGTACAACGTAGATTAGAATGAATTCTTTAAAATTATTTAGTCCTAGGGTCGGGATGTGAGCACTCAAAGTATTGGCAGACTTTAACCCATTCTGACCTGAGATCAGATTCATACGAGGTTTCCGCCGGACACACACTGGTCTGATGAACCCATTCTGACCTGAGATCAGATTCTAAAAATGTCAGTCGTTCTTTGATTATTCAAAAATAGCAGACCTACAAGCTCGTATCGCGCCACTCGGTGGCGCGATATGAGCTTGTAGATCTGCTATTTTTCAATAGCTAAAGCATAACATGATGCTGACCCCAAAATGGGTGCCCGGTCAGAATGGGTTAAGATATACTATGTGCTGTGTACAACACAGTATATTAGGGATCGAAATGCACTTTTACTATATACTTACTTCTATTTTTTATCAAATATTGTTTAATTCAAAGGCAATCAATGGCTAGAGCGTAGGCTATGAAGCCGCTCAGACAGTTATGGATACGCATTACGCACTATGCGGGCTGTCCTGTGCGCACTGAAAACAGCTGAATATCTACAAGCTGACTACAAGCAATAAAAAAATATTTTTCTATAAACAGAAAGGTCTGTGTCTGTAGACAGACATCATTTGATGACATACAGCGCATTTAGGGATTCAGTTTTAACCTAGAAGAATAACTCACCCTTCTATGTAGCCTATAAATTAGGATTTGATGTAATACCACTGAATACAATGCGCATGTTGAAATGCAACTGTCGGGTCAGCACGCATCATGTTGCATAATTAACTCTGTAGGCTACTTTCCCTTTCCTGCCCAAAAATAGCTGATCTACATGACTGATGAGACAGACATGGTTATGCGAGTAGAATAGAAACATGCATACGCATATAGGCCTATACTTTATTGAGGAGACATCTGTGATAATAGCTGTACAATAGTCTACAAATTTGTAAATTGAATTGTAGTCTCCTATTTCCTATCTGCTAGAGCTACTCTGAAAATATCCACAAAGCGTCACGCTGTGAGCGGTGTACAGTAGCCTACAACTATATTTGCCTTTCAATAAAACTATATATTTCAACATCATGAAACAAACAATTACTCATGTGTTTGGATATGCACCGGGAGCACACTGATTGGTTTGCAATTATGGCACAGCACCAGTGTGCTCAGAGCCTCAGAACGCACCCAGGTAGACCTATCTACTGCTTAAATATTGTATAGCCAGCCGTATAGGCCTATACTCCTAATAGGGTTCAAATAAGAAGACATACACACACACCACACCCCATCGTAAAGACGGTTATAGTCAGGGCTGCACACAACTTTTTTGGTCTAGTACTCAGAGGAGCACCTGGAGGAGTTTCTTGGTGCTCCTAAAATGTGGCGACCCGTCTCGCCGGATGGATAAAAGAGGGATGAATAACTTAAAGTAAAACAATATTTATTGGATGAGTGGGGAGTCAATGGAGGGTATTGCAACTCTAGATTTAGCCCTAGAATGGCTCTTGTTGTAGATTCATCCCATTATTAAAAAAATCTAAATTTGCTAAAATCTAGGTCCATGTGTGGTCCAGCCCTATGGAATGCATATTATAATAAAAACAACTTAATACTTCCTAAGGATAATATGAGCATCAAAGCAATATTTATATTTTTTATTATTTTGTATTTAAATAACCGATCTACTAGCTCACAACGTGTTGCGACACGTTGTGAGCTTTCAGATCGGCTATTTTTTTAACATGCGACACATCGTACGGCGAAGCATACATCAGGCTTCCCTAGTTCCCTTTAGTTTTTAGCTGAGGCGACGTACGTAGTCAGACACACATGGCTCCTCGGTGCAAAAATAAACAGTGTACACTATCCTATTTACGATAATAAGGGACAGTATGTCGAGACACGGTGATCATGTTGGGCACTGTTTCACTGTTCCACTCCACTATGTCGGAACTAAAACCTTAGTACCCGTAAAAAGTCGGTGGCCGGTGCCTAGGCTGTGAGAGACGCTAATATGGTTTCTGCCTCGGAGTTCGGCGCACCACTTATGTGCAGCCCTGGTTATAGTTACCCCTGTAAGTCGAGAACTCAAATTAGTACTGTAATTCGATCTCAAAATAGTACTGTAATTCGAGATCTCAAAAAAGTAAATTGAGATATCCAATTAGTACTGTAATTCGAGATCTCAAATTAGCATTAAAAATATATAGCCTTCTCAATTGCTCCGTAGGTGCATTCCTTCCATTCCATCTGACTAAATTCTGTTCTAAATTCAGATGGACTATACTGCTTTCTTCCAGGTTAGTCAAATAAAGCATGCATACTTTGGAATTCATACAACCCTCGGTAAGTTAAATGTGACAACACAGTGCTCTCTGCCGTGTTCTGAGAGGATGGCGAGCACTCATTGTCTGCCAACTGTGTGAAAGTGTTGCATTAAGTGTTGACTAGTTGCAGCGTCTGTTCACAGACCAGCTAGCTCTTCAAGCAAGCTGGTAAAAATCCTAAGGGCGCTCCTTCATATTAGGGCTGTTACATGATAGGTTTCTAAAGCAGTGAGTGTAGAATTCTGACTGCTGAACTACCTTGCATTTAGAAGACCCCTATCGGTAGGCAAAGATCTCTGATCGTCTTGCAAGACTACTCTGTATATAACACAAATTGCCTTAGTTGCATTGCATACTTTGGAAGGGATGCACACGCAGATTAGACACACCAACGGACCGACATGTGGAAACAACGGTCGGACATGCGGTGCTCCCGTGCTTGCGGTTAGTGTTAGGTTGTCGGTCTAATGACAGGTCTAATGACAGGTCTAATGACAGTCGGACCAATAGTATTTCTAAACTAAAGCCTTGTAAAACACAGACCTGTCTGAAGTGAGTGGTGCTGTACTGTACTGTACTGTACTGTACTGTAGGGCTGACCCAAATTAATCGATTAATCGATGTTCAATCGATACGCACGGGAATCGATTTTTTAATTTTGAATCGAATAGTCATTAAAAAAAAAGCGGCCGCTTTTGGTCTGCGAGACGGCCCCATTTGGTCCACGAGCCATGCTCGCGCCTCGCAGCAACGCCTCCTCCCCTCTCCCCGAACAACAAGGAAGTCAACACAGTCACACAGCAGCCTGCAGTCATGCCGCCACAAAATAAATCTAAAGTGTGGTTGCATTTTAGAATATGCAAGGAGAACAAAGAACAAGTGGTGTACAGTGTCAACTATGTGACAAGAAATTGGCGTATATCACATACGGGATGGCCCAAGTGGGGCGAAAAATCTGCGGTGAAATTTCACGCATGGGACAGGGGAAAAAGCCCCTGACCTCCTGGGCTCCAGGAGCGCTAATTTTAGCCGCGGTCATCCACACTTTTCTACCCCAAGAAAGAGCCTCGTCGGAAGGGTCCGAGAGCGGCGTAGACCGCGGCGCAAATTAGCGCGCCTGGAGCTCCAGGACTGGTGCTTTTTTTGGTGTTTTTGTTTCGCATCGCGCACCTCGCATTGCGTATGTATTGCGGCTTATATTCAGGTGCGGCTTATAGTCCGGAAATTACGGTACATTCACGCATTCCCAGTTCTACATAGACGGCGGAGGCAACCATGCATGCTCATCGAGAGCAGTTAGGGTTTAAGTGTCTTGCTCAAGGACACTTAGATGGGTACTCTACCTCCTGAGCCAATGCCACCCCAAACACCATGTGAGAGTCCCAATGGTTACAGAACAATTAAGACATCCAAGTAAAACAGCCCCATATGCGACCGTTTCACTTACGGCCTGACGCTCTAAAGAAGGTCAGGCCAACGAATGGAAACAGAGAAGCCTCTCCAGCCCTTTTATCTTGTCGTCATTAGGGCTGTGCCCTCTCGCTGGAATGCTGTCTGTTCAGATACTATTATGGGAGCCACAGAAGAGAGGCAAGGGGAAAGAGAAACTGTGGGAGAAGAGCAGAGTAGAAAGCGAGACTGACAATCGTTCACCGTCTGTCAGTCTCTCACACACACACTAACTTTCTCTCTGTGTTACACACACACACACACACACACACACACACAAAAGCCAGGCTGTTCACATGCTGGCGGTGGAATTACCCTGCTATAGTACAGTGGGGCGTTATGACACAATGCTGCCCGCGGCGTGCGGAATCTGAGACGGGAGGTCAAAGGTCAGCACCGACCGGGCTTCGAACATTCTTATGCTGTGACTTAACAGCGGTGCAGCGCTGGGCAGGATGTCCCCATCTCTGCACTTCAGTGGTTATTTATTACTGTAGTTATCATGCGGTGGTACTGCATGTCAAGGCCAATGACTGTAGACACTGACTCACACTTTACATTACTACATGATGCTGCTCCTTAGATGAAATAGTGTAACACATTCTCAGCTTCTCTGGTAGGGCTGAACAATTAATATCAAAATATCAAAAATCACAAAGTTAACTACTCCAAATCGCAGAGGCTGCAATCAATTGCATAAACAAAAGGAGGCTCTGAGGATCTATAGTGTTTTAGGTATGCAGTGATGTTGCACACTATATAAAAACATTAGTGGGGAAATCATTCCAGTGGACATTGCCATTTTGCTCAGGCGCATTTTTACAACATTTTAACAAATGTCAATATAACACAGGTTTGAATCATTTATTACTGTTGTGTTGAGCAGACTTGCAGGATAACACTTTTCGATGGACGCACTTCAATAAGAGCAACTTATTGAAACATGATCATCTTTGCCATCATTTAGCAAGTCAATAATCGTGATTATGTTAAAATAATAATTATTGATATAATAAGAGTTACTGTTTATAAGCTGAAGCCTACTACTGGCCAACAAACAACTGCAGGTGTAAGTTCTCCTTCTATAGGCCTATATGAGTACATCTACATGGCCTGTGTTTAGCTCTGCTTCAACTTAGTGTTATATATTCTGCCCCAACCTACATACATGTGGTATACAGTACAGTAGTATAAAGTAGTAGCCTGAGCTAACGTGTTAGGTTTCTGGTCTAGAGGGGCGGGTCGCGGCTCAGATTTGCGCACGCCCTGATTGGATCTCATCGATCTGTCTGTCACCCCCGGCCCCTCCTCTCCCCCTAGTGCAGCGCTACGTCACATCATTTGGAGCGACGCCCACCCGGAAGGGTTGACTCACACTTTTAGACCAGAGCGGCCAATGCGTTCCTCCAGGCTTTCAATTTTTGCACCAACAAAAATGAAAGCCTGGTACCGAGGCTAATAAAGTAGTAGATACTGTATTTTATGTTCTACGTTATATACCATAATGGTATACTTAAAGGGACACTTCACCCCTTTTGCAACAAGATCTTATTTTAATGTTTCTTGTATCCCAAACATCATTAAAATAAGATCCGATATATTTTTTTCTTTGTATTTGAGATAATTCATCGATTTAGTTTTCTTTCACAAATAAAGTAAGTTTTCCATTTGGCAAATTATTTAATTGCTCATGAATAAGCATAGCTATAACAGGTATGTATGATATATATGATATATACATGAAATAAATAGAAAATACAAGGAAAATGTAATAATATTTGATACAAACTGATGACAAAACCTTCCCTACAATTCCATCACATTCACAAAGCACTCAATATACTTTTCAAAACAGGAGAAAACTGACAAAGATGAGTAAATCCTGGCTCCAGTTCCATCTAGAATTTTCTATATTGACGTCGGCCTAAACAAATCAAAGTTATAAATAATCTGTAAATGGAAAAAGAGGGGGCGGGGTCACAGCAGAAGTTATAAGATGCATTCTCTCGACCTCGAAAAGCACTTGAGCAAATTCCACATGACACCAGGAGCTATGAGTCACCACAAGCAGAAACTCTGGGGGTTTCCCCTTGTTTGATTCCATTCACAGAGTAGCTGGCCCGTTTCATCGCGTGGCCTGCGACTAACAAGTACTCTCTATCTTCCTTAGGAGAGGAAAAGAGTCAAAACATGAAAATACAGACACCGGCATACGGCTTATGAACAAACAGCCTGAATATGGAATCAGAATAGACCACAATAGTATGAACAGACATAGGCACATTTGAAGTTTATGACTCAAATATCGGAATATCATTTTGTAAAGTGTGACAACCCTCAGGTTGTCAGGCTAGATGGTGGTTGTCATGGTTACTAATATGGTGTGTCTTTGCAGATAATGATTGGAGGGCGGAGCATCATCAGTGGAGCTCTGGCCCACCTGGTGCTACCTCTATATAAGAGGGTACAGGGCCAGTCTCCAGCTCTCTCTCACCATGCAGCTCCCTGGGGGCACTCCAACCTTTTATGTTTGAGTTGGTTTGAAGCTGCTATAAGCAATAATATGTCAAAGTTTGAATGACCTTTTTTTTGTATTCACAGCCAGCAATGGGTAGAACGCTGCCAAAAAATGTAGTCTCTGTGACACATCTAGCAGGGCCGCAATTTGCATTGGCCCCTAGATGTGTCACAGGGACTACATTTGTTTTGGGAGCGTTCTACTTCTACCCATTGCTGGCTGGCAAAAAAAACAACAAAAGAAGGTCATTAAAATGTTGACATATTATTGCTTATAGCAGCTTTCATTTTCAGTTACTTCTAGAGTTAATAAAATAATTAAAAATGTTTGTGTGGGCTACTGGGCTTCCTCTTTTGTTACAAACTGAGCCATTTGTAACAAAAGTGACAAAGTTTTGGCGTAACTGTAATTACTAATTTACATAATTAGTTTGCTGCGGTTGTCATTCGCTAGGCTAGTCAGTTTGGAGTCCCAACACACTGCTCTGGGCATGGACATCACTTAGACTGGATCGGATTGGATTCTGACTCCATGACCAGCAGTTCCGAAGCCCCACCCAGCAAAGCCAGAACCACACGGATCTGCACATGGAATCCACCGCAAAACCAGTCCGAACGACTCAGGGGCTGTGTGAATCCACAACAGCCACAGATAATTTATCCGATAAACAAGCGGTTTTATTCTAGGGTGTTGTGGTGTGTTGTAACTTGCTGAATACAGTGGATTAATGTATATATATTAGGGATGCACCGAAAATTCGGCCACCGAAAATATTCGGCCGAAAATGGCAAAAAATGTATTTTCGGCCTATTCGGTTTCGTCTCAAATAGGCCGAAAAAATATCACCGAATAGTAGTGAGATATAATTCAACTAAACTGCGGGAGAAACACAGATGTACAAGCCCAACGAGCTGTGCATTGCGACGGGTAGATAACTTGTAGATCTGCTACTTCCAGCGCAGGAAGGGCGCATGCTTATGACGCTCTTTAACAATGCATCAGCAGCCAGCGACGCTGCGACAGTCACAACACGCGAGCAGCAGACGGAATGCAAAGGCAGATCCGACACAACATCCACGCTTCCATAGCCTTTTAAATCTTATTTCCCATCCACGGGCACAAGCAACGTGATATCCAGCAGCTTCCACCCGATCTGTGGTGGTGTTCTGTTGACGAGGGAAGCTACTAGCTAGTAGCTAGCATGGGAGCTAACGTTAGTTTTAACACTATGTACTTTCCATCCGTTCCCCAACCCCATCACACTCGCTGCTGCGTTTACACGGGCAGACACACAGACGAATGGGAATATCATTTGTAGCTTTAACAATAATGATAGACTGTATCGTTGCGTCTGCCTGTGTTTAATGCTCAGGGTTTCACTGTCCACAAAATGCACTTCCCAAAACTCAGAGCCACCACCTATAAATTCAAACCCACCTCTGGAATCTCATTCCACTTTAATTTATTTTATTCCATAGTCTTAGTTTTTCTCAAATAAAGTAGTTTTTATTTGGTTTCTCATGTTCTCCTTGAAAAGTGTCTTTAAGTAGGAGAAGCTATAAATAATATTATCATCACTATTATTATTACTACTTGTTTTATTGCCTATGCTTATGTAGAAAAAACTGCTCACTGCTCAGGTCAAATAGGCCTATTGATATACGATTAAAATGTGATTAATTGAGATGAATTAATCACAAAGCCTCTAATTAATTAGATGTTTTTTAATGAAGTCCCAACCCTATTCCTTATAGATCTAGCTTCAAATAAAAAATCTAAAAAAGGTTAAATGTGTCGGATCACATCGTATCGCATCGCATCAAATTCCATGAAATTCCACATTCCACACAAGATGTATTCGGCTATTCGGTATTCGGTTTTCGGCCATCTGTTTCCTATATTCGGTATTCGGCCAAGAATTTCCCTTTCGGTGCATCCCTAATATATATATATATATATAAAATTATTATTATTTTAGATTTATTTTAGGCGTTTCTGCCTTTATTGATAGTATCAAATGAAGACTGACAGGAAAGAGGGAGAGGAGAGAGACATGAACGGGACTCGAACACGCGACCCGCTGCCAGGCGCCCCTGGATTAATGTTTTAAATCCATATATGATGGGATGCTACAACTGGTATGCAATGGCAATCAACTTGCCAATACAAACAAATCTAATGCAGAAGCATCAAAGTACATAAATTAATCCCTAATCAGTGACCACAAGAACAACCCGATTTAATACTTCATGTGATTTTAAATATATTGAGCATCATTTCTCATACAACCGATTGAGAAATGAGTTCATTAACACCATTGACTGCTACCATTGAACTCTGGTGCTGTCACTTCCCTGTCGACTGGATGCACAGGGTCTTTTATTTTGAATACCACAAAATTCACCCCAAATGAATCAGAAGCAAAATCACCTATAGCTAATGTGGTGGTCGTAACTTTAAAATCATCAGAAGCTTTAATATTGTAACCGCGAGGTAGCGACGATTTTTAATGAGCCACTAACAACAGACAGGGGGTTTAGGCTGCTAACGCTAACCCCTCAGTTGGATGACGCCACAGAAAACCACACCAGTCTAAACAATCGCTTTGAATATCCTCTTGAGAAATGTACATCTAAGATAAGCACAATGATGTAGAGGACAACTACAACAATGAGTGACTTATTTTTTCCATATGGACATGTAATCAAATGCATTATTTACGACGCGTCACAACATCTCATAAACATCGGAGAAAATATGCAGCTCACATGACATGACTACATAAGTACATATACATCTGTAAAGGATTCTAATGCCATTGACAATACAATTCTGAATTGAAAGGGGTCTAAACCATAGACTGTAAAAAATATGGACAAAGCGTTCTCCGGGTCTAACATGAACGTAAAATGAAGCCTGTCTGTCCTTGTATTGTAAGTCGCCATCTTTCTAGATCCGTTTGGGCCCAGCTGGCCATTGGCTGGCCCAGACAACGAGGCGGGACTTCCCCCCTTCTTCTCCGTTGGTTTTTATTTTGACTCGAGTGGGAAGGGAATCCCGATCATAGACTGTAACGGTAGCCACGCCCCTCAGAACATACGCAACTTTATGGTCATTTTTTTAATTAATGGGACCATAATTTCCCAAGAAGAATATTATGACATTAGAAATGAGACTTTAAACTAGTGACTGGAAGAAGAAAGTATTCATGACCATGTTTATTAAGGTAATACAGTCTAGGTGAAGTTGGGCCCAAATACATGGACTTCTATGGGGCTATGGGTTTTTCTGGGTCCAATGACAGCGCCACAACAGGCCATTATATTAACTTTCAGGAAATCCTGATTTCCTCAGTGGCTTCACAAAATATCTGTCTGACTGCCCCCCTGGTCTAAACCCACGTGTTGACTGACGTCAACGTAAACAACCTCCTTCATGGTAAAATAAACTGGAAGTTATGGCCGCTATGCGCCGTATGCATTCGGGCTGCTGGCCCACACACCTACATGGCATTGGCCAAATGTGAACGAAAGCATATGTTAAGATAAAAGGTCACTCGCCCAGGTGCCTAGTTGTCCAGGTGGCCACATGTCCCTAGTGGCCTCTGGGTTTTGGTGCCCAACTGTAGACGTGGCCAGTTGCCCACATGTCCCTACTGCCCAGTTATGGCCACTCGTCCAGGTGCCCGCTAGTCTCGTCCAGGTGCCCAGTCGTTCAGGCGACCACATGTCCCTAGTGCCCAGTCGTCCAGGTGCCTACATGTCCAGGTGACCACTGGTCTCGTCCAAGTACCCAGTTGTCAGGTGCCAACATGTCCCTAGCGCCAAGTTGGTTTCGCGAGACATTGTCAAAGCATTGCCGGGAGTCCCCAGCCAAAAACGTTGAGAACCCCTGCAGTATAAACACGCTAAACATTCCTTAAAACTAGTCTGAAGTTATTTTGATTGGTTGATCAAAATAAATTAATAAATTATGGAAGTTTGATTAAGTCTTTCATGCCATGCTAAAAGATGTGGTGATGTGAAGCTGCTAACATGTCTAACAGGAAGGCTACCTGAGGACATAGAAGGAGAACATGTGTGGTTGATACTGTCTCCGTGTATTTACAGTAACTTGTGAAACCTGAGCCTAGGGACTGATGGACACACACACACACAGCCTAGGGACTGATGGACACACACACACACACACACAGTGATTCTACAGAAAGAAAAAGAAAGTGTGCAGTCTGTGCACATAGAGAATAGCAGGGAGAAGCCCTGATTTTGAAAAGTAATCACATATGGTTAATATTTTTTTATAAAGCTAAAATGAGTCAACTGAACCTGCAGAACTTCAATAGTCTTAAAAACACCCACTCAAGTGGCTGGTGAATTTGAAAGCAAACAGCCCCCCAGCCAGAACTCAGCATTCAGCAAGTAGTGGGTGGTATTGCTGCATTTATAAGCCAGTCAATCTAAGCTAAAAAGGGGCATGACCCAAAATAAATTGCAATAGTAATCGTTTTTATGATCCTTGGGGTCATCCAAATAACATAAAATATTGATTATATAAATTTTGGATCATGGTCAATTCAGGCTTTGAACATTGTGGTACCATTGAAAACCTATATAAGGCCACTTGCACAAATGTGATGACTTCATCAGCTACGGTGTTTTTCGTGCAAAACTAATGCTTGCAATTGATTCAGAATCATGAATAAACCCTAGTTTGACATTTCACATGCTACTTAACCCCTTCTGGACGGGAACCCCTTATGGTGTTTTTAAGCATTATGTTGTACTTTAGCTATTGAAAAATAGCAGATCTACAAGCTCGTAGCGCGGCACCGTAGATCTGCTATTTTTGAGAAATCGTGAAAATGTGGCGCAAATCTTTGCATAAAGATGATTTCAGAGCGAACGTCGGCGGCCAAATACAGATAATTCTGGGGGTCCTTGACAGGAAAAAGGTTGAGCACCACGGACATAGAAACACAGGTTTTTCAAAAAACGTTTATGATTTAGATTTTCTTTTAATCGGCCTCAGTCCTAAATGGGTTCAAGCTAGGGATGTCGACGGGTAACCGGCTAGCCGACCGTTAAGAAATAGCAGAGTATGCTTATCAGCTTTACGGTTAATTTGCATAATAATAAATGCGTGTTCTGATCTTAAATCCCTTTATTTTAGATAGTTTTTAGTAATAGTACAACATAAACATTACAGAGACGGTAGTTGTCACTGTACAATAGTTTAAAACAGTTGTCATGTTGCACACATGCCTAAAATTGCTGTTATTTGCGCCACCCAGCTTGTCACACTCCAGCCTGCATGAACAGCGCTCGGGCGCTGTTTTCTGCCCCCTCAATGTCCCAAAGTTCTCTGTTGTACTTCAATGGCTAGTTGGCTACAACGGTAGCTTTGCGGTAGTCAAAATTTAAGCGAGTGACAGCGAGACGAGATTAACACAACATGTCGACCGTATTAATGCAGAGACCTATTTGGCATTATTAAATCCATAATTGGCCATTTGGCCTGGAGGGAGAACGTTTACAGCCACCGCCACCTCCTCCCTTTTCAATCCATCTCCACACACTGGCACGGCTTACGGCTATCAAGTAAGCCATGTGCTATCGATGTTTGAGGGTTTTCTCGTCATTGAAAAGTCAACAAACAGAACACAGTGACATGCATGCTGATCTTCCTTAATAATAAAAAAGGCTTAGCCCATGCGTCCAGTGGCTTTATAGGTATAGGCTGCTCAGATCTGGACTGGACTTATTTATGTTTTGGACTAGAACCGGCGGACCTCTGTACTGTAGACGCGCAGATGCATGCAGATGCGATGCGTTGTTGCATTGATGATTAAGCCTACAACAATTTATTTATATTGTTAAATGTTGCTTTTTTGTTTGTCTTTTAAAAAGGAGCATAAATAAATGTATACCATTCGTCTACCAACTTTAATTATGTAGCCTATACATGCATATTACATTTGGGGTAGCCTATTAAAAAAAAAAAAAAATCAACAACAGTTAATTAAGCGGATAATGCCATCGGCTACCCGTCTGGAAAATTAACCGTTACCGACATCCCTAGCTAAAGCACAATTCAAAATTTCAATTTCAATTTCATTTGGATGACCCTAAGGATCATAAAATACCTTGAACGATTGCAATTTATTTTGGGTCAAATCATAGATCATCACTAGAAAAGTGTAGAAATGTATATGGATCCACGGCTTTCATGCACAACCATGCTGAAGGTGTTCAGTTACATGCTTCAGCTCCATTAAGGATGGAAGACCGGCATACAGGAAGTCCCAGTTCTCTCTCTTTTCCCTCTGCTGCTCTTTCTGTCCATCTGTCTCTCAATCTGCATCTGACACTGTCAATTTTCCTTCTGTTCTGAAACTCACTCTATTTCTCTCACCACCGTCATCCTTTATATGTCTCCACCAGGCCGAAGGCAAGGGGAGAGAGTATATTTGCACTCCGTCCGTGTACAGCTAATCTCCGGCACCGACCGATGCCAAACTATGCACTCACACACACACTCCCTGGATGCCAACAACAAACCTCAAACCCAATTTCTCCACAACGGCCTGTTATAGGCCACCATGAGGCCTATTTTTGCAAAACACATTTCTTTACATTACTCACATTTTAGCCATATATCATGCAAATCAGTATACACTATCTCTATAGTCATGTGATCAACACAGACCTGTCCACCTTCCCATATTTCATCCCGATTGGCTAAGATTGCCTTCCAAAGTTTGCAGGATTGGTCCATTTTGAACAAAATGCCTCAAATCTTGAACACTGTGTGCGATTTCCGTGAAATTATGCACACACATTCCCACTAGGGAGAGGAAAAAATGCCACTTACAAAAATTCCAAACAGCCTCATGGTGGCACTATAACAGGCGAATTCAGGTTTTCACCTATAATTGCACCGATCTGTGTACATCTTTGTATGCATATGCACACTCATTAGAGGCCAAGGAAAAACCTTTGCTCTGCATTTTCCATATCTGCCTGTTATAGCGCCGTCATGAGGCCAATTTTTGCTATTTATATTACTCGTACAGATTGTATCCGTACATCACGCAAATCGGTATACAGAATCTCTATAGTCTTGTGTTCAACACAAGACCGAGGGGCACTTTTTCTAGTTGTTGGTCTTCCTCTCCCTGCATGCCTCTATCCCCTCAGTTCCCCAATCCCCTTCCTGCATGCCTCTATCCCCTCGGTTCCCCATGTTCTCTGCACCACACGCGGTAGGCCCGTGGGACTGAGGATCATAGCATCCGACTGAGTGGTATTGAAGTGTGGGTGTACCAGTAGGGCGAGCAGGCAGCCTCACACTACACATGCAGGGCCAGCCAGCCGTACAGTGAGAGTAAAGCGGAGCCATGAGAAAAAACACCGGCAGAATTGGGCCACACAGGCACACAGATATGTCATTTGGTTGATGCTTATCCAACGTGCCATACTGTTGCATGAGTGAATGCATGCATAAATGTATAGAATGGGGGGCCCCAATTGGGGTATCGAACCACCACTGAGCAGTGCACTATGCACACACACACACACGGTTGTGAAAATAATACTAGCCTACAGACTGGCATCTTTTTTTGTGGCTACCTTTTTTTTCCTCGTCTGCTAGCCACTTTGGCAGGTGTCCAACTGTTATTTGTTGGTCCCCCTGTATACTAACTAAAGCTCTAGTTGGCTGGAAAAACAGTGAAGGTCAGAAAAAACAACCTACCCGACACACACATTAAACGTTTACACTGTGCAGTACAACAGTTAATGCAAATAATATAATGTATTATAAAAAAAGGAACGGAAAATCAATAATTTGATCAAATAATATATACGGACGTCTACGCTAGGTGGCGTCATATCCCAGGTCTGTATATACGTAACCCAACGCATATTCAGTCTATATAATGGTTGAGGCCTACGGAAGATTTTAACATTGGTCCGGTTCCTTTAGCAACGCCCCACCGTTCCAACTATGGGATTGCAAACTGTCTTTTAAAGTGAACACATATGCTGACACTGGGAACTGGGGTTTATGCTAACAGCTAGTGAAAGAGTTAATAATCAATCCCTATTTTGGGCTTCCCATAAACATTAGGTTGACATGGTATGAAATAGGGACTTAATCAGTGGTTAATCAATTTGTTGATATTTAAAAGAAAACACGCTTCTCAATGATTCGATATATCAAGTAATCAATATATTACAGAATCAATTATAGAATCAATGGAAACAATGCAAGGGTCTCCCAAAACCAAAAGTAAATCTAAAATGCAATGCGTTGTAGTTGGCCATTTTCACCTGACAGCGACCATGTCATATAAACATTTGAGGCCGTAACAACTAGCCTGAGCTAACGCTAGACATTTCTGGCTCAGAAAAACGCGCACTCTGATTGGTTCACCGATGTGTCCGTCAGCCCCGGTCTCTCCTCCCCCCCCAGTGCAGCACTGGTATTGTGTCGACCAGAAGCAGAAACCACTGGTTGCTGGAGTATACCATTCTAACGGACTGTCAAAGTTATTTCCACAGAGTCGGCACACGTTGGTTTTTATCTTAGACGGTGTGGTGGGTTATTCAGCCATTCTCCTCATTTTCCTCGAATAGCCTCGTTTGAAGTTCCACTGGTAATGATTTCTTCACGGTGTTATTTTGAGGCTCAGAGCCCTGACGTCACGTAATTTGGAGCGACGCCTACGCGGAAGAGTGGACTCCCACTTTTAGACCAGTGCAGCCCATGCGTAAATCCAGGCTTTAATTTTTCGCACAGACGAAATGAAAGCCTGGGTATCGAGGCTAGTAACAACTAACAAGTTGTGAGCGAACATTTCATGCGCAGCTCAGTATGGCAAGTCATAGACTGTGACGCATGCCGAGCATGCGGCAGCGCCGCCTGTGCTCTGTGGCCGAAATACGTCACAGACCTTAACCGTGCGTTTTCAACACAGCTCTGTGGTTTCACTTTCCGTGATGCGATGGGCAGAGAATATACACGGACAGCAGACACACCACATTCACGGAGAAACACCACCACCACCACAGAACAACAACAGCACAACCGGCCCAGCGTGGAAAACACACAGTCAATGGGCACAGATAGTGTGTCTCTCAGTCGGATTGCACTGCGACACAGATTCCTGTTGTAGACCCGCCACAGGCAGGTCGAGCTTCTAGTGATGATACAACATAAAGCTAGATAACAGAGTGCAGTGAGGTGCTGTTCTTGTGTGCTGGTGGGTAACTGCACATTGAGATTAGCAGAGTGATAGAGAGGGGTGACAGTGTTACGACAGGGTTAACATTTCTAATTCAATTGATTACTTTCCTGGCTGTGTACATGGGGCTCAGGTTGCAGGTAATGTAGGGGTGTGTGTATGCGTGTGTATGTAAGGTGGGGGAGGGGTTATTATTATAGCCAAGCATGTGTCACTTGTTTGTGATTCATGGAATGACATCATCTGCCATTACAACCAGACTGTCTGGGGAACCACGGAGCAGAGAGCAACATTGACTGACACACACACAGAGAGAGAGAGAGCGAGCGAGAGCGCGAGAGAGAGAGAGAGAGAGAGAGAGAGAGAGAGAGAGAGAGACCCACATGAACACAGAAGACAGACATCCAATTAAGACAGATGAAACAAGGATGCATAAATGTGCACACACGCCTACAGACACCACACAGACAAAGACACAGTCAAAAAAGGAAACATACACTGTCTCACACATAAAGACCAAAACATGCATAAGACACATACAGAAAGTCATCCATGGACATGTGACTAACTTACTCACAGAGTGAAGGCAGGCAGACAATCCATAGCGCATGACCCTAATCTGACCTGACCCAACAAGCCCTCCTGCCTGTGTCCAGCCTTGTCTTCTATCTACGGCTAGTGAGTCGGCTAGTGTTGACAGGACTGTTAGTAGGTGATGGGAGAGGCAGGGCGATTAGACATACTCTTACCGACATACTCTTACCGAATATCTGCACTAGGGATGTTGAAAAAAGTTGAAAATCGACTCGATTTTCGACTCATGCCTCCCGCGACTCAAAACGTATGAGTCGAAAAATCGTTTTTATTTGTATTATATTTTTTCAATAATGTAAAATGTTATAAACGTTGCCGTTTCAAATGTTTTCCAAATGGGAGAGGTACGTGTTTTTCTGTGTGACACTGCTGTGCTGCGCCTGTCAGTGGCTCGTCACATGCAAATTGACTTTGAGCAGAGCGCTGTGGCTCTGAGTTTGAGAATAGACCCCATCGTCCAAGGGTGTGTGTGTGTGTGTTTGGTGGGGGGTGGTATCTTAGCAACACTGAATGATCTGTCCCATTGGTCGTGTGCTCGTATCATGAGCCAATGGCTGCAGCTCTGCTTCCCAGACCCAGACCCAGGTTCACATCTCATATACAGTCTACACATGCCGTAAAGTGAACTGACAGCCACAGGTCTGCTACCATATTAGCAGCGGTGAGCGCTCTTCTCTCGTGAAGAAAACAGGACAGAGTTGTCAAATAAATCCCGCCGTCATTCATACTGTATTTATTCTCCGACCCGACATTAAAATACGGAACAACGTGCGTTCATTACGGGGCTCGTGACAGGCTGCAGACACTTGAGAGTTGGGACTACTAGCAGATAGCACCGCTGCTCCTTTACAAAATAAAGTTTATTTTTTATTATTGGGATTTGATCATTGATGCAAATTCTAAACATATGGATGCAGCTGCAGAAGTTGTGTTGCTTAAAGGAATGCATAGTTGCGTTCTCCTCAACTGCTGCGCAGCAACAACAAAAATATAAAAATAATGAAAAAAAAAGGAAAAAAGTCGTTCGACACGTCGATTTTCGGCCTCGATTCGTCGATTGCCCAAATATGAGTCGTTTGGCATCCCTAATCTGCACCAGAGCAGGAAGTCAACCGTTTGTCTACCGGTCACAGAGGCAGACACCATGCAACTACATTGCCCAGGCTAGAGTTCTCAACGGGCCCAAAAGTTAAGGCCTGGCCCTACCTACCCTAACTGGTCGGCCCGAGGCTCGGCCAGACCCTAAAAATTACCATAATGTTAAGCCCGAAGCCCAAAAAAGCACGACTAAAAAAACCTAAAACTAAAAAAAGGGCGCCACTACATGGCGGCGCCATTGTTCAGTGTGAGAGTGAGGACGCAGTTCAACGGACTTATCGCCGAAATAAATGATTTATGTAACTCACGTTAGGCTGTTAATGTTCCATTTCCATCATTCTAATGGATTCCAGACAGTGGTGGTGACTGGTGAGTAAAGATGAATAGGAGCTGATCACTTTAGTTTCCTCTGAAATGACGCAGTTATGTCCAAGTATTGTCCCCGTTCGCAAAGTGCAATCATTCACTGTTGTGCAACAGTCCCGAACAGAGCGACAATATTATTATACCAACTGTCAACTTGGCTATAATGGCGTGTCTCGACAGCTTACAGATCTGTTATTTTGACGGACGGTGGTAATAATACTAAGCATTTTGAAAATCAAATAACCTGTAGCCTGCAGTGGACTGTAACATTGCGTGGTCATCATAAACTTGCTTGTAGCTTACGTTTAGCGTTTACAGAGTTACATCACTTATAAGGATCGTTTGGTGAATGGTGACGTTGATTAATGATTAGATTATTCATCGCAGCCAGCTGGGTTTAACGAGATAGCTCAGTCAGTGCAACATGACGAAAACCTGACACTTCAGCTATCGTGTGATAATCCGATTGATCTTATAAAACATTTAAGCATATGGCAAGTTAACTGGTTAGAAGCTCATTTGGTGCGCAAACCAGAGGCCAGCCAGCGGTAGCAAGTCTCAATAACCACCGTTCACTTCTCTCTGCTGTGCGTGCTGCTGAAATGTCATTACCAGTGCGCTGCGCCCCCCGCCTCCATGTAATATGTATACATACATGTATACACATTACACAAATAACATAATTGCCATTTTTATTATAATAACATTCTTAAAAAAAGAAAGAAAATAAAACAAAAATTAAATCACGGAAAATCACCGAGCCCGAGGCTTGGCCCGACAAATTAGCTGTTCTGCCTGAAAAGGTCGGGTCAGTACCGATCGGGCCAGGTCGGGTTCGGGCAGAGTTTGAGAACTCTAGCCCAGGCACAAGCTCATGCCAATGAAAAAGATTTTCATAATGGGAAACTGAACCTGTGCTTTTAAGAATACATTGGAAAAAACGTTCATCAGTCTCCTATTTTTTGTTGACATTTGTTTGTACTGGAATACATCAGGACCTAAATGTTATGGTTGGTTACCAGCCAGTGTGGCTAGAGTAAGCACCTAGATTTAGGACAGATTGTTTAGGACCTACCAAAATAGGGTCAATCACCTACGTATTAGTGCGTTTGGTTCAGTACAACCAATTTAGAACAGACCAGGTCATCAAATTGGTCAGCATTCAACAGGTTATTAAATGATTTCCCAGCCATGTCTGCAGACTCTGAACACTTAGTATAGTACTTCTCCTGAGGCAGGGGCACAGAAGTAGGGATGGGACAATAATTGTTATTATCAGGATAAAAAAGATTAACAAGCCACTCACAATAATCGTATAGTAGATATTTGAATTTATCATGGATACACTGGGATCAATTCACATTTGCTAAGCTGCAATTCACTTTAAGTACCATACATAGGCATGTAACGATATATTGTACATATTAATATTAATCCCAACGATATACATATCGATTTAATAAAATAAAATAAATCGATTTTCAAAAGAAAAAAACTTTTTTTAAGGGGGGCTAGTGAATTATGGTGTGTGTGATATGAAATGTGAGCTTTAATCATTTTGGAGAGAAATGAGAATCCATGCAGTCACTTTCAGTAGTAGAAGCCTGCAGACTGTGACTGTGCCCAGGTGATGGTCGTTGATGCTCATTAATACATCAAGGAAGGCAATTATGTTTCTACACTGTCAAATTGGTCTACATCTATCCTATGATGACAATATGACATCAAAGTAGGGATGCTCCGATCACGTTTTTGGGGGCCGATCCCGATCACGGCCGATTCCGATTCCGATTTTTAAATATTTTTATTCATATTTTTATTAATATATATATATATATATATTATTTTTTTTACTTACTAAAAAAACCTGGCAACCCGTGCCCCGCGGTCATTTTCCGCTAACCTGAGCGGGGCTCCCTAGCCTGCTGGAGGGGCTCCCATCATCCCATGCACCCTCGAGAGAAAAAAAAATGCAGCCTTGAGCCTACCAAATATGTTGTGGTCTTGTGGAGCTGCAGCTTGATCACCTCCTCCTCCTCCTTTCCCCAATTAATGTATTTTTATATGTATATACAAAAATGTATTGTATACAATAAAATGTATGAAACATGCATGGCAATGATGAGATGGGGAAGAAACGATGCCGTTTCATGCATTTTCTTATAGCCTACGCCCTACTGTATTCAACAGCCAAACAGCTGATTGATGGACCACGCATATCATAACTTCCTGAAAAAAGCTATTCAGATCCTGTGGGTGCAACGTCACTGAAAACTTTCATAATAGCAATTAAATTAATTTACTCACGAGTGCTGAAATCGTGAAATGGAGGATGTAAGAACACACTTTTGTTGCATTAGAGCAGGGTAAATATGAAGTTTTGCGCCACGGTCCTGTGTTTATATTCCTGGTACATAGGCTGTATGTTGTCGTAAAAACACACGTTGTGTGTTTGAGTGAGGGGGCCTTCCTGAGCAAGGGGGCTTCTGACGGCGTCGCTTACTCGCCTCCCCTCTGTCAGAGGAGGAAGCGACGTGCAGCCGTCGGGAACCCCCCCAAACCGACTGCCCCCTCCCGAAAACTAACGCTGCTACAGAAACTCACTGCCACTGCAGGCAACATGCACATTTCTAAGAAAGTTGTATCAGGGGCCAGGGCACACTACTTGTCTAACAATTTGGATTATAGTTAGCTCCCTTTGCTGCTGGTCAATGAGAAAAAAGGTAACGACTGGACTGGAGCTGAGCCTGAGGAGCTCTCTCCCTTTCTCTCCGTCTCCCTCCCTCGCTGGGGTGAAGAAGTGCGTGCTCTTTCTCGCTCTCTCTCTCTCTTTTCTCTCTCTCTCCCCCCTCCCTCCCTGGGGTGTGTGTGGGGGGGGGGGGGGGATTCGTTGCGCTGCCAGTGCTACACTTCTCCATTAAGCGGTGCAGAACCGAGAAAGTGACACATTATTTTTGGATGTAAACGGCGCAGATTTTTGCTTTGGAGATCGGTTTCGCGGATCGGTGGATTTTGCACGGCCGATCCGATCCGATCGGTGATCGACCACGATCGATCGGCCACCGATTGATCTACATCAAAGAAAGCTTTTATTTTATTTTACATGTTAACACCCCAATCACCCAGGACGAAGTTCACCGTCCTTTCTATTAGTAAAACCGATCGCATCGCTCCACAGCCTAGGAGCGCCTGTTGTGCAATACTCGATGTTGGATAACAGTGAGACATCATGGCAGCATTTTTTCGAGCTCTTATTTTTAAAAGCCACATTTCCAGACTTCCGGAAGTGGGCTTAACCTAATAAGTTGAACAGGTCCTGGACGACTGTTGTTTACAATATGGGTCTATGCTGGGGCACTGAAGAGCTCCACATCGCCAGCTCTGTGTCATCAAAGAAACGTTGTTTTGACCAAAAATGCCATCTGGGACAAGGAATAGGAGATACAGGCGATTGAAAGAAACGGATAGAATGGATTATTATGGCGAAGTCGATCTAAGATGTCAACCTCTATAACTACATTATAGAGGTTGTAAAAAATTTAAAACACATGCAACATCTTCTTCACTTTAAAAGTAGTAATATTTTAATCCTACAGTGTCTGGTGCATGTATGACGTCACTCGTCTCGTTGACTTGTCGAGTTGAGTTTAATTGCTGCTGCATGGTGGAGGACTAGGACAAGACTGAGCTTGGTGCTGCTGGTGTGTGAGAACCGGGAAGACACCGGCTGCCTGCGGGTTGACCAGTAGTAGGCTACCAGCCAGGAGTCTGAGGAGCGCATCTTTCGTCTGCAGTGCTTGCGGTTCTCACTCGCTGTCCTTGAGAGGAAAGATATTAGCCACGGCATCTCGTTTTAGGCTCGTCCTAGTCCACCACCATGTAGCAGCAATGTCTCCGTCTGCGCTGCGCTCGTCCAAACGACTCAAACTCTAATCTAAAAAGGCTGAACAGACACGCTATCGCTATGCTATTTGTTGGAGTGAGAGAAACAAACACCCAAATTACCCTATAGTGCATTGCAACGTAAACAAAGTTGTATAGGCTACTACAGTTTCTAAGGAAAAACAAACTTTAAACCTGTATATAGCCCCTCAAAAATAGAAGCAGGGTTGGCAAAAGGGTCTTTCTATGTGGAGTTGGCATGTTCTCCCCATGTCCCATAGGTAGGTACCATCATAAAAAACATCCTGTCTCTTCTATACTGCCTCCCCCTGGACAGCCGGGGCGGCTAATGGAGGAGAAAGGAACAGGATGGAATAACCTTCCACACGCTACGTCCAACATGGGAAACTTCCCCCCCGTCAGGTGAAAAGAAGCGGCTTGGACTCCTCATGCATAGAAGGAGGCCGCATGAGGTCAGTCCATTGCTCTCCCCAGGTTGGCAGAGGGAGGGTAGCGCCCAGGATTACATGGGTTGCAAAATCGTGGGATTCTTTTTTTAAACTATTAGAAGCCATCCCTTGGATAAAGATATAGATTTATCCAATATAGATTATATATATATATATAGATCTTTTTTTTTTTTTTTTGGAAAAAAAAATAAAGAATAAAATAATGTGCGTGCGCTTGCGAGAGCTGTGTAAAGGCCAGCCAATAGGAAGACAGGGTGTGTGTGTGTGTGTGTGTGTGCGTGCGTGCGTGCGTGCTCTTGCGAGAGCTGTGTAAAGGCCAGCCAATTGCACAAATAGCAGACCTACAAGCTCACAAGGTATCGCAGAGCAACTCATTGAGGTCTTGTAACGTTAATTTCAGCCCTGTAATTAAGCCCTTATATGTCTCAGCTGTGGAAGTGTAAAAGACTGCCAGCACTATGACTGGGAGATTTCAATGATCCTGAATGGGGGGAAACTATGCCGGAACAAATTGCTCTATCGCAAAAAGTAAAAGTCGAATGCAAATATTTTTTTCGCTGTGAGTGGCCTGAGATATTGAGGTACACCATGTGCGATTGTGGTTTTGGTACGATCGAAAATGTGGTTATAAGAGCGAGTTAAGAATTGTCATCGCGATAATTTCCTCGTAAGAATTATACAATGGAGGTCAATGAGCAGCTTGACTGCAGCTTCACTTAAAAGGCTGTAGTTCACATTCTGTATGTCTCTGTGCATTGGTGGTCACATTGTGTGAAAGAGGACATGTGTGGCTACAAAATGACCAAAGAACATGCGTGTAAAATGAATATTTTGGCCGGGACGACAATTTGTTTGGTAAATTTTCAAGGAAGGATTTTCTGTTTCTACACTCTAGTCAAAGAAGCCCCGCACTCTAAGTTGTCACTAATTAGGCGAAACGGCCTGCGATTGAACTGCGATTTCGGGAAAACCGTTTAATGTATTGAGTCTTAATGAGTCGTGTGAGCTTTCTAAAGTTTAAATCACGTTTCTACGACAAAGTATGCCAGAGTAATGAGGCTGCAAAAGTGAGGTTGATTTAGAGATAAAATCCCATACGTGTACATCGTCTATGGGAGGAAAAAGCTATAAATAAAGTTAAATATTTTAAAAAGTATAAACTTTTTCAAAACAACTTTTTCACCAATGAAAGTTCAAAGATAGATGAAGATTATAAAGTTTAAATTAAGTTTCAAAGTGAAAGTATGACGGAGTAATAAGAGCTCAAAAAAGTTAACTGTGAAAAATGGGACCTTTCTTCCATCGACTCTCATTATAAAGGATGTAAAAAAAAAGTTAAAAAGTATAAAACTTTGTAAAAAAAAACTTTGAAAAAAAGCACACATCACTGCAAAGAGCTGAACAGTTTGAAGTTTTAACTAAATTTCTAGCATAAAGTATGTGGAAGTAGTTAGACGGCGAAAAAAGTGGCGGAAATTGGAATAAATAAATAAATATAAACTGACAATAACTATTGTGTGCTCGCTGTGGCGAGCCCACAATAACTATTGTGTGCTTAGTGTGGTTGCCCTTTCGGGCAACCACACTAACTAGAAAGAGGCAATTCTGGGAAATTGCAAAGTGTGGTTGCCTACATCGCAGCTGTCGAAAATGGAATTGCTTTTGGCTCTGCGTTGATTAAGCCACCCTCGACATGTGATTCAGATTTGGGATGGATCGGACATTCCGTGCGTGAATTGTGGCGTTTTTTGTAAAATAGGCCCCTCCCACTAAATTCGGAAGTCGATTAGGCCGAACGATACAGAAGATCTAAATTCTGACTGTGCTGTTTTAATCGGATAGGTCCGGAGATCATGTGTACCGATTTTGGACAAAATCTGTAGGAGGAGGATCAAAAAGTGTGTTTTGAACAAAATTCAAAATGGCGGGAAATCTATCTAGACGCAAATGGGCGTGGCGTATATGGGGAGATGTCATGACCCAAGGAATCCAGGGAAAAAATATTTGTGATTTTACGACCTACGGTTCAAGAGTTATACCCCAAAAGGTAAAGTTGGCTGTTATAGCGCCACCATGAGGCCGAACGATATAGTTCTAAGGTAATTAATTTTAGTAATTATTATGAATCTCTCCTCCAAGTCTTGGATGTATAGTTCTCAGAGGAAAAAATACTTGAAAGTGAGTTTTTGCATTTTCCCATTCATGTCTATGGGGAAATTTAATGCACTAATTCATTCATATCAATTCAACTATCCAACAAATGTCTTAGCAAAATACACGCACACGATTCCCGATGTAGCCCGTCGTTTTGACATATGGCTCGAGTGCGTGCGACAAAGAAAAAACTGTGGGAGGAGATGCAGGACAAAATAAAGTTTATCTAGTAAGAAAATAAATAAAAGGGCAGAAAAGCAATAGTATGGTTGCCCTCAGGGCAACCACACTAATAATAATAAATAAAAGGGTAGAAAAGCAATAGTATGGTTGCCCTTAGGGCAACCACACTAATAATAATACGTAAAGTGTTACAGTTACTAGAGTCTGGTTGCCCTTTGGGCAACCACACTAATGAATGTCAGTAACTGGCGAGTGGCAACAGTCACTTTGAAAAACAGAATGAATGAAACTTCTAGTTGTAAAAAAGAACAGTGTACTTCAAGAATAGCCAATAATATTTAATGAAGACGGAATGCACTTGCCCGTCAGGCAACCTGGAAGAAAACCACTGCCCTAATGTTATATTTACTTGCCACGGGCAGTCAGGCAACAGTTAGTGTCAATCCCTGCATAATATGTGTACCGTATGTTAATCAAAGTCACTATAAAGCCAAACAGCCATGCTGGCATTTTTACAAGGACAAGTCACAATAGCAAATAATAGACCAGATAATCATAAATTAACACTTTATTATAGTGTCTTTCTATCTTACCCTGTTACCCCTACTATAATAATTAAGATTCAAGAATGCATTAGATTAAAGTTTAGGCCAGGGGTAGGCATCCTTAATCACGGGTGCCAATATTGGCACAGGGGAGGGCGATCACTGGCACAGGTGTGTGCATGTACCACACAGTGACGGTACACTACACACGCACACATACCGCACAAAGGGAGGGAGAGAAAAGTTCACCGACCGCACAAACATACACCGTGTAAAAAAGAAAAAAGACTGACCACTGCAACGAATGGTCAAAAGATCGATACTAGTCCACAGTGCATAGTTTTCACGAATTCAAGTTGTTCATGTTTACCGGAGCGAGTCACAAACTTATTATCTATTCATTTTGTCATTGAAAAATCTGGCCCTACCTACGCCATGTATGGCCTCCCAGCTAAGAGTTATAATATATCGGGCAGGGGTGAGGTGGCGCAGTTGCATGACTGACAGTATCGTCTAATCCTACATCTCATTTGAAAACATATATAATATACCTGCAGTGGTGAAATACGGAAAGCAGAAAAAGAGGGATCTGGGCCTGCCATGGTTAAATTCTAGGCCGATAAGTGGGACAGAAGTGAGCAGGGTTGAGGTCCACTACTACACTGTGCCACATGTTGTGGAGGCAACAAAGCCAATTCCACTTTTAAAGGAATGGTGTGATCTACAGTACACAACAGTGTACTCTCAGCTCTTAACAGTTGGCATGTATCTTAAAGTGGAAGTATGTCAAACTTTACTGTCCCATTTTGGATCCAGACGGATAAAACTATATAACAATATCTATTGTATGTTTTGCTCAAGCTTCCTCTTTGCCACCAAGTTGTCCTGCCATGGTGCCCAAAGATGTACCAGCTGCATCTTCAATTTTACTCCACATCCCATTGAATGCTACTAAGCAGGATATTTCACTATGTCACACTCAGTCATAAATGAGCTATATAACTGTTAATCTGTACCGGCAGAGTATCCATACTGTGCTTCAAACAATGAATTGAACCAAATCACTCCCTAACTACTACTTCTCCATGTGGACAGGACGGAGGCCAATCTCAACACTTAATGGTCAGTGGAGCACTGCAAACTCAGCATCACCCTCCACCAGTTCGACATGTCTGGCAACAGACTGAAACTGTACCTACCCAGCATGCCCTTGGCTTCTCTCACAGTGCCAGTGAAACGTCAGACCCGGAGAATGCACAGTTATCATTAACAGCAGAATGTCAGCGGCTGAATAATGCTCTCGCATAGCACTGGGCACGAGCCGCGGCCATCAGGAATAGCCATGAGATAGACACGGGTGCACTACCCTCCATGGCAAAATGTTACAGGGAACATGAACGAGAGAGAAAGGGGGCCAGGAAAGTCAAGTTTACTGGCTACGTGGTTTCTAGAAATCTCTTTATTTTTCAGAATATGGCTCAAATATGTTTTGTATTTTAAGAGAGGATCTTTAACTGTGGTATATTAAAGGACAAAGTGGCTAGTAGTGCACATAACACATGAATAATTATTGTTCACAAATCTTTCCTTTTGAGGCTATTCACAAGTCTTATTTCAATGGATTAAACCATTTATCATCTGGAGGTAGAATTTTCAAGTTCAGAGAAAATGTGACAATGTTGGGCTCATTACAATCAAGACTTGTGCAAACTATTCTAAGCAAGTGTGGGTGATTACCAAATGAATTTCATTAAGGTTGTTCACTCTTTCTATCACTATCAGATAACCATCCTTCTGGTGTCCAATTTAGTTCTAAAAATCTTGATAGCTGGTAAAAGGAGGGAATGGGTCTTGTGAACTTTGGAACATGCCACCCGGCCTAGACTTAATATTTTAAATACGCAGGGGGTGGAGTGAAGTCATCCAACATGGTCACCTTTGACAAGGGGTGGAGTCAAATCATCCAACATGGCAGATTGGCAGCCTCTGACAAGGAAACCCCCCTGTGTAGACAGCTGTGAAAAACAGCGAGTCACAGTCAGTCACAACCATAACAAACCTCTCTTGCGTCAATCTCTCGACAGGCTTTCTCCTCAGGCGGTTGTGTAACAAGTTGAGACAATGAAACCGAGGCCCAACACCTGCTCTCACAGTTTCACCTGATTCATCACCACACAATCTCTACCGCGCTATGGATGAAAGTAAAAACTATTGTTGCTTGTGCAGTGCTAGGTCACGACAAAGCTTATCATGTGGTATGCTTCCCTCCCTATGCACTTTTTGATTAACCCTCCTCAATCACATGTTCACAACATTATTTCAAAGTTAGCTTGCAATAACCATGCATTGAATCATTTAACTGTAGGGTACTCTACATTGTGTGCCATTACTGACACATAAGACACCAGCTTCCTGTGGTACAACCGTACTACAAATTGGACAGTTATGCAAATATCATTATGGACAAAATAAGCAGAAGATTACACCGTTACTGTTATACTATTGAATTCATAGACGATATACATGTTTTTTAATGGTCTGAAAAACTGCTGTAGCTTCAATTATTTCAACAATGTAAAAAAAATTTTTTTTGCCAGGGTTCAGATATGCCCAGTCGTACCACAGCCAATGCATATCCCAGCTTGAAAATGTCCTATCTCCACTGTGCACTGCCGACAAAGCGCTGCCACTTAAAACCCATGTCACTCTCTTTACCCACCATGAGTACCTCTTAAAAGCCCCAGCTACAGCAGGACAAGGCATACAATTCTTCCACAAATAGAGAAACCAATAAAACCTTTCCAAAAGGTTTTGAAGTCTGCCTGTCTGTCTCCTTTACATGGCAATAATGTGTGGGTCTCCTCAGGATTGTATGGATTTGTTTATTCACTGACATTTTAGCAGGGCAATGAGCAGTCTGAGGCATCCTCCAAGATCAAACATGATTTGGGTCTGTTAAGAGGGGGCAAATAAATGTGATAAAAAAAAACATATCAAATAGGGCTCTCTTCGGTTAGGAGTCTGTAGGTGACCAGTTTGAAAAGGACTGAGACATGCAGTCAAGCAGGTCAGGAGACGAGAGACAGAAGGAAAAATAAAAGTCACCTGGTGATGGTGACAGGGGTAAACCAAGGTGATGTGAGAAATAGGAGAGAGTCAAAACAGAATTGATATGGGATAGCCTCCATCCATGGCCAACAGTAGATACTGATGATGTTTTCCCAACTTGGATTAGGTTTTAGAGAAATCAAGTTTCCACAACTTAAAATAAGGAAATCTAAAATGGTTCCAAAATTAAACAGCAGCAGTAGTATTCTGATCTGCAAGGCTGTGAGCTATTCACTGGTTCCGTATACAGCAGCCATATACTATCATACATATACCTAGCCCCTCTCGGAACCCTCCATAAAGCTTTTCTGAAATTTTTATGTAGGGTCCCTGTTCATAACTATATTTTCGTATGGGAATTTTGGAATGTGGACATAAATATGCTTGCTAAGATCGTATCTGCGGTGTTTGACGGCCTTTTTTTGTTTGAGTTATTCTGAATTCGTTTACTATAAGTACCTATACATCCCGCTGCGAATATCTCCTGTGGCGCGGAAGCCGTTAAGTATTTTTAATCTATCTATGTTTGACCGATTTGGTCGCTTTGATTCTTCTTGTTTGTTTACCGTTTATTGTACCGCCTCCCGGTGTGCGGTTGGCTTGTGCGGCTACGTCCCTGCCTCTGATCTGCTCTGTCATAGCTATAGCGCCACTAGCTAGCCAGATAGGCGGTACAATGAGGTGTCAATAAACAAGGAAGGAAGAGAAGAATCAAAGCGACCAAATCGGTCAAACAAAGATTAAAAATACTTAACGGCTTCCTCGCCAAAGGAGATATTCGCAGCGGCATGTATAGGTACTTATACTTCACAGATTCAGAAGCCCTCAAAAGGAAAAAAGTCGTCAAAGAGGGCAGACAGGCCGTAAACACGTTGTTTATGTTTTATGTATGTCCGCGTACCAGGTGGCATGGTACTGCTGGAACAGGACCCCATGGTCTGTGTCGTCAAAAAGTCAGAAACTTCAGTACCATTGGGTTCTGCTTGGAGGGCTAACATATACCATAGGCATAGGGCATAGGCTACACACACACACGCCTGATCTTACAATTTACAAACTAAGGAATACAGCAGCCATATACTGTCATATACCACATAGACCACACACACACACACACACACACACACACGTCTGCTCTTACAAGGAAGGAGAAACGTTTACATTAGGTTATCATTGGTACTTTAAAGTGGGAGGTGTCATCTTGATGTCCCGTAACTTGTGAAAAAGACAGGAGTCACACCAGCAGCCAACTGTCTGCTGAGCAATTATGAAACATAGTCAGTAGTTCAAGGCGCTGTACAAACTGGTTAAAACTAACCTACTTCCTCAAATACACATGGGAAAAAATAACCATTAGAGGGGAAGCTGGGCGAGACACTATTCAAATAACAGACAAAAAAAAGAATGCCACAGAGCAGAAACGGACAGCAACATTAAGACAGGCAAAGACCCGCTGTCGTCAAGGACTTCTTGGGCAGACTTTGTGTCTTTGGGTCTTGTCAGATGATCTGATGGCACTGGATTGTTAGAAACATATGCTCAGTGATAGACGTTTGTGTTATGTAATAATGTATGTCTGCACAGTGTTCAAGGAGAACCACCGGTGAAACCATTCATTCACCATTAGAAGAAAACAAGAAAAAAAAAAGATGACACGGCGCTCGACGACGATTTGACGAATGCTAGCGTGACAGCATATAGCATAATGACTTAAAACATATACATTACCTTTCGTAAAGCTTGCACGAAGAGGCCTCGCCATTTGTGACTGTTCTCGTCACTTGAAAAGTCATAGATCTGCTGCGGCTGCATGGCTGTGGCGGCTCCTTACGTTGCCGTGGTCCGGGCTGAACAGTCAGCATCGGCCCCGGATAGTCTCTGTGGGTGGGTCGGTCCTGGTGCGGTGAAAAAGTCAACCAGCTCGCTTCGCAAATACGGACAGTGTTACTGCAGCACACGCCAAGCTCGGGGGTCGAGTAAGGTTGACTAGAAAGCTAACCACTCCATGAGAATAAGCACATGTTATTGAGTTAACTCGCTAGCATTGGCGGCTAGTGAAGGCTAGCCTGCTGCTGTAAACACAGCGCCAGCAGCAGCGAGCTAAACGGGGCTAGCTAACAACAACGCTGCTATGTGTGGTGGTGATGATTATGATGGGGGTGCTTGGCGTTATGTCAACAAACGTTCCCGGCAAAGTGACCCCGCAACAGGCGTCAGTAAGTTAACCAGTGCCCCGATTATACACAAGCATCTAATGGAGTTAGCGTCGGCTAACGTGTTGGCTAGCACCTGTAACGTTAGCAGGCTAACGTTAGCTGGCTAACTGCTGCTCCAGGCTGCCGTCGGCCTCGATGCACTCAGAGTTATGTTGTTGTGGCACACGACCCATTCAACTCCAAACAAGGCACACTTTCTCCTCCTGCTGTTTACTTCAAACGCAGTCATCTTTTTCCGGCAGCGGTCAATCGCGCAATCCGACATAAATCCACACAGATTCGACCAGTCTGGGGCATATCTATGCGCAAAGGCGCAGGAAAAAATGAGTTTCCGAGATGTTTTTTCCCCCCTTGGTGTAGTTTCTCAAGTGCGATGATGTTCGTACCAACTCTGTCTGATGGCCTTCCTCCCCTTGCCCTGGTTGCTAGCATAGGGTACGTTTTTGCCAGGTCTAGTGTCATAGGCAGGTCTTACTCCATGTACGTTTAAAAGAATAGTGTTGTTCCCATAGGTTGTTCCGCATTGCCTACCTAGTAGTAGGTAGCGCCAGGTGAGGCGAGGTTAAGTAGTAGGTAATGCGTAGGTAGTTTACATAAATGTAGTGGGCATTAGAAATTATAGATACAGGCCAGGAGCTCTCTCCCTCTAGTATAATTTAATGTAATTTTAATATTGAACATTATTTGAACATCACCTCAAGTGAATGAGCCTGAACAAACCTCAATACGAGGACGTGTTACAGACACTGGCAAGGGTTCGACCTCCAGTAAGTTGAAAAAATATATATGATTTGAATTAAATCAAATGAAAAAGATGGCCATGGCACAAATAAAATGCCTGATATCAAAGTAAAGGCAAAACGTTCACCCATCCAGCTGCTGTCACGCACGCTGCGCATCTGCGTCATTTCACATTTTATTGAACACACAAAAATACAATACAAACATAATGACTCATTGGGCCTTTAACAAAACCCTTTTACGAGTAGATACACATTATGCCAGACATAAGGCCAAATACTGCATACCGTATTAAGTGTATTTTCAGAAATGCTCAATATACAAGACATAATGGTTGAACAACATCAAACATAATAACAATGCATACTTTAAATATTTATTCATGTTTCGTTCTCACAAGTGTTCCTGTGTGTGTGTGTGTGTGTGTGTGTGTGTGTGTGTGTGTGTGTGTGTGTGTGTGTGTGTGTGTGTGTGTGTGTGTGCGTGCGTGTGTCTGTGTGTGTGTGTCCGCCTCCTTGTGGACATAAAGGTGCTTTGATCCGTAATTCAAGGGAAATCATTTACCAAAATGGAAATTTGTTAAAGTCTATGCCGAATGAAATAGCCAACAGATTGCCAACAAAATCTATTTTAAAACATATTTAAAAAAATTCATTCATTAAACATTCATTCATTAAAAATATATATTCTATCACTTATGCCAAAAGCATTGCACACTTTTTTGTATTTTATTTTCCACAATATAATGTATAGCACAGTTCAGGCTGCGTAATAATCACGCTAAAACGTAATTAACTAGTGATAAGAATCAAACTATAAAACAGCAGAATTCTTATTCTAGAAGCATCACTTATCTCAAGTGATCTTCTAGAATAAGAATTCTGATATCTGGTTATAAACATAATTGGATCTCTCATCCAACCAGATGTTCTTTTGCTTTGACACATGAAATCATTTAAACTAAGATATTGAGCTTTAATCTATTCAAAAGGTGTAGTTGATACAACCTTTCAGTACCATACAGTAACAGTACCCTGAGGATCATTTTCCCATAAATGTTTCCCTCTAGTGTTAACTATTCATACAACAATAAGAGAAAAATACAAATCCTTGAACTAGAAATGCAAGACAGAGATTTAGGATTGATAAATCGTCATGTAACTAAAGTGCAACTTAATGTGCTTGTTAAAAAAGCTCTCTTTTGCTTACATATTAGATACAACTCTGACTGTCGGTGATCTTGTCATGACTTACAAAATTTGCTTGCATTGCTATGTTTATTGTTCGCATCACATTTTGAATGTTATAGTTTTTAGCTAAAGTACCTAACTTGTAATTGGAGTAAATTAGAATTCAAATGTAGTGGTATAAAAACAAAGCCATTCAAAAAGTAAAGTTACCTCAAAACGGTAAACAATAATACAATTGAGTAAAAAAAAATACTTTATTACTTTTTACCTCTACAAACAGCTGAGGGTTGACCTGATGGTAATGAAAATTTCAGATGTGTGCTCTCGGACGAGATATACTGAAAGTACTGTAGCAATACCTCCGTACAGCTCTGAAGCTTCACTTGGTGACCACTGTCTTTTGGTAATTAATAGGAATCTTTTACAGTGAGAAACGGCTCTCCACCTCATCTGCGATCAATTCAGCGATGGCCAGGGAGGAGGTGGCTGCAGGTGAAGGTGCGTTTCGTACGTGGAGTACCCGGCTGCCTACGTCTCCTGCACCACCATCAAACACAAAGTCGTCAACTAGGTTTCCATCACGGTCGAGAGCTTGAGCTCGAACCCCTGCAGGACCCCTGGGAAAGAGAACCAAGCAACTGTGCTGTGAAAATGGACAGCAAACCAAATGGACAGCAAACCAATAAACCTGCCAGTGGGATAATTAACTGGACACCTCCAGATGTTGTTAAACTAAGCCAATCTACCAGTGTCTGAAGAAGAACCTATATATTTGCCATTTCCTGAAAAGTGATGGACATATAAGGTTTCCACCCGACAGTGACTATGTCAATGCTTTGCTTTACCTGAGTACATCACTCAGTGATATTTCAGGGATGTACTTCTGCAGGAGTTTGACCTGAGCACCAATGAAGATCCCTCTATACATCTCTCCAAGCCCATATGTCATGTTCTTCATTACTAGCTTCTGGAGGCCCCTGTATAGAATGTATGAGTCACAAAACACAAACATAAGTTAAACCGTTATTTTGTTTCAGCTTAAATGTTATTTGTCACATGCATACAGCAATACAGTTAGTAACAGTCATTCATACAGTTTCATTCATATAATGTGTGGAAATGAGAACAGTAACAGGTGATGAGTAACAGCTTCCTCGATACTGTACCTGAATAATAGTGCATCTCCAAAGTCTCTGAGGTTAAAGTCAAACACATTGTAGCCCTCTCTTTTGAAGGCAAGGACGGCATTAGGACCCAGCCAGACACTGCCATTCATTCGTGGGGTGAAGTGAACTCCAAGAAACGGGAAACGAGGATCAGGGACCTGCAAAACATTTGAGTTGGAATAGCAAAAAATTTAACCTTATAATGTCAATCAAGACTGTGATATTTATGTAATAATACAGAGATAATAATAATAATGTAATAATGCGAGAACATTATTGTGTATGTTTATACCTGTATGAGTTAGTGAAGACTTACAGGGTAGATGTTTCCCTTGACAAGATAGTGCTTCTCTGGCTTCAGGACCAAATAGTCTCCTCTAAAGGGAACGATCCTTGGCTCTGGACTGCATCCAGACATTTGGGATAGGCGGTCTGAATAGAGGCCGCCGCAGGTCAGGACATAGCGGCACCTCACCTCATTCCCCTATAATGACAGAACCACGCAAGCAGCAATGCAAACAATGTAAACAATGTAAACAATGCAAGAGTTTGAATTAGGATCTTCAGATAGACATCTTAAGCACATATCAAACACAAGCATGTACACAGACAGACAGACAGACAGACAAGGCTCATAGATACTCCAGTTTTTGGTGATAGGTTATCACCGCAGTGTAGTTTTTAAAGGGTTGGAAAACTACACCATTACGTCAGTCGCGGTGATGATCAGCTATCACCACGGAGCAGACACAGACCCATCTCTCTGTTTTTACTATCAGACAAGTCTTTTCACTCTGGAGCTATCACCCCGTTCACTGATTGGTCTAGAAGTTGGGTAAACCACAGGGAGGCGGGGTCAATCCTTAAGGACATCACCGCGAGTATGATGGCCTCAACTCTTATCACCGTTTTAGGTGATAAGCTATCACCTAAAACGGTGATAACCTATCACCAAAAACTGGAGTATGTATGAGCCTATGTATGAGCCTACAGACAGACACAACTTACCTTTTTGTCTCTGATGGCTATTGGATATTTAACTCCTGTAATATGATAAACAAGATACATACAAATTATTTCTATAAGGAAGGTATTTTTGCGACATAATGGTATTAAGAATATATATATATACTGTGTGTGTATATATATATATAGTGCAATATACAACATAGAGCTTTATACAGGCAACATGATTTAGATAATGAAATATGAATTGTTGCATTCTGTGAAGTATAAGGAAGTACTGTACCATACCATACATCTCAGATTTATGGTACAGTAAATTAAAATATAGTGAAGGACTACCATTACCTTCGTCACTTCCAGCTGGACTCTCACTGACCATGGCGATGTCATTGACCTCATACTCAGTCACCACAGTCCCACCGGCTTCTTCAAAGTCCTTGCCGTATTGTAGTGCAACCATTCTCCAGTCCACAATGCCAGTGTAGGGTGAATCCAAGGCCATTATACCCTGCAGGGATACATTTTATTGAGCATTTATATAAATACCGGTATTTCTTGTGCCTGGCTTATACATGGTTATATGGTATATGGGTGCGTCTCCGAGAGTCTTACCCTACAGTATGGCTCTCGTTCTCTGATTTCTTTGGCACCAATGATGCTAAGGTCTCGCACGTTGTTCTTCATGCCTCGCTCATACAGAGCTTTGAGTCTGGGTATCTCCTCCTGCTCTACTGCAACAATAAGCTGGAATATACACAAACATTTAATAAAAGCACTAACTTTGACTGCACTGCATACAGTGTCAAAGTTTGACATTCTACTGTTAGCTCATCTCTTATAAAACATTATAGCATCCAAAGCAAACACCTTGCATTGCACACAGCTTGTCTCATTTTGTTAAATCACCATGGCTGACCTTTCCACATCTCTTGTAAGGGAGACCTTTCTTCTCACAGTACTCGTAGGCCAAGGTGGCCCCTCGCACACACAGACGGGCCTTCAGGGAGCCTGGTGTGTAGTAGATGCCGCTGTGAATGACCCCGCTGTTGTGCCCACTTTGGTGAAAGGCTGAAGATTAGATAGAGAAGTCATAAATGGCCCGGAGAAACTACAGTGTGTGATGATAATCGTAATTATTATCATAATGATGGCAGTCAACATTACAGACTAATTAAAAAATAAAACAATTTAACAACCACATTAACAAACAACCATAGTAACAATTTAACAACCACGTTAACAAACAACCATAGTAACAATTTAACAACCACGTTAACAAACAACCACAGTGAAACAAACAAATAGCTTAGGGCCAACGGTTGGCTCCTGTAACGCCCAGTGCAAATCAGAGACAATGTTGGACTCTCAAAACGAAACCAAAACAGCAAATACAAATATTAAATGAGTAAATCCCCCAACCTTTTTATTAGATGCACACTTAATAATTGACATTCTTTTGCCAAATACAGCTGAGTTGTATGTGTTTATGAATAAGACCATCTTGGCCTTCACCTCTTTTCCAACAATACACTCCTCTGAATCGCAACTTACAAAGTTCCTTTTCTTTCTCCAGCAAAACAAAGTTGAGTGTTGGGTGTCGGAGGAGGAGCTCTCTCGCTGTAGCCAGACCCACGATGCCAGCGCCCACCACAGCCACATCATATGAGCTGCACGATAAAACAAACATAAATCTAATGTGAGGATAGGGCTGCAACTACTGTTCCAGTTTAAGATGCTGATGCACTGACTGTAAAGTGTTAGGTCATTGGTACAATGTCCAATTGTTACAGTTACATCCCAGAGTGCACCATAGACCTGTGTTACTGAATAAAACTCTTTAAAATTCCAAAACAGATACAAGTACCACTGCCAGGTTATTCATATACAGTATGCTGATGATTATATAAAATTTTAAATACATGTATCAATGATCAAGATATGTCACTAATGTCAGTAATAGTATTAAAGAGACTTCGGTCAACTATTAAAGCACAATGTCCAAAAGTACTAAGCCTAAATTGTGACAGATATATTTTGATGGCTAACTTGCATCTGTGTGTCCTTTTTGTTGCTGTTGTTGCTGCTTGCCCCAGAGATATTGATCTCTATCACCAATAGTGTATCTGAGGATATGTAGGTACTGTATATTCAAAGCTGTCTTCCTGGAGAGAATGAAACCACAGCAAATGTCCAGTGAATTATATTTGAGGTAGTGGGCAGTTATAGTATGCAAACCTCTTGCTCACCATACTCACATAGTCATGCAACACTACCATAGTGCTGATGTTGACTCCACAGGTAGGCCTGTCACAATTATTACATAATCACAATTATTTGAAATAATCTCTTTTTTTTTCTTTTTTTTTAATTATAAATGTTTATATCCCACGATTTTGTAACCCATTTATCACCCCTGTGTCAATTATCTAATGTGATCCTGGGCTCTACACACCCTTCGCCAACCTGGGGAGAGGAACGGACTTGAACTCATGCTTCCTTCATGCATGAGTTGTCCAAGTCGCTCCTTTACACCTGACAGGGGGGAGTTTCCCTGGTTGGACGTAGTGAGTGAAAGGAACATGTTATTCCAACCAGTTCCTTTCCCCTCCATCAGGCGCCCCAGCTGGCCAGGGGGAGGAAGTTTAGAGACCAGGATTACTGCATGTTTTTGTGAGGGTACCTACCCTAGGGGACACGGGGAGAACATGCAAACTCCACACAGAAAGGCCCTTTTTGCCAACCCCGCCTCGGGTATGGGGTATGGGCACTGATGATGCGGAGGAGAGGACATGCCGCCAGCACCCACAGTGTCCCGAGCGGCACTACCGACTGCGCCACCGTGGCCATTATTTTTTGCATAATCGTCAATCATTTCACTTCGCCAAAAGTGATTGGCCGCACCCCTTACTTCACACGAGTGTGATTCTTTTTTTTAAATATGACATCTTGTGAGCTTGTACATTGCATATCCACTATCATGTTTTATACTGTATATATAGCCATAAGGGTATGCGCATGCATAAAGTGAATGGCATATCAAGTGGCAAAGTGAGTGGCAAAGTGAGTCTAATGTTGTTTAACGATATTTAATGCAATCAGATTTTTCTGGTTGGATGTATGGGCTGTCAAGGCAAGAAAATAGTTTTTTGCCACTCAGGCGTTCCCGCATAACTTACGGGTATGTCACGTGCATACCTCTATTAAATGATATGTTATTTGTCATTGTGCACCCTTTATTTACAAAGCCTAAAAGCCAAACAATGTATTTACTATTCATAATGTTCACCACATCTCCATCCCTGATGATGTCACAACTCACATGATGACCTGGGCACCATATGGTGCCCGACACACTAACTGACGGGGAAATGCTTGATTCTGATGCCCATGGATTTTTTCTGATCAAAACAAAAAGGAAAGAAACACAAAAAAATCCCAAATACGTCCCCACAGGGAGTTATTATGAAGACGTCTGGAGACGTCCTGGGCACAATGTGTTCTGCAACCTTCGGTCGCAATAACCAATTTAAAAACCAAATTAGCAAGTCTGAGCTCCCCAGGCAGGTCGTTCAAGAGCTCTCAAAGCTCTCAAAGCTTACCAAGCATGCCACGGTCACCCTTTGTCTTCAGCCTCGACTCTGAGGTACAACCAGCAGCTTCCCACCAAGGACTTCAGAGATTGACCCTTATAAGGGGTTAAAGGGATATTTCACATGTTTGGGGTCGTTTTAATGTCTACTCTTTGTGAGCACCTCAGACAGTTTGTATTGTAAGTTGCTTGATTCAGTATTTAGTTATTTGATATTCATTCATTCATTCAGGAAGATCAGAAATTCGATTTGGATCAATGGGCTGTCAATGGAGGGTGTAACGAAGAATCTCACTTCTAGTCATGTTGTTGGATCTGAGTAGTTGCTCATTGGATATTTAGTCCCCATATATGGGGATATCCGTCTAGGACGTTGGGCTATATGACATATGACATGTCTAGTATGACAATCCCTATATTTGGCCGAGCCGACCTAGTGCTGATATCAGATAGATGTGGTGGAATCATATATGGATAGATCTAACTGGCTTAGTCATCGTGACAAGCATAGTCGGAGAATATATAACAAGGGTCAGCTTCAGAGATAAGGAGAAGTCAAAGCATCCTGGTTTAAGTTCTAATCGGACACCACTGTGGCGGGTCCTAACCTAAGTAATCAGCAATAGAGCCTTGAGCCATTTTATAGAGGGTATTGCAACTCTAGATTCATCCCATTATAAAAACAAATCTAGTGTTGCAAATTGCAGCTAGGGCACTGCATCAGGCACCCGGAACTAGTGGCAAGCAAACTGACAATATGTAAGCCAACCCAGGCCAAAGCCAGGAAAGGTAATTAGGTAAGAAGCGTAGTGGGTAACCTGTTTTGGTAACATCCATTGAGTCAAAGTACAAATACTTGAACTAGATCCAAAGGTTATTTTGTTTGGGAAGGAAGCCAAAAAAATTGAATAACATGCAAATGCTATCTGTCAGGTTATGCAACTCCTCCCAAGGAAAAACTGTCCTTATTAATGTATGCAAGACTGTGATCAACAACTAACCATTGTTAAAGAGAACAGGGTGGCAATCATATTAAAGATTTGAATTACCTTTTTCTTTTCTTTTTGGTATTCAGACAGCCAGCAATAGCAAAAATGCTCCCCAAAAAATGTATTAGACAAATGTAGGGGCCACAACTGCATACTGCATTCAAAGATTTTCCTAGCTTTGTCATTGGTCGATTTGCCTGTCTACTTCCTGATTGGTTAGTCATTTCGACCGGTTTCTTTTCGACCAATGACAAGCTTCTAGGAACATCTTTGAATGCAGATTTGTCACAGAGACTACATTTTTGGGGAGCATTTTACTCATTGCTGATTTGGGCTGGGAGGAGGAGTAGGACTTAAGGCCGATTCATACTCCTATTTTACCGCTGTTTCGGCTCGTCAGAAAATTTCAGTAGCACCGAAGAGCCGACTTTAGGACGGTACTACCGACGGTACGGTACTAGGGGGGTACTACCTGTGAGTGGGGAGTGTTGGCTGATGATTGATGAATGAATATCAACATCCTAATACATCCTGATACTGGGGGGTCAAATTATGACAGTCAAAAACAAAATATGACCCCCCAGTCAAAAAACACTTTGTTTGAAATACACTCATGCTTTCCACGGTGTGATTTGGGCTGAGAGGAGGAGTAGGACTAACGCCCTATACGTCCAAAAAACACTGTTTGAAATAGACACAAATTTGACATATTATTGCTTATAGCAGGCAGCTTTAAGCCTTATCACAAATGTGGAGAGAAAATATGATAACATAATGTATATGATGTATATCCCAGACAGAAACATCACCTCACTTCCTTCATAGTATACAGCTGAAGTAGCCAGGGCTACAGCTGAAGTAGCACATTTATACTGTCAGACATACTTCCTCCTCTCTGTAACGAATAACGATACAGATCATACACGACCTACCTGTGGAGGTATCTTATTGCAGTAATGTTGATCGGCAGCTTTGGCTGTACTTGTGCCAAAACAGCTGCAAGTGATGCCTGAATCATGTTCAATTAGACTGAATAACAACTTTAGACCGCATGTGTCATTCTACATGACATTGTATTTGCATTGCATGTCCCACTCTTGTCTAGTTATCTTGTTTCTCTTGCTTGTCAAATTCTCAGCATTGATTCCGCCTCCACGTCGGCATTCGAACCAATACCACAGCACGTTTTCATGCGTAACGACGTCAAAGCATAGTCAAAGCCAGTGTTGCCATGTCCGCTTATTATAAGCGAATTGTGCTTGTTTTCTGTAAAGTTGCTTGTATGTAAATATTGGTAGTTGCGGGTTGCGGTTTTATGTATTATATTAATATTATACTCTAAGGTTGCGGCGTTTTTTGGGGGCTTGTTTCTAAAATGTAGTTGCTTACTTTGGGCTTGTTTCATAATGTTGTTTTAAACCAGTGATTCTCACATACTTTCCATATTAATGTATTTGTCCAACTAAAAGACCCTACATCTAAAAAAAATGTTGTGCCAGGAACCCCTTACCCCGTTGTTAAAATGTTTCAAATAATATTCCACATTTTGTCAATAGCAAGTACATCAGAATAGCAAGCCCCAGTCAGGCTTCTTTTGGGCTTGTCCCTCTGTTTCCATGGACCTGGTTGCTTATTTCTCTCACACAATCTGGCAACAGTGGTCAAAGCAATGGACGCGACCCTAATGTAAACACATAACACACCGATGAAAGTCATGAAACACACCACACACACTGGTGGAAGGAAGGCAAGTGGGATTTTACTCTGGTCAGGTGAGGTCACCACCTGCACTGGTACAATTTTACAATTTAGGCATTTAGCAGACGCTCTTAATCCAGAGCGATTTACATTAAGCAAGAACAAAAGGCATGGGAATACATCACATAAAAGCATTTATCATGAAACATGCGTAAGCTAAGAAAGTAACAGTGGAATATCTATATTATGAGACTATACATATAAACTATATATATATACTACTATGCTATACATTATGTACTATGGCGTGCTATGGCTATATACAATGCAATTATAGTGCTGTCTACATAACATGCTATAAGTCTGTATCAAATGCTATCTAAGTCTACAGAAATGCTATCTAAGGGGGTAGGGTAAGTGCTATGGGCCATGATGGAGTCTGAAAAGGTGGGTTTTCAGACTACGGCGGAAGATTGGGAGTGATGCTGCAGTTCTGAGTCTGACTGCAATGGGAAGTGCATTTCACAGTTTTGGAGCCAGAAGGGAGAAGAGTTTGGGACGTGTGGAGCGTTGTCCCGGCGTTTTTAGTGAGGGTACTTCCCTGGTACGGCACTTGGTAGCTAGTACTGATCAACTTGGACATTGTTTTGCAAGTACAAACCTAAAATGTTTATTCCTGGTCCATTTTCTTTGCTCCCAGAATTGAAGATATGAGGCTTTTATCAAATGCAGCACGGATTGCTCTGTCTCAGAAGAACGCGAGCAGCAGACAGTTCTGGGGATGGCTCAACGCGGTTTTCAACAAGTGAGGAATCAATTAATCATTTCAACTAATCTAATCTCCTACAAGATATATATACAAGCAATGAAGCATGCATGAGATCATTGAGATTTCGGCTCATCAACACAAGCAACCAACCACATATGTATTATTATTTAATCGGACTGATATCCTCAGGATTAGATTCTGTAGCTGCATTAAGTCTTATGAAAGATATGGATGAATAGGAAAAAAGCTACAAAGGATCTAGCCTAGCCCAAACATTTAAGTTCATTACAGACGTAGAGAGATTCGTCAGAAGAGTAGAGAGTAGAGAGTCTAAATGTTTGGGCTAGATCTTGCCGTGGATTAGCCCCTCTCGGAACCCTCCATAAAGCTTTTCTGAAATGTGGATGTCGCTTGTCTGGGTCTAAAAAATGTCAGAAACTTCAGTACCATTGGGTTCTGCTTGGAGGGCTAGCCGTGGATGATGGTTCACATCACGCTCGTACTTCATGTTTCAGGGCTACAAAGGATCATCACAATACATACTTAAATAATTATTTTTGAGCTGTTTAGAAGCCAACTGATGTAACTCTTGTTTTCATGTTCAATGTCTCAATAATCTGTTTTATAATTTGAGAAATGTACATGTCACTTTGTAGTCTTTGCTACTTTTGCACTTTAACTTGTCACTTGTGATTACAATTCTGATTTGACTTAACTAATCTCTGTGATGTTATGTCTACAGGGTAGATCACGAGAGAATCAAAGCTGTTGGTCCAGACAGAGCTGCCTCGGAGTGGCTCCTGAGATGCGGGGCCAAAGTGAGGTTCCAGGGATTTGATCGCTTCCAACATGACTACAATGGTCTGCCCACTGGCCCTATGGGCCGTTATAAGATCCAGGCAATTGACGCCACAGAATCCTGCATCATGTACAACGGGTTTGATTATTTAGGTCAGTCTACACTACAGAGATCCCGTGACAGTACAACAGTCAGTGTGATTTCTCCCCCTACCCCCTTTTCATAATGGGTTCTTGCCTTGAGTTAGACAAGGGAAGCCAGGCCAAGGGACAGGGTTTTTACACCAAAAGCAATCTGGGAACCCAGTGGCAAAGATTACACCAAAAGAGACCTGCCTGTCTCTGCCTGTGAACATTGTTTGTGTGTATAGTCTGATGTATGTCTTATGATGTACACTACAGTACCACAATGTAAACAAGCTTCAGATTTTTGTGTTTAATCCATTTAGATTTTTAATATGATTGTAATTGTTTCCATTAACGTATTCCAATCTATTCTATATGATCTCTTTGCCACTTTCCTCAAAAAGCTTTTTCTGGAACTAGACTCCTCAGGATGCTCTGTTTTGGCAAAGATCCAACTGCTTAAGTCTAGACAAATGACACTAAATGACACGGACAAGGGCCTGTGTCATTTAATCAGCTGAATCTATGACAGGAGTGTCTTACACTGGATAGAAACAGAGACACTGCACTGTCTGTGACCCTGTTAGCCACGTGCAGACTGCTTGCTCAAAATGTTTGTTTTTATAACAGATTTAGTCCCCAAAATGCTCAGTATATGCCAATTAATTCTGAGTCAATTTCTATTTTTGTTCATTTTCAATTTCAATATAAATGCTTTTAATAACAAAGTTAATTGGGCCCTTTTGTTTTATATTTGTAAGCTCATTTAATTAAACAAATGTTTCCTGTTATCGTTTCATCTTTCTAGATGGCCTGAAACACTTGGAAGAAGTCAAGTTCAACAAGTGCATGTACATTGAGGATGCATGCCTAGAGAGGCTGAGCTCCATTGAGAACCTGCAGGACAGTTTGTGCACAATGGAGATTGTGTCCTGTGGAAATGTGACAGATAAAGGACTTATCACTTTGCACCAACTCAGGTGGGCTTAAGCATAATGACATTTTGGGAATTTTATTTTTATTGGTTGTTAATGGTACCCCAACTTTCAGTAGTTACTTGTTACAAAGTTTCCCAAGGGAGTTGTTTTGGAACAAATGTATATGTGATAGTAGACACCTTTTATGAACACATTATTTTGTGAAGAAAGCTAGTGGTAAGCATAAGCATTATTTTGCAGATTTGCCACATATTTCACTAATTCTCTCTAACTACAAGAAATGTGCAGCCTTTTCATTACAAGAAACAACTAGAGATCATATGTATTGGGATTTGCTGTAGATAGTAGATGCTAGGTAGTGATCAAATGTTTCTGTTCATCTCCACAGGAAGCTAGAGCATCTCTTTCTCAGCGATTTGCCTGGGATCAAAGAGAAAGATAAGACTGTAGAGAGACTACAGACAGCACTTCCACGCTTGGATATAGCACTGGACCTTGAATGACGATGTCAAGAATGTCAATTTGCACACGCTTTGTCAAGTTATTCAGAGCAGCAGACCCTAATCTGAGAAAAGTAAGAACCTGAGCATGCAGGTTCTGCAGACACTACGATAAAGATGTGATGTGTTGATATCTTCCTGTGGTTGTAAAGTAGCACTGTGCTTAAGTCCAGCAGTCTCTTAAAAAAAGTGTCAAACACCTGTAAGGTTTATCACAATGGAAGTTAAACACCTGTAAGGTTTATCACAATGGAAGTTAAACACCTGTAAGGTTTATCACAATGGAAGTCATGACATAATGCGATGCTAGGACTTTAGCAGCTTTGGGGTCGATGCACAATTAAAGAGATATGACAAAGTGAAAGACAAGCGCAGTATTTGAACAGCACTTTATGTTGTCGACTTCAAAAAGTGTTTATTCATGTAAACTAGTCTATAGTTCATAATATCAACAAGTAAAGTTTATGCCACTTGTAGTGTACATAAAGTGGAAGAAGGGACATCCGCACACTGCCACTTGCTAGTTCAGAGCAATTTTATTAATTGAGCAACGTTTCGGTCTTGCGACCTTCCTCAGGCTTGGTGTGCGGAAGTCTTCTCTCTATACATGGTGTACATAAAGAAAATGCATTCTGAGTTTTACAGTAATTCACAACCCTTTTGAAAAAAGCTGATTTTCAAAACTGATTTGGCATTTGTCCATGTGCATGGGTAGATTGATGGCTATAAACATCCTTAGCACCAGAGTTCCAGAAACAATGAGTACTGTTTGACTCCTGTATTTGTCCATCTGGAATAAATGGTGTGTCAATTAAAAGCCATCAGATACATATCTGGATGAACATCCAATTATTAAAGTCAAGCTCTGATTTTAATCTGCTTCATTTACTTGATTTGACAAAAGGCCAAAGCATTTGCTTTCCTCATTAATATAACTTACTTTAAACAATGTGCTACTAAACAAGTCACTCACTGTATACAATATATAAAAAACATTTGGCAAACTAGGGAAGGCAGTTTATATTATAACTGTACCTCCAGTCTACTGACCATCTACAAGCAGAACAGTGGATTGCTCCTTGTCATCACCTGCATTTATAACAAAATGTAGGCAACATTTATAAACGCATTGGTCTTTTTAGTAGACATAGTGCATAGAATGATGTCAGATATGAGACACCCCATATAGAGAGTGAGAGTTTGGTTAAATCCAATTGCTTGCTTTATAATAAAAGCCAAGGTGCTTCTACAATCAGCTTTACGTCCTGAGGTGTTTATTCAAAGTGTTTCAGACTGGGATTCTAGATGTTTGGTAGATGGTAGTTGAACTTGCGCAGATTGCTGTAGTAGTACTTCTTGTTGTCCAGAGCTGGAAAGATGCTGCTGCTGGTAAGCTGCGGTAAATACTAAGAAAACATAAATCGATGTCAGCAATTCTAGATGACACATTCAAATTCGTTTTTAAATGGCAATGGCCTCTTTTCTGCATAATGTGCTTTAACTTGACTTACAAGGTTTATGACCAAACTAAAACATTCCCAACTAACCCAAATCCCTAGTGCCCCCGCATAAAAAGAAAAAAAAATACAACAAAATGGTGCTTCGTGCATTAAAAAAATTGTATCAAATGGAGTGGTTCCTTGTTCCTTTTCACTAGTAACAAGTAGTGGCTTACCCCAGGAGGGAGGTGCTTCCGGGGTAACCGTACCCTCTTGCTGGTTGTACGCTCATGCTCTCTTGACATGGTCTCATTCTTTTCCCTAAGACTATCAAAGTATGGATGTTCCAGAAGCTGTTCACAGGTCAGTCTCTCGGATGGGTCCATCCTCAGACAACCCTAGGAGTTCAACATTCAAGTCTTTGTTATTTTAACAAAACAAAAAAATCACTTACCCTACCTTACCTATACCTACCTAACTTGAGCTTGGACTATCAACGTCCTGAACGTAGTGGTTTAGACTTGTATGTAAAGTATACTGACCTGTGAGTTCCATACATGTCAGCATTTTATGCTCTAAACTGACAATAATGTTATATGTAGTAATAATAATAATAATAATAAAACTTTATATGGCCATGTATATTTGTATATGGTGAGAAGGATTTTGAAATCGATTCTGAAAGAGATTGGGAGCCAGTGTAGGGACGCTAGAACGGGGGTAATGTGGTCGAATTTCCTGGAGCCAGTTAACAGGCGAGCAGCAGCATTCTGTACTAATTGAAGACAATGAATGGATGTTTTGTGAGGCAGGTATACAGGGAGTTACAGTAGTCTAAGCGTGAGAATATAAATGCATGTACTGTATGACTTTTGACAGGTCAGGAGTGGATAGAAATGATTTTATTTTAGAGATGTTTCTTAAGTGTTAAAATGAGGATTGAATGACTTTCTTGATGTGCTGTTTAAAGTTGAGGTCGGGATCAAAGGTAACGCTTAAGTTCTTAACGGAGGGCCTTGATTCTGATCAATAAAGGCATTCTGCTGTCTGTTAATTCTGTGTAGCCTCTCTTTAAATTTCTAGGGACGTGGAAACCTATAAAGATTAATAATTTCATGGCAAATTAAAGATTCAATTTGTATACGTAGACATGTGATAAGCAGGATATATAGCGAGCATTGCAAAATAAACCCAGGCAGGGTGACAGAGACTGATGCATAGTTTGCTGTACATATCCCTTAACTTGCATCATGTCAGAATACAGTCAACTGCCATGATAAATGTAATAGAAAACCATCATTACCTTCATGAGACTCAGTGCTTGGTGTGAGAGATTAGGATGTTTCTGTTCCAATGGTTCCTACAGATATATAGTACATTATACAATGATTATCTTAAGATATAAAACCTTGTGTGTTATATGATGGTCTTTCTTCTCTTTGTTTGCATAGAAGTGTATATTTGTATTGTATTTAAATGTTTTGATGAATTGAAAATGGAGGACTCTTATGTAAACAACTTACGTCTTAGTAGTAAGTAACTTAAGTCTTATAGTGCTTTTTCTAGTTTTATCCTCTTAGCAGAGTTTGTAGCCTGTACCTGTAGTGCTGCATAATTCTAGCTCAAATGTGACGATTCTCACACTATTCACATTTTTTCCATGAAAATACTTATTACAAAAACAAACAAAAACATAAGAGTAACTCAAATGAATTGGACAGTCAAATAGTACTGCACGATTCTTCAAGATTCTTCACAAAATGAGATTGCATTGGTGTCTGAATCTAGATCTCAATCTTTTTTCGATTAATTGTGCAGCACCTGTACTTTATTCCTCTAACTGTACCCGTCCTGCAAACTGTTAATGCAATTTGAATCAATGTATTTTCGATGTATATTCTTCTTATGTGGTTTCGCCTCACCATTTCCTGTGACTCGGGAATGGACACTCCACTGAAGAACTGGTTGCTGCTGAAGACCTGCTGGTGTCGAGCAATCAGGTCTCCTGTAGAGGACAGAGAACGAACATAAAGCTCCTCTTTTTTACTTGCTGAAAATATTAAAATGCGATGCATTGCCCCACATTTTTTTCAGTTATCAGTGCTTCAGCAAGCAATGCAGTTGTTCGTCACAGTAATTCCCCATTAGGCTACATCCATAAAATATTACAATTACAACTCTTGAGTAGTAACATTTTCTTGGACCTCCAATCTGAAAATCGGTATCAGAAATAGCACAATGTTCTGCTTAAGCGTACCCAGAGTCTTCCTGATGAGATAGAGCTGGTCCATGTCTGATTTGCCAGGCCATAGGGGGATCCCTGACAGCAGCTCAGAAAACACACACCCGATCGCCCACACGTCCACAGGGGAGCCGTACTGTGTGTCCCCCACTAGCAGCTCAGGGGCACGGTACCAGCGCGTCGCCACATAGTCCGTGTAGTAATCACAGGGACCAGCTGGTATCACAGACACAGCACAGGAACGTTTAAAGGGTAAATGTTTACACTTAAATAAACAAAAGAGGAAGTTAATGTATGTATAATGTACTATACAGTATGGACAGTCATTGTAGTGTAACATACTACAGACTTAAGGCCCTGGTGGATCATTGGTTAATGGCTAACAATATGTTAAAGATGGAGTGCTGTGATTCTTTTCCACCCTATGATCATCAGTTCTTATTGTTATATAAGGAGGTATAATCTTTTCAAAAAAGTGTACGGTATTTGTTAAAATGTTGTTTTTATGTGGGCACGCACACCAGTTCATTAAGTATGCCTGGTTTGCCTGGTGGGTGGTGATGGGTGGTGATCCACCTGAACTGAAGCCGCACCACAGCTGTAGGGGTGTTGTATGATAAAGGGGGAGGGGTTAGGGGAGGGGCTGATAGTGTGGTGTCACTATATTACTGTTTATTTCATTGGCCCGTTTGACTGTCAAGGGTTCACTTCAGCCACCAGAAAGAAACCCTAAATACAAAGTTAATACACCATTGCACATAAAAACGACTCCAGGGTGTCTAATGAAGTAGGCTACTGTCACCTCATAGACACATGAAAAACTGGAAAAATACAAAAACTGTGGCACTCCACAATTATAGATTAGTGTGAAATCTACGTCCCTAGCAACACCTTACAACCGAGCATTAGTACTAGAAATGATAACTTCCCTTGATACAAAACAGTAAGCAGAGCAGACCTACTAGCAAAGTGATCATTTGCAACAAAGCTACATTTGTGACTTTCTTTTGTCTTTTAGTTTTCCAACCCTTTCTGTTGCCCTGCACCTTAACAAACAAACAGTGTGTGTTCTCTTGCACTCTTTCAGACACAAAATTGAGAGCACCTCCTACTGCCTCAAAATACACAGTAGAGTCCAACTGAATTCAGAGAGGCTCAATTTGGAATCCCACCAAAGCTCCAGGATCCAGGACCCGCCTTACCATGTGCCTGATTGGCTCCCGGGCAGGCATAGTTTTACTGAGGTTAGGTTTCTGGTTGAAGGACTTCAGTGTTTTGTACCATACATTTGTATGTATAAGTACAAAACAAATAATGTTTGCTTTCGCCATCTTTGTTGAAGAAGAGTCTGGGCTAGGGTTAAGGTTTAGGTATAGTTTTACAGAGGTTAGGTTTAGGATTAGGTTTAGGCATATGATCGCTTGCAGATAAATGGTAGCAAAGTCAAGTGCCATGTTGCACCTAAATCCTTACTAATCTCCATCAACCTTTTGTACAAAGCAGATAACCGTTCAATCATATTTATTTTTGTCCAACAGCTCCACATGTAAGCTGTGCTTCACATAAATTGTGCTGTAAATAGCCTTAAATAGCCAAATGACGTACAACAATGACCACTAGGTGGCACATTGGAGGGGATGTGAAAAGAAATGTCCCATTAAAACCGCAACCACTTACTGAGTATCCTGGCAAAGCCGAAGTCACAGAGCTTGATAACTTGGTGCTTGGTGATGAGAATGTTCTCTGGTTTGACATCCCTGTGAATACACTGCCAAGGGTGGAAAACAAACAACAGTCACTATGAGCTCAAAAGACGTCCTACCATTGCCATTGTCTTTTTTGAGAATCTGGTGACAAATAGGTATGATTCAGAGAAACTAAAGACATTGAGGCCTGGACTTTAGCTCTTCAGCCAGTTAAAGGGGCCCCCATAGTTTGTTGTGTCTAGGTGATACATTAACTGCTGGCGAGGCAGGGGAAGGAATTCTTGTAAAAGAAGAAGAAGAAAAGCCATAAAACCAGTGGCTTGGTGGAACTGGGGGAGGGCAGGACACTTGAGAAGTTTGGACAACAGAAAATGCTACAACACAGTGAGTTGGTATGATAAATAATACTGTGTATGCTATCCTAAATGCACAAATAGAAACCCCTTTGTTTTATGTGGTACAAAATAGAACAATATAGAAACAAATTTTAAAAGTGAGCAGAGCAAATGCAGTTTAACCACAGAGAAAGTAACCATTCAGAACAAGTTCATATCAACACCACTTACATTATGTTTGTGACAGAAGTTGACAGCTTGGAGGGTCTGCCAGGTTATGCTTTTTACAAGGTGCACTGGAACGCTGCAGACCATGGAAGGAGAAGCGTTAGTTTCCAAAAGATTTAAATCCCACAAGCACATTCAAAATCATTGGCCTGTAATGAGTTGAAAAGATGAACCTAATAAAAAACAGGGCTGGGGTTGTATCAAGAGCATTTTGTTTATGCCGTTAGTTAAGGCAACCTCCTTGACATTAGTCTCCCTTTGAAATGTCATTTTCAACAAGAAAGTTAACCCATAAATGACAACTCTCCACCTATTAAGCTTTTCCTTCTTGCATGCACATCTTTTCTACTTCTCCTGTCATCTCTACACTGTCTCTGCAACTCTGCTCTTCAGACATCTTCTTTTCTGTCAAATGGCTTTGGAGGGACTGTGGGACAGAGTCACTGGAGAGGAGAGACCTGCCATTCCTATTGTGAGCTGCTGCGATGCTCGGCACACACTAAGGCATTGTTGGTTCAGGGACCATCTATCAGTGTTGCCAGGGAAATGGCTAAATCGAGACTTGTGACTGACAATAACAGTCTCCGCCCCCGGTTTCTGAGTCCACTGTGGCCAGGAGGCTACAGGCCAGAGAGAGAGAGAGAGAAAGGGAGAGCAAAACACAGTAAAAATGAAGAGGAGCCTAATGGGTACCAACAATACTACCAGCAATGCATTCTGGGAGTACATCACTGTAAACATTCCACAACGAGCAGGTCAGTTTCCCTGGAGACGAGCACTGTAGTTGTCAGGAGTTTAACAAAGCACAGTGCATAGTGTACCATGGATATACCGTATACACAACACAGGATGAATTGGTACTGAAACACAGGACCATGCCCTGTTGTAAATTCTTGGTATGTCAATATTACTGACTGGCTGTATACTTCTACTGTGTACTATAGCACATGGAAGACCCCATTCATATCTTTGCACCCTCCTTTTGCGTAATCCAATCACCTATTAATTAATTTATCTCCTAAACTTTCCCCTTTAACATTCTGCTTCACGACTGAAGTAGATCACTCAGTGGACTTAATGAAGGCAATGTAAAATTTATAAGGGGTCAACAAAGAATATAGACTTTGATTTACCTAATTTAATTTAAACACAGGTGGTTTATCCTATGTTTTGTACATTGCTACTACCAGAGATTACCAGAGATTAATGCCACCAGAGATTAATGCAGTGGGTAGCATGCATGATGATTAAGAATAAATCAACTATTGAGGGAGAATTGTAGCACAATGACATATGTCCAGTTCACAAGTCCTTAATAATATAGTGCGAGTCCTAATTAATATGCAAGTAAAAAGCGACACCCTGGTGTCTCCACCAGTTAATGCACAGTCCACTTAAATGTACAGTCCTGGCCTGGTTCCATGTTGTGTTGTATGTGAGCCCTCCTGTTGACACTTTCCCCTCTCATTACTATTACATATCTCCAATTTAAAACATCTCGTATATCTTTCTTGATAATATTTTCCTAGAAAATTAAGATTATTATGCCAGTGAGACAGGCGTACCGTACCCTCTAGGGTAGCGGTCCAGCTCGTTGAGGACGGTGTGGTCACAGTACTCAAACACCAGGTGCAGCTTCCGTTTGCGGCGGAACACCTCAATCAGATTGACCAGGTTGGCGTGCTTCAGTTGCTGCAGGGACACAAAGAACACCAAGAACAAAGGAATCACTCAAAGGTTTGTAATTAGTCATCGTGGAACGAAGGCTTGTTTAATTGTTACCTGGTACTAACAGCAGGGTAATCTGGGAGTACAGTATTTTTTACAATTGCACCAATCAAGTAGAAGAAGTAGGCCTACTGTAACAGTGGCAGACCACAATATGACAAAATTCAATGTTACAAGTGAAAGGTCTGTATTTTGGGGGGGGGGAAATACTTGAGTAAAAGTACAAGTATTGGCATCAAAATGTACTTTTTTGAATAGCTAGAGTATAGTGTTTGTATAGTTACATCATGTATTAATAATAATATAAATCTACAAAGTAACTAGTGACTAAAGCTATCAAATAATTGTAGTGGAGTAAAAAGTAGTAAGTAAAATGTTTTATCTGAGATTTAGGAGAGTATAAAGTATTGAAAAATGTAAAGAAAAATATATAACCTCAAAATTGTACTTTAGTACAGAAATTGAGTAAATGTACTTATTTACTTTATGTGTACAGTATAGTGTTTGCTCAGCAGGGCAAGTTCCCACTCGTCTTATCAGACAGAGGTTTAACGTAAAAAACAAACAAAAAAAAAACACCTAAACAGATGGTAATAGTAAACAAGGCTGTTGCCCATGACAACCTGCCCCCATCCTGTCCTATTATGAGGATAGCATCTAATGTCCAGGGTGGCCAGTAGGGAACAAAGCAATCTGTTGCAGAGATTCATTAAACAATAACTTTAGATTTAGTTTTTTAGAATTTAAACAAGATATACATTTTAATGTATGTTTGGTTCACAATCACACACGTAAATAAACAAGTTTAGGCTAACTTAATCAATTTAAACTTAATTGTAATGAGAATAAATCCACCAAGAAAGAAGGTAATCTGCTGATTATGACGAAGCTATGTTTTTTTGTGCCCATAATTGTTTTAATAATTAAAATTTGTATTTCCATTAGATTAGACAGATCATTTGGCACAATAATTAATTTATTTTCTCTTTACACAGGAAAAAAAAATGCCTTTTGTGTGTGTGTTCGTGTGTGTATGTGTATACCAGTATATACAGTATATATATACACGGTATATAAACTTCATAAAAGTTTCAATGTAGAAATACTGGTACTCTATAACTTACAAGTAAAATTCCTTGAGTAAAAATACTGGCATCAGCATATACTTAAAGTACCAAAAGTAAAAGTAGCCTACTCATTACACAGAATGTGCCATTTCAGTTTTCAGTGTACAAGAATATTTTTAAAATAGCAGACCTACAAGCTTTGCGACACACTGTGAGCTTAATGACATGTATATGTTTTGTGATAATAAAAATAAAAATAGTAACTAAAGCTGTACTTTTACTTAAGTACAGTACTTGAGTACTTATAATCCATGCTACATGACATAGGTTTAGCCCTATGCATGTGATATGAAATTATATTGAATGTGGTTTATTTGGCTCCCACTGTAGAGGCGGATGGCTAATATAAGGCATATACCGTGCACATACAAGATTGTATATCGTAAGGCTCTAAGCATGTCTTTAAAAACCTGATACAGTATACTGTATATAGGCTGGCTATGGAAAGTTATTGTAAAAGTTTGGAGAATGGATGTTTACCTTGAGCATTCTGATCTCCCTCAGTGCAATCTTTTTGATGATGGGGTCGTCCTCTGACTCCACAAACTTCTTTATGGCGACAATCTGTCCCGTGTCTTTATTCCTACACTTGAACACAACACCGTAGGAGCCTTCACCGATCTTTGCGATCTTCTCATACTTCTCCATCCTCAGGCTCAGATACCGCTAGGACTAGAATTGAGAAACCGAGCACATCAACAGAGCTGGCCACTGCAACGTGCAAAGACACGAATGAGTTTGTCTGTGCAGTCTTTGCAGATGAGTCGAGATGACAAATACATTACACAGTCATACAGTCCTGGACTCCTGTATAACACGATTTAAATTAGCGTATGCTTCGCCGGGCAATAGTTATGTAGGCCTAATGTTAAAAATGTCCAATGTCTAACGGAATATAAGCAAATAGGCCTATGATATAGAATGCCATTTATCCGTTTATCGGCTACATCCTTAAACTGGCAGTATTCGATTGCCCGAGGCAATGTTACACCTGTAAGAATACGTAACGAAAACATTTGCATTGCAAATAGATGATTTATCTGAGGGGGATACAGGCAAGATGCATGAATAGCACACTCACGCTGGCTCTGTTGGAGCAAGCAAGTGGCAATAAAATCAAAGTGTTTCACTTGCCTTGAATATGCCAAGTTCAACATAAACCCGACGTGAGAATAAATTAAGTTATATCTTAGATCAAAACTGATCAGCTTGTTGACCATGTATAAAGTCATACCAAGCCGGTATTTATGAGCAACTGAGCAAGTATTCCTAAAGTTGTATCAAAGTCGCGTTAACATAAAACCACCGATATCGTATTTTTACTTTAAACCTAACTGCAGGCAACTAATGCAAATAATACGGTAGACAACTTACAGTGAATCGTCGTTATACTGTAGTTATAGATGCTCCAGTGGGACTTCAGAGAGCAGACATACAGCGGGCATACGCCTAGCGGCTAGCCTCCAGGTTTGTGTTGGATGAAAGAAGAAAGATAGATGGACAGACGAACATTCACTTACACCAGTAGCTCCACAGACCGACTTTCAGACTCCACCTCCCTAGTCCTATATACACACACGTTGTTCATGTTGTGTTGCTGCTTCAGTGACACTGACACAGAATGGGCGGTACCCAATGGTGCACCAAAATATGTTTAGCAAAGCATCAAATCGTGTAGCCTATACTATAGTAGGCCTACTGACAATTTGTGGATGTGCAGTTTTGAATATTTGCCAGCAAAGATACTTTTTTTTTGCTGGTAAATAATCATTGTATGCATAATGCACAAATGAAAATATTGATGTTTAAGTCATATTTGTGACTGACACTAGTGTCCACCACTGCCAACAATAAAATGTGATTTTAAATGTTGATCCATCATCTCAAGGATGCTACTGTGCCTTCAAGTTCCACCTGGCGACAAATGAGCTTGTAGATCAGCTATTTTCAGCACAAAACACTGTATGGTGACACTTAAGGGCTCCAAGCCTAACTTTTACCTATCTGTAGTATGCCATCATTGATCATCCAACAGAAGGGCAGACCAAAACAACCAACAGCAACAACCTGACCAGTGGGATCTGGCCACCCCACTACTGTTTCAGTCTGATTGAATGCCTTCATTTAATGACCAATTAGTGCTAGATGGTGAAGTCAGTGGAATGGGAAAAATGGGTATACTAATTTCTCTCCACTCCTTGTAACCCCCCCCCCCCCCCCACCCGCTCAACAGTTAAACAACAGGTTTAACTGTTGAATCACATTCAGCTCCTTGATCTGCATCATTACAAGCAATAGAAAGGAGTTGAAGGGCAGCATACACCCTAGGAGAAACCGTTTCCACACGCACACACACACACACACACACACACGATAAACGTTTTCCGTGCACAAATGCATGCACACAATGAAAGTAAAGTAGTCGGAAGACTTATTGTATTGTTAAAATTAGCCTTTTTATTACAAAAACAGCATCCTTTAAAGGTTTTGCTAAGGGAATGCGCAGATGTTATGAAAACCAAGCATTGTCCCTCATTTTGTCATTTTAAATAAAAAATGTACAAAAGTGCTTACATGGTGCAAATAATGAATAGAAGTAAAAGGTCTATAAAAGTGAGGAGGGGGGTTAAAGAAAAACATTTGATATTATATTCAACTTCTGAAAAACAATGCAGCTGAGGAGGGAGCAGGTAGAGAGATAAACTATATTACATAGCAGTAAATTAACCCAAAGCTGCTTGAAAGCAGTCCTCTAGGTAGTTAATCCTATGTGAAGGAGTGGTGGGGCTGTCCCACTCACCTGTCACCTGACTCCACCTGTCTGTCGCTGGCTGTGAACATCACGGCCACTAAATCAAACATACCCTTTTGCTTAGATTAATAAATAACCGTTTTTAAATAACCCACATCACTCTTGGATTGTTGTTTTTTTTCTTCTTTTTAAAAATCTGTTTAAACCGTTCTATTAGTTTGACTAGATAGAGCATGTAAATCATCTCCGCTTGAGGATTTACCCCCACTAACAGTCATTGCCGGTGGTGTTACAAAAGCCTCTTGTTCTCCACAATAAAAAAATCTCCCACTGTTTGCTAATACTATCACAAATGTGTTTTAATGGCACTTTGTCAAATAACACCTATGCTGTTTCTAACAGTCCGCAGTCTGCCACCTGGCAGAAATTTTCCCAAATTCACCAGACACCTTTTCACTATTTTACAAACCCAATACAGCCACATATTTTTGTTTTGAAACCTTGAATCGCAGCAGGTTACTGGTCAGAGCCTTGTTGGGTGGACAAACTTACCAGCCAGACCGAATCTACCAAGATTTGGCTGGTGTTAAGTCACTGGGTTTCAAAAGTTCAGTTGAGATATCTTTGTGTGTGATTTCCATATTCGGCTCAAGGAAATCTCCTCAGTGTTGTCCTATGAAGAGCAGGGTTTACAGCTGTTGTAAGGCTACTTATGGATCCGTATTTGAGGGCGGCCGTGGCTTGCAGTTTCCCGGTTCCTCTTTACTGACCTGTGGATCCTGTGATCAGTAACAAACATTTCCACTTAAATTGGTTCTTCAAGCCAGTTGTGTTCCCTTGACGCGAAAGGATCATACTGACAGGCTGGTAAACTCTCCCAGAAGTTGAAGCAGCCTATTCACATCTCTGGTTGTCCACAAGTCTTTGGGGATGGCGATAGGGCTTAATAACTGTTCTCATGACCTGCCAAAATGTAAAGGTTACTCAGGGCAGTGGGGTTGTCCGTGGGCCGGCTCTCCAAGACCACCACCCTGTCAGAGGAACACAGTGGTAAAGCAGTTAGAACAGCGATACACACATTAAACCATTAAGACCCGAGGCCAATTATACAACAGTTTTCTGAAAAACCTATGTTGCTATATCAGTGATTCTCAAACCCCTTTCATGTCAAGGACCCCCGAAATTATATGCAATTGGCTTTGGACCCCAATCTCAAAATATTGATTATATAGGCTACCAACTTTGTGGCCGTCCTATTAAACCTGTGCGGCCCTGCACAGCGATCATAATATAATCAATAGCCTTGTCTCAGTCAAAAACGCAAACCTTGGCCAATGTTAAAGATTTGGCGATGATGGGTCTCTCAAGAGATTTAGCTTTAAATATAAAATATGTAGCCGACATATGACAAACAGGGTGCTGCTATTACATGTTGCCTTCAAAGTGCATATCAATCCTGTTGAAATTTGGTTAACAATTTCAGAAGCAATGGCAAAGGTCAGCCCATGATATTGTCATATGATATTGTAGCAGTACAGTATAACCTTGAGCTAAATGAAGGCATTCAATCAGACTGAAGACAGTAGTGGGATGAAGTCCAGATCACAATGACAGTAAGGGTTACATCTACAGATGCCATGCGTCTCGTAATGCTGACAGATGAGCAGGGCTTAGCATACGAGGTACAGTCTTTACTGTCCCTTCCATCAGATGAAATTACAGAGGTGTGGAGGACACACACACCAGGCTGGCAGTGCCCAGGTGAGAGTGAATAAAACATGGGTGGAGGAGAAGGTTAGGCAGACCACACCGTTGCTCCGGCGCTACAGGATTAGGGCTGGGCCCGGGAGACCAGGGCGCAGCAGAGAGAACCGATGACGTCTAATTGCGCTTCATTGAAGATAACCTCCTTCGCTGAAATAAATCTCACTACAGCATGTCGTCAATAACAGGAAAAGTTATGACGTAAAAAATGCATCAAATCTGCACAAATATGAAAAGAAGGATCCCAACAAACGAGTAATCTGCAAGATCCAGGGCAAACCAGCGATCTGCTGGAACCAACCAAAGTCCCCACGCACCCTTTCAATGCGCTGACCCTACCCGGCGTTTCGGTCCCCGTTACCCTCATGTAGCAGACAGACAGAGGACAGTATTCTCTGATTTAAGGTGTGTGTGTATGTATATATTGTGTGTGTGTGTGTGTGTGTGTGTGTGTGTGTGTGTAAACACATGTGCGTGTTTGTGTGTCAGAAAGAGAGAGAAAGAGTGTGAGAATATCCAGACAACTGACAGGAAACTGTTAAAATAGGACAAACTTTGTCACAAATATGAAACAAGACAGAGCTCGAGAAAAAGTGGCAAACAGAAAGATTGTGATGAAGGGGGAGAGAAAGACAGAGGATCAGGGTCAACAGGGGACAGCTGTGGAAGCAGAAAGGTTGGGTGAACACAACCAGAAGGCGGGTACTGTAGCTCTGGCATTGTACAAGATAGGAAGAGAGGGGAGAACCACCAGGGATAAATATGGAGAAGGGCTCTGTGGGTCATGTAGGACCCAGGAGAGGAGTGGGCTGTTTTGCTGGTTACCAGGTGATGTGAAAACACTGAGACCAGTGGGAGGACACTCACTCAATCCCTCGCTGTTATCAGAGTGCCCTGCTTTTATGGAGGTCATGAGGGCAGCAGTAAATCACCAGAGCAACGGTAGCATGGAATTAATTGGGAGATAAGCAGGGGAAGCGAGATAAAGTGTGATAGGAAAAGGTTGAAAGTAAACCCGACAGGGTTGTATTTGTGTGTTTATTAGGTGAGATGTTTTTTATAAGCCAATAAATGTTGCATGCTTGCTAAGTTTAATACTTTGTTTAACGACAAAATATTAATATCCGAGTACCAACCTGTCAGATCCAAGGAGACGGAAGACTCTGCTTGGATCAGAGATCTCCTGGGTCACCTATGAACAGAAGGGAGGGGGGGGGTATTGATCAAGACATGAGCTACAAACAGCTGGTCTCCTGTGTAAATGGAGTACTGCTGAAGGAAGAAGCAATGCAAAGTATTAAAGTCTACCACATACCATACAACTTTTTTTCCTTTTCCTTGGTGCTAAGCAACAAGCTATATATGCTTAGATGATTTCTATTTATATTAGGATAAATCTGCGCAACTGTAAAGACGGAAGTGGGGAGGAGTCTCTGCTTAGCGCTTTATCACATACTCATGATAGAGCTTCCGTTGCTCCAGACTATGATGGAAGCATTTGAAAATTGTGAGAGGCAACAGTCTGGCAATGCGAGATTACCCTTCACTTGACAGGTGCTTTTTTTCTCAAAGAACCTTACAATAAAAATAAAAACGTTTAGCACTGGTGGTCCCAGAGGGATTCAGACCCCTAGTCTGGCATTGTAGAGTAATTTGACTTGTATTGCTTTCACATAGAAGAACAAAGAAAAATACAGACAATGAGAGAAACAAAGAAAATGAAATATAGAAAGGTATAACAAAAAAGAAAAGTATAAAGGTAAATAATAATAACCAGTAAGACGCCCAGAGGGCGAGAAGAGACCTCGACCCAAAGGGTGAGGTCGCGCTGAAACAGCTTCTAAATACGGCACAGTTGAGAAGCAGGAGTCAAGGCCAGTCCATACTGTCTCCGACCATCGAACTTTTTGTCGGAAAGCTCCGGTACAACTACAACATGACGTCACTCGCAACTTCTGAAACGCATTCCTCCGAACTTTTGTTCTGAAAGCTGCACTCCCATATGTTGTGACTCGCCGAACTCTACTTCGGAGAAAAAATTCAAGTCTGATCTTTCCGACGAAAAGTTCGGTGGTCGGAGACAGTATGGACTGCCCTTTAAACAATTAGTCTGTGAGGTCAGATGTAGATATACTGGCCGGCTCCATATATGCAGAACAGGTGTAAATAGTATGGCCAAACGGTGAACAGTATTGGGCATGTACTGCATATACAAGCCTTCTATTCAGAACAACAATCAAGTGGTTCAGGCTGCAGGTGAGTGTCTGGCGTCTCCAGGACACTGTATTACTAGTGTGTACACTTGGACCTTACCTATGCTAAGTCACCAGATAAAAGGGCTGACAGTTCCCAACGTTACAGGCCAATAACCCTTTAAAAGAAAATCACCCACGTGTTGGCAACTTGGCAAGCCCCCAAAACCTGCTTTGAGTGACTTGTGTGGCAATAAACGCACACAAGCCCACGTGTGACACCTGCTAGGCGTAAGTCCTTAGCCCCCCATGAGAGACCTGATCCGTTTAAGTCCCATCTGAGAACAAGGCTTTGGGGTGTTCAGAGAAGCACCTGGTGAAGCGAGCGCAGATCAATGACGTGCCCCTTGAATGCCTTCGCCTTTTTAAAGAGAATCATAACGAGAGACAAAGGAAAGGCTAAATTATTTAGCAGCCCTCACCTGTTGCATTACACAGTTTCATTTATGAACATACATTAATTTTGCATGGCTTCTGACATTTAAAAAATATATATCCCAACGTGTGCTCGGCTGTTGGGGGAAGCCATCAAGCAGAGCTGGGCAGGAGTCCAGGCCAGAGCCTTGTGTTTCATCGGGCGCTGTCAGACATGGCGTGGGCTTTGAAAAGGGCAGCCCCCATCTCCCACAATATCTCTTTTCATAAAGACTCAACGCTTCACCTCCCAGTGATCTCTTGAACTTTTATTGTGCACCAAAACCTGTGCCTCGTGATCTGGTTAACGCAAACTCCTCAGTGACAAGGTGGACAAATTCATTACCTGACGCGGACATAAAGCACACTTTGTTTGGCTCCACCTGTGGGATAATCTCCCCGGCTCATCTACACCATGTAGCCATGCATGTAAACACCAGCGCTAGGGGGGTCAATACTGACAAGAGCCGTTGGGTGTTTGTTCGTGTGTAGGACAAACAACCCTGTATTCATGAATGTGAAAGAAACTACACACAGTTTCCACAATTAGAGGTCTGTTTGGCTCCGTACTGGAACATTATAACCATATCAGTAATCATGATCGGTTTCTAAAATGTAACTGTCGTATACATAATATTCATCCTATATAAGATTTTTTATTTATTTCGTATTGAATAAAGAAAGTCAGCTGAAACAGTTACGATTACATTACAATTTATCCTGTTCATGTTAAATTCAAAGTGTTGAAACCAGTGTTAAGAATTAGCTACAACACCCAGCATTCTTAGTCATTAGATACTCACTTCATTTGACTTGAAGCTCTTGCCCTGCATACCATGTTTCCAAAAGGCCAGAACACTGTCCTGAAGACACACTAGAGAAGAAAAGAGATCCAGCGTCCGTGAAACACGCAGAAGAAAATCGAATGTCACTTGAGGATTTAGACATTATAAGTCAGGGAAATACACTGCACACAGTCACAACAACTTTATGTAAACACTAAATTCACTTTTGAATGGCAAAATATGGCAAATGTAGACATATGTAACATAGTATAATTATGGTAGTTTATACTGTATATAGTACGTCACATCATGACTCAGATTTGAAGACATTATTATATAATCTTACCAACAGATCCAATGCAGAAATCAAAGCTGAGCTCAGAGGCCAGCTTTTTGTTGGATTTCAGTTTGCCCTGGAGATTAACGATCTTCAAATTTTCTAGTGTTAAAAGCACAGAAGAGGCAATTAGAATACTTGGTGTAGAGAGGGTGGAGTATAATTTTGCATACACAAATGTAATTATGTATTGCATTATTGATGCAGAAATAATAATAATAATGTAGATTAAGTCGAGTGACAAAAAACACACTATAAACCTAACTATACATAGATATGACACATGGATATTCACCAGCAACAGTCTTGACACCTACAAGTGACAGGAAGCGCTCTACAGAATACCAGTACGCTCTCCTCAAAACACAGTCGCCTCAGGCATACAGCCAGCATAATAGAACGGTCTCTGCCTGGTATTCCTAAACGTAACCTCAGTAAACTATGCCTAAACAGTTAAACCTAACCTTATTCCTAAACTTAACCTCAGTAAAGCAGTGGCAAAACCTAACCCCATTCCTAAACTTAACCTCAGTAAAACTATGCCTAACCCTAAACTTATTTCTAACATTATCCTCAGTAAAAACAAATACAAGAACTGCCCCACCGAGCGGTCGGCGTGAGATCGAAGGGAAAAATCACTTTGTGTGTGTGTGTGTGCTGCGCAACAGTAACACAATTGACGCTTGATGTCAGGTGAGCCGCTGACTTCCTGTTACAGTTCTACATAAAAATACATACAGTTCTACATAAAATTCTAAGACCCCCCCCCCCCCCCTCATCTGATTTAAGTCTTGGTTCTCATACGTTTTGTGTGTCAATGCTGTATATTGACATCAGCAGCAACTCTGGTGTCATACTCACGGTCCAAGCACACCAACACTGTGTCTCTCTCCAGCTGGGTGACATGAATAGCATCCACCTGCTGATTAGCTGTGGAAGAAGCAGATAAGCATGAATCCCTGACAGGAAAATAGGCCAAAAACTGTGCAGAATTAGGTTGCGATATGAATGAACAAATCTATATTTTGTGCTGACAATACATTTTGTTTAACTTTTTGAATTAAACAAATATTTTTTGATATAATCTTTCACTGGTATATATATTTTTTTTACAATAACCTTTCCGACAATGTATCTTTCAGTCATAACATGTTCACTAGTATTTACAGTAATTTGCTCAGCCACCTGACTATTAGTGTAGCCCAGCTACCATATTGGGAATGAATGACCGACGGTCGTTTTGTCGCCTTACAAGTCTTACTTGTTCCCATCTCTGTGAACCAGGAGGAGCAGGAGTTGAGGTTGATGGTCTCGAAGCGCACTACCTGGCCAGGCTCTGTGCCCTGGCTAATGGCTACACACACCATGGGGTACTCCTGCTCTGGGACCACCAGCATCTCAAACACCTTCAGTGGGCTGGGCAGAGGGAAGTCAAAGTGCTGGAGGGAGAACAGACATGCGTTATATTCACAGATGCACACATGCAGCAAAAACACATGCACAAAGCACAATGCACAAAGCACACCTGCTGCAGATAGATTCATAGAAGAAACTCATAGGGCCCTATCTTGCCTTACCCCTTATTCCTAAACAAAAAATTATAATAGCATATTCTCCCGAAATTAATTAATGTCACTTGGAAAATGTAAACAACCCTAATCGGCCCTAGAATTAAAAAAAACGATGCACAAGGAAATCAAGCATTATACTCAAAGTCAATGGAGGTTGAAATAATGTTGAAATAGTGTCATGCAGGTTTGTGTGGTCAATGGTGGTCTGGAGGGAAATCATCAACTGACCTTGATGAGCATGAACCTCTGCATGGGCTCGTACCACTGCAGCAGGACAATGCCAGACTGCAGTGCTCCACACAGATACTTGTGACCTGTATATGGGTTTCTCACTGTGAAAGAAAAAGGTGAGTTTCAGTATTTAAGTTGTGGTCAAATGCTCACAATGAACAAAGTAACAAGCTAGACACATTGGATGAGAAGCCAGGACAAGGAGAATGTTCCAATGTGGATCTTGGACTTGATGTGACTAGCCTGTGACTATCTTCTATGTCTGACATATCTATGTAGATGTAGAACTGCAAATTTGGGCAAGGTTTCAACCTGATCGATCAGAGACTAATTTACTTTCAAAAGTATAATAAACTACCGGTAGATAAAGTGCCACTCGGGGGGCAAGGATCTCCACCAGGGCAGGTCAGGTTGTGGCCTCCTGGTGGTGCTATAATAGGCCAATGTGTGGTTCTTCTTACGCCTTGGATGGCAATTGGATGATTTGAGGCATTTTGTTCCAAAAATGGGTTTTGCAAAATCCACCTGTTGGTGGCGCTATAACAGCCCAATGTGAAAAGGGTGGGATATATTCCTCAGCCTAGTAGGAAAGTCTGTGAAAGATTTCACGTAAATTGCACGATGAATTCATGATTTGAGGCTTTTTGTTCAAAACTTTGTGTGTGTGTGTGTGTGTGGGGGGGGGGGGGGGGGGGTGTACTTCTGTGACCTACTACCTAATGTGCACAAGAAATTAGCCATTGATTGGACCAGTTTGATCCAATAGATTAGGTCGGGACAGAGTCAAGACAGACAGACACTCTTCTGAACAGTCATGCCCTAAAAAGACTAATATTGAACACTACAGGTTGCAGTAATGTTAATTACATTGAATTAACTTGCAAGGGAGGAGGGGGGGGGGTTAGGGTACACTCAAGTCACTAAAGTCAGGGAAGATATTTAGGGCATTTTGTCTTCATCAGCAACTGTAACCATGGTCAAGAGTTAGTTTGACTGGTGATGAGATGAGTTTGACAATAAGATGACAACAGTGTGTTTACAAAGACTAGTGGACTGACCAATGACCATTGATAGAGACAAGTCAATGAAAACAAACAGTGGTGGGGATTTGGAAGGATGGAGCACTACTCACCAATGCAGCACTTGTGACAACCCTTTGTGTCCGGGATCTTAGTTGTCAAGGCAAATCTCCTGCAGGAGAGAAAACAGTCAGCTTGGTCATAAAGGAGCTGATGACATCTGAGCTCAAGGATGTAAGTCTTTTCTTTTTCTCCCAAACTAAAGCAAACAATTAACTGTGTTTTTGATTTATAGAGGAAAATGACAAGACACTTGGTGACATAAACAGATGATAGTGTAGCACTAGACTGGAAGAAAGGTGGGAGCATGATTTGGACCAGTTGCTGTCCTGCAGTGATATTATCTCAGTAAACCAATGAGCAATGACAATGGCAGACTTAAACTAAGCCAGATAGGAGTTTGTGCAGTTTAATGAATTTGTGAAAAATACCTTACAAGCCTTCCCTGGAAAAAAATAAAAGAAGTAAAAACAGGGCTGGCTATTCTAACCTGGGCAGCATCTTGTCTGGGAAGCGGTGAGTCTGGAACTGAGCAGCCAGGCCCGGCTTCTTCAGCTGCTCAAACAGTCCGATTAGGTTGTGGGAGTATAGCTGGAAGGTTTTACCTGGGGCAATATATAGCACATTATTAGGTTGATAGCTTAACATGTTTATGTGATATATTATTTCACATCGTTGCATTGGATTTGCACTGTATGAGAATTTCAATCTGTACAAACATTTTGCAGACGTAAAATAGATGACAAATGATGCAAAGAGAAAATTTGTTAAGCGATGAGTGCAAGAAATACTAGGAAATCACTAGGTGATGTGCATGTATTCACCCAACACATACATTTGTTTGTAAATGTGGACACTTGAATGTTGTTTTTGATCTATGGTTAACCACTACTACAGGCTATTCAACTAAATTGTTCAGGGGGCCACATTGTCAGAAACCCAAGGGGCCGGGGGCCGTACTTTTATGTTGTGGGGGTTCTACCATTTGTAACCATAGTATGATGTCATATATACAGTGCAGTACATATCACACCTTGGACATAACTGCATCAGTGTGTTGTTGCAACTAACGTACTTGATGCAGCAAGCAGACAGAGCCTACAAGTTCAGCAGCGTTCAAATAAAGTTAGTCATACTGTATGTCACCTGACTTGTGGAAATGTCCACCGCCTTGTGGTTTCCTTGTTGTCTCTTTAAGATTTCAAACATACGCTTTTTGTTTATTTTCCAATGGAAGACTTTCAAAATTGTAAAACTTAATTGGGGTTTATATAGAATACAAAGTCACTTATTCCCCGTTAACCACATGAACCCAACCGTCCCGATTCTGGGCATGTCCTTCCTGACCTAGGTGAACATTCGGCTAAAATGTCTAATTCTCTCATCTAAAAACTGACAACATGAAATGTTTTCGGGGGGATTTGATGTAGAGGGAAACCAGGGAACCAAGTATAAACCCCTGCAAGACCCTGGTCAACTTTAGAATATAGCTTTACATTACCCATGCTTTACCCCAGTCTATGCATAACATGAGGGTGTAACTAACTGGTTAATATAGCTTTTGTTGCGGCTTTCTTTTTAGCTTAATTATGGCTTTGGACAGAATAGTGGTTTATATGCCATCAGAGACCTATAACACTAGCACATCTACTGCACTTGCAGGTCCAAGTGCTAAAAGGATAGTCATACTTTCATGTATACGGTTAACCATGTACGCACCTAATTCCTAAACCACACATACCAGTAAGCTACAAATAAAAGTACACACACACACACACACACACACACACACACACACACACACACACACACACACACACACACACACACACACACACACACACACACACACACACACACACACACACACACACACACACACACACACACACACACACACACACACACACACACACACACACACACACACACACACACACACACACGTAAGGATCGGGCAATCGTGGAATGAGCAACACAGATAAATGCATGGGTAGCGCCCCCCAAAATGATTCTGTTGGTAATCACTGTCATTCTGAGCGACCTGCCAGCACACAGGTGACTGGCACCTCAGCATGGGTCACACAGGTGACTGGCCCCTCAGCATGGGTCCTGCAACTTTGTAGAGTTTGTGCATGCTCCAAGCAGCAACACTGTCCTCATGGAAAAATGACACATTTGTCCCGTCAGAATAACGCCCGTGCAATAGCGCAAGTGGAAGCTGATGTTCCGTTACGCAGAGTGGCAGCATTTATTTGGCGTCAGCCCTGGTACCATAACCCATTTCCAAACTTAGGTCCAAGTTCCATCAGACTGGTGAAGTTTATATTTTTCCATTTCCATTCTCTTTTCCAGTAAATACATGTTGAATTTGACAACTAAACCTCAACTCCCTGCAGGGAGATTTGACATTTGGAGAGGTTAGGCGTGACTAAAATGAACAGAGGCATGAAGATGATGTGAAGCATGATTACCTTCTGATGAAGCCGGTTAGTAGAATATCAAGTCAAGCCAGACGAGATGAAAGTGTCCAAAGGGGAAAAGGAGAAGAGAACAGAGGTTAAGTATACCGAGGGGGAAACTGCTAGGTAAACCCTTGGGAACACCATGTTGACAGGCGACCTGTAGTCAACTTAAATCCCACATTCAGATAAAATTTGAAAATAACCTGGCTAATGAGGTGCTAATCGAAAAAAACTTCTGGCCTTTAGCCTATTTAAAATTATTTGAGTACTTCTAAAACAAACAATGACTCTTTCCCCACAGTCGCTTCTGCAGCCAAGAGCTTCCACAACTTCAAAAAGATCAATATATTGTAGTGGTTCTTCATTTGAAAAACAGGCTTAAAAATATAATAAAAAATCATGTCACTGTGCTATAAGCATAGCAGGTTTTAATGATGATCTAGGAAACAAGAACAAACGGAATGCTATTTTAAGGCCACAGTCACAGATAGAGGTGTGATTGTCTCTTGGGTAGTGAGATAATGCAGGGACAAAGCAGCAGCAGGTTATGGCAGTGAAGCAGATAGCTGTGATAAGTCTGACACTTACCTGATAAAGACATCAGGTTGTTGTTGATAATGTAAAGCCACGTGCACTTCCTTGGAAACAGCTGAAATGGGAAAACAAGGTAAGAATGATGGTCAGGCCTGTCAAAGTCTGTGTTTTAGTGAGTTAGAAAGTAAACCAAAAACATGTTAAAGGGTGTAACCGCACAATGAATTGCTACCTGCTCCATTGTGGCTTCATGCAGCTCATTCAAGTTCAGGGTATAGATGCCATCCTCCGTTCCAAAGATGAGATATTGATCTAGATTAAACAATTATGTATTAGCATGTATGTATGGATCTTCATTTGACAGTATGGCACTATATAGTATTTGCTGTAGGTGGTGTATGCAACTCCTATCTGCGTCTGTAAAGACATACTGTATGTATACTTCAATCATTACACCATGCTTTTGACAAGAATCTCAACAAAAATGATGTAACAAAATAAAGTGGCATGGTGACCCGTGTTTAAAAGTATTACATTTCTGCATAAAGTAAATTATTGTATTACTGTGTCACCATTCACCAAAGCATGTACTGTAACAAGGTAGAAATGGGCTCCAGTTAACACTTGATATGTTATTGCACCCACAAGTGCCTGCATGACATTTCAAGCTAAACGCTCTTCATCAATCCTGAATGAAGGTCTAATGACCGAAAAGTCACGCACTTGTGGGTGCAATAAAATATTACGTTTCACTAGAGCTCAGTGTGTGCAAGCGGATTTCCAGACATGTTATTGGCCATCATAAATTTAGTTTGGATATGCGTGCACCTCTTCTCATCAAGAACAGCATGTCTCTCGTCTCTTGTCAATCAATTCCACAAAGTCAAAGTCCATCTATACCTTTGGTGTCTGGGTGAATCCACGATGTAGCGCAGGTAATTTTCAGGGGGCAGCCATCAAACACCTTGGAGAAACAAGCTCCCATCTACAACCAACAGACAAAACTCAACTCAGCATGGCAAATCAACTGCTTTAAACTGCGGGAGCAGCAGAAATGTCAGCCAAAGTTCATGAAACTGGAAGTGAGCCCAGGGATGATGACTGCATTGCACGTCAGACCACCATAACCACAGAGAGGGACTGGAATGTCCGTTTTGCATCCCAAATTTCGGGATTCAGCAGCAATTCAGACAGAGTCTAATGATAGTGTCCACTGAAACCTGTACACCAGGAATAGGTGAGGACTGTGAGGGGACAATTCAGCAGATTCACTTACCAAGACTTTAGGAGTGGGTGGCAGGCCGTTGATAGCTGGTTTCTGTGGAGACACAAACCACCCCATTAAGATAGATGCAGGGTACATAAACAAATAACCAGAGAACAATGATGGTGAATTGAGCTGGGGTTTGTTGGGACTAAAAATGACTGACCTCAACAATGTGGAAAAGAAAAACAAACAGTCCCTACTATGCTGTCATTTGTTTTGTCTACAAAATGCAATTAGATGTTTAAAGATCTTGTTTGACTGCCAGCAGATCCACTAAAGGACAAAGAAAATATTTGTAGGCATGTAAAGATTTATCGTAAAACGATTCAAATCGATTCAAACTGGTGACAATTTAAATCGATCTTTGTAATAGTATCGATTCAAAATATTTTTCAGTTACCTGCTACTGGATTGACACACAGTATTGTTCTGTTGTTCTGTCTGACAGGTTGTGGACCTCTCCCACAACCTGTTGAAACTGAAGAGGGAGAAGCCTGCCCGTTCTGACTGGGGGACCTACATTTCTTTTCAATTCGTCATGCAACAGCTTCTAACTCACAGGGAACTCCTTCTTCTCCTTGCGGTGCGCTCGGTTGGGTGGCTCCTTGGGACTGCCTTCATTCACACTGCCGTCTGAGTCGTTATCTGTCAGGTGGTTGAGCAAAGCACAGGGTGTGTACAGTATATCAGTCATAGATATATACAAAAAAACAGATGCCTCATTGGCCGCTGCAGTTCATTGGAGCCATGCGTATCGACGTGAGGGCGCAAGTGCAGAAGGAACACTACGCCACGCTGCCACTCCAAGTGACTACTGGCCAATCACAGTGCGTCTTTTCCGGGACTTGTCAGACCCGAACATCCGCTCTGTGACCCACATGGAAGCTTCTGTGAAGCACTAGTCTCGTGTTGCCAGACTGTTGCCTCTCACAATAGTTGTCTGGCTACGCGAGACTAGTGACGCACCAACGTGGAAGCTTGCCCTCACTTAAGTACAGACGCCCCAGAGCCGAAGGAGGCGTCTACTTTTCTATGTTTATGATCGGACAACTAATCAAACTACGAGACATGTTTTTACCTTACCTTCATTTTTTGATGTATTGAGGGCTTGGAAAGATAGCACAAATGCTTATTTAGATGAATGTATTTATGAAAGAGACTATTCAGAGACATGTTGGGGCGTTCTTGCATACAAGTGAATATGTACAAGTGTAAGAAAACGTGAATGAGTGTGTAGAAAAACTAAGGCAGTTCACACAGTGACGCACACGGTCTGTAGCTCCCAGAAGCAATTTATTAGAGGTGCAACATTTCGCGTCCAGTTTGGTTCACAACATTGTATGTCTAATAAATTGCTTCTGGGAGCATGAAGGAAGGAAGTTCGCACACTGGTTGCCTTCCTTCATTATTGTACGAAATTTGTTCAGCACCTGTATACTGTAATATTGTTTTGAGATGTGCATGCTTCTAGCTTGGACATTATTTCTAATGTGTAGAAAAACTTCACATGGATATGTACAATAAGTCAATACAATAATCCTTTGCCGGTCTAAGGGTAAATAGTATTTAGAAGAGTTTATTATATTTTACATAGTCAACTGCAGAAATACTGGACTGGTACCCTTACCCTATATACAAAATCCCAAACGGAATATATTAACTTTAGTACTAACTTTGCTTAGCTTGTGCCACTGTATCTATGTGTAACCCTGCATAGGTACAGACTCAGAGGCACTGAGCCACTGGGACTCACCAGGGTCAGATGCATGAGACAGCAGGCCAGGACTGCTGACGCTGACAGAAAGGAAGTCTGGGGCAGAGTGCTCCTCCTTGTTGCCCCTTTCCGGGGTGCTCTGTCTGCGGACCACCTGACTGGGTCCGTTCTCCGAGTTGGGGAACCTCCGCACCGTCAGATTCCTCTCGTCGTTCAGGCCGAGCTCATCCGATGAGCTGTTCAACCTCGGCTGAAGGAGCAAAAGTAAGGGAGACATGGGTTAGGTCTAATTATTACTTGCGCAAGCAGAGTGCGCAAGTACTGCGGCTGGGTAGGAATGCATGTATGTCGGGGTATGTATGTCGCTGTGGGTGTCCTCTCTTGACGTCACCATCAAAGGCCAATAAGGGACCACCATTCTTGGTGACGTAACTAAGGTACGTTTCAAGGTTGGTATAAGGTCAAAAACGGGTCTACATAACAGTAAGCTGTGATGCCAGTGGTGAGTGCACCTCATGGCACGCTCTGCTTGCAAGGCACAAGTTGGCATTGCATCGAAGTGCATTGCATGTACGTATCAACACTTAACGCTTGGGATTTTGCAGTATGAGCAGTAGAGGACATGCAATGGCGGAAGACATACTGTATTTAAACATTTAAAAAACACACTAGTACTTCAGGTCTCACCTTAGGTGGCAGAGGAGGGGGAACTCCTGGCTTAAGAGTTGAACTGAAATTAAATAAAAAAATTGTTTAAAGATATTTGTTTGCATTCTACCAAACAATACATTTGAATGCAAAAACTAGGAACAGACTGATATTAGTTTTGCTACCGAACCGATATCCAATAATTTAGCAATACAAATTCCAATATCCAATATAGCGCTGATATTTCTATTATACGGTTACAATGTAGTGTAAACTTTTAAACAAAAATAAAGTGAGCAGATCCACACCACATTGGAAACTTAACCTTGACATGCTTGATTTTCACATTCAAAAGCTTTAGTTATTTGGTCTTCCTTCCCCTTTTATTTGTCATAGCAAGAGCCAGCAATGAGCCGCCCTGTTATGTTCCAATCTACAGTTAGCATTTATCTTCCTTCTGAAAGTACAGTAGCTGAAGAAATTAATGTTGTAAATGTACAACAACTGAAAACAACAAGCAGAACTGCCCTGGCAGGTAGTTTCCTACCACAAACAAATCTACAAGTTATGAATCCGTGTTTACATACCAGTGCACGTGCTCATGGACATAGAGAGCTGTGAGTGGTGTTCTAAACCAGGGGTTCCCAAACTTTTCAGGTCAAGACCAAAAAGAGAGATTAGACGTTTGCCCGGGACCCAAACTAGTGAAAATAGCAGATCTACAAGTGCACAACACGTTGCTTCGCAAGCTTGTAGATCATCTATGTTCACTACTTCTTAATTATTTTTATTCATGGAATTTCTTAGATTTGTTTGTTTTAAAATTTATACAATTCTTCTATGTTTATTTTATTTCTTAAAATCTTATTTTTTTTTTATATATATATATATATTATTATTATTTTATTTATTTTTCCTAAATGTAGGAGAATAGTTTTTTACTCGAGTCATGGCGCACAAATTGGTTCCTACCCACTGTTTGGGAAAAAGTGTTTGAAACTATTGATAAGCCAAATAGCAAAAACAAATCAACCGGTATCGGTCAAATTAGGTAAAATAGGCCAATATTGGGCAGGGCTATAGGACAAACAGCACTTACAGCTCCACATCCTCAAAGGCATTTTCCAGATGTGTGATGTGTCCCCTGGAGAGAAGAATACATATTTGAGAAGGAGGAGAATGAAGTGGAAACAAAGAACAAAAGAGTAGAATCCTGAGAGTATAAGTCTGAGTGTGTACACAACCAAATGAATCCGATCCACTTGGAAACATTTGTACATTCTCAGAGTTACATTAACAACCAGGATTTTACTGTAAAGGGTCCCAAGGGAGGGAAGGTGGGTAGGTGTGAACTAAAGGACCCCTTTCCTCAGAGAGAAAAGGAGTATGAGGTACAGGGGTCAATGATGTAGACTGTAGAGGTTCAAACCAGCAGTGGAGCTGAAGGGGTTAATCAACTTCTTTATGAGCTGAGAAAGAAATAGTAGTAATAGTCTATTTAATACACTAATTGAAGTAAGTAATCTTGGGAACCCAACAGTTCCCGAGCCATGAGGCTCATAGGTCAGGAGCCTATCTTCCGTTTCTGTAGCGTCAGGTGGCTTGATGTACAAGTACACATTTGCGATCGGGGCACAGTCACTCTGGAACGCCCTGCCGCTGGAGATCAGGCTTACAGAGCCTGTGTCGCATTAAAGACTCCTAAAGACTCATTTTTACAGAGCTGCATTTAGCCCATCACCCATGTGATTCTTTATTTTTTATTGTTATCTTCCGTTATGTTCTATCAACAAATCTCTTCTATTGTATTCTATGCCTTTTTGATCAATGTTTTTCTCTATATATTTCTGTTTGTGACTTGTTCTTAAAAGGTCCTATATGAATAAAGCTTTATTATTATTATTACATCCCACGACCACAACGTACAAGTACACCCCCTGGACATGACAGAAATATGTCTGACCTCTCAATCTCAGGGCGGACACTAAACACAAGGCCACGGAGCTGCCTGGTACCAATTGAAGCACAAACTATTAATCAATTAAAAAAAACAGGCTTTAAGCATAGCATAGCAGGCCTCACTTGAATGCCCAGTTCATAGGATGGAGTCCGATACATCCACAGAACTGTGAAACCCTATTTCACTGAGGTCGATACTATAGCAGCCATGTATCACTTCAATGTCTGACACACATTATTGTTTCATTTACTTTTGCTTATTGTGTTATTGCTACACACCATTTGAGGCCAGTAAAGGCTAGTAATAAACAATATTAAAAAACAATCACATTATTCAGGGTAAAAAAAACACAGCCTCATGCGCAGGCCGGTCTATGTCACACCACAAATGGTGAATGGGAGGGTGCCACAATGGAGGAGTAGGGTTATGTTCATGGGCACTGCCAGCAGCACACTTCTGCAAAATAGGGTACAGAAACAGCCTGCTGGACCCCCCCCCAAACACACACACACACACACACACACACACACACACACACACACACACACACACACACACACACACACACACACACACACACACACACACACACACACACACACACACACACACACACACACACACACACACACACACACGCACACACAGCAACAGTGAGTGGGTGGCAGTGAAGTGGATGGCAGTGAAGTGGATGGCAGTGAAGTGGATGGCAGAACCGCAAGACAGTGTTAGTGTTACCGTTGGAACAACTCGTCCTCAACACTTTTGAGGAGGCTCCTTGGAATGGAGAAGACAGTGACAAAGAGAGAGAAAGATTGGCAGAAAGAAAGTAAGTGGACAGAGAAAAAGAGAGAGAGAAGGGAAAAAAAAGAAACAAAACAGGCAAACAGTCAAAGCACACGGACAAGTGAGGAAGACTTTCTAGGCTCAAAGTGACATTCCAAACAGCAGATGGGACATGTGAGGTCATGCTGTGAGACATGCAGCAGCGGTGTAGAGCGACACAAACACTATACATAGTGAGTGGTAGTAGGAGCATCCAAAACACAGTAGCTATGTGTGTGAGCAATGGATATTAATTAGGAATGTGATTAGCAGAGCAAACATGTAAGCAAAAATACAGGACAGTAATATGCTATAAATGATTTGATTGGTGTTCTACATTCGACCATGACATCCTGAATGATGACACCTCTGACAAAAGTAAACAAGCAGAAGTTGAAAACACACACACACACACACACACACACACACACACACACACACACACACACACACACACACACACACACACAATCAATGCAAGAAATGTTATTTATAATATATCAATGTAAGAAATGTAATTTATAAATTACATTTGTAATATATTTTGTAGAGGCCGGCTGAACTATGGAAGCACAGTAATCGACATTAAGGAGGTATGATTCCCATGACAAACGTTTCCATGGCTTACCTGGATGTTATTCCTCCCTCAGCAAAGGGGCTCCAGGGGGAAGAAAAGTCATTCTCTTTGCTCACATCCTGCAGAGAACCACAAACACCCACAAGAGCATGATGTCTACCAGCCTAATAGCCATAGTCCATAAGAAATCAAGGGATAAACTGATGAAAATATGAGGACATTTTGAGACAGGGATGGAGATTTAAACAGGGATAGAGATTTAAACAGAGGGACATTTTTAAACACAAATCGTAGTGAATTAAAGGACATTATCACCATTTCAGAGTGCGCCTCGGTTTCTTTCCGAAGTGGAGGTTCAAACTGGATCTTGTCAACTGTGGATGACAACAACTGTGTTCAGAGTAACAGTTTTCAATTGACTGCTTTGGCACTAGAGGGCAGCACCCCACTTCAAAAACACCCAAGCCATAGTTACCTGATAACTAGTAACATTAAAAGTGTACTCAACACTTAGTTCACATTACAGGTGACCGTTTTGGTTATTTATTTTAACATAAAAAAAGATGAATGTGGTTACTTAACAATGAGAATGACTTACACATTAGTAATCATTATAAAGTAATTGCCTCGGCAACACAGGTTTTACTGTCATAACATTCCCTTTTGAATAGTTGGACTGTAGCTTGAGGATGTCAAAGACAAACAGATCACAGTGACAGTAACCAGAGCCAGTCTGAGTGAGACGAAATACACAATGGGATACAGAGTATAAGTTTAAGAAATGGGATCAACTACTGTCAAACAATTGATCCAATGGAGATGGCTGGTTCACTGTCCATTGTAAACATGACATGCTCCTGCTGAATGAACAGGGCATAGAAAAGCAGCGGACCTGCCAGTGCAAAAGTTCTCATTTAATCAGCTTTTCGCTCCGTTTCATTAACAAGGGAACATGGTGCTTAGGAATTACAACACACTGAATTATTTCACAAGCAAGCTTGTTGTTGCTTGAGGTATGCTGAAAATGTGGAAGTGCACCAATGACTTGACCAACTGATTCACAATCACAATCGGACTCTGTGAAACTAAGAGTATACAAGTAAGGCCTTTCCATAAAGGGAAGCTGAGACATTCTCAATTTCACTTACTGTACATCAAGTATGACAGCGTCACATGTTGCCCACAATCTCAACGTTAAGTCAAGTAAAACCTTATTCAACTTCAGCCTGCAGGAAACCACGCATTGTAACAAAGTCTAATTTAGCCAACAGCTGGAGTAGGTACCTACCTTCCCCATGCACTAACTTTAGTAACATCAAGGTAGTGTATTATAAAACAAAATCTGTTATCCACAAACATGTTACCCTACTATTTATAAGGGTGTTCTCTGTGTGAGTTTGGAGTTACACACACACACACACACACACACACACACACACACACACACACACACACACACACACACACACACACACACACACACACACACACACACACGATGTCTTTACTACACTGTCACTGACCTGGGTCAACCCTGCATCCCTCAGTGAAGCTAGGGGTTGAGCATGGTCTTCCTGGGTCTGTCCCATTGTTGGCTTTGTACAAGGGGGTTAAAGTCACACATGATCATGACATACAGAGTAAGAAAAACACTAGCCCAATTCCAAACTATTATACACATTCCACTGACACACACAATGAAGGGTCTACCTACCACAAGGTACCAACAGGCACAGACCACAACACAACACAGATCTACCTCTAGAACTACTGAGCACAGCACAGTCAAACACAAAAGAACCTAAATCAATGTATGATCTACTATTCAAATGAATGTATTGAACATTCTTAACGTAAGACAATTTTACAAGAACAAGAAGCTGCAACAACTAACTGCTGCTTAAACACAACTCCACCCATCATCACATATACAGTACATAACAATTAGACCGCTTGTGTGTCTTCCGCAAAGACCCAAAATGGTGACATAATGTGTTGCACGATGGCACCACTATAGAGCCACTTTCTCTTCAGTGAATCCCTGGGGGCTATTTTTAATACAGGCTACCTCACACACTGGAGCAGTGCCAAGCCAGCACTGGTGGATTATCACGATGACCCACAGACAAGCCATCCGACTTCTCTGTGAAAACCAATCTTTCAACTGATTTACACGGCGACCAACCTGGTGTTTGGCATAAATCTTAGAGGGCCAGTAAGGCCTGGGTGGGCGGGACACCATTGATGTTACAGGGCCAGTAAGGCCTGGGTGGGCGGGACATCATTGATGCTGGAGGCAGTGAGTTGGTTTTTTTGCATGTTGATTGCGAAAGCGGAAGATTTGAGTTTATTCACTTACAGTTTATCTCTGAGCGAGTCCGCTCGGCCCTGTCCTTGTTGGTGGATCGGATGGTGTGTCTGACAGCAGAAAGAGGCTGGAGAAGAGAAATTCAAAGATTTGTTTTCATATAATCTATCAAGATCCAGCACATTTTATATAAGTGCCTACCAGGTGAAGAGCAGTTTTTGATGGTTTTGGCTGTTGAGCCCTGTAATTAAAGCCCTTTAACAAGCTACGACTCATAAGATCCTCGTTTTATTCAGAAATAAGTTAGCACTAAAATGTATTACCGTAGTAAAGGCAAGATATTCTGGCATACAGGATTCCCACACATTTAACAATGAATTTCCAAAACGTTTCTAAACCTTTTCCAGAATATTTAACCCAATTTCCAGACCTACCGGTATATAACAATCATTCAGTGCAATAATGAGTCTCTTACTCCTATGTGCAATGCCTAAATAAAGCAGAGAATTTAGAATGGTATGATTCAATAGAACCAAATGTTTTGCTATACCATAGGATCACGCTGCAGCACATTGTGAGCTTGTAGATCTGTTATTTTTGTCACATACTGGTATACATTAGGCTGCAATCATGCAGCCCGTTCGGTGAAAAACGACTTCAGTTACATATTTCGTGTAATGTTATACGTACATGTTTTGGAAAAAGTTTTTTATCAATAGCTAAAAACAATGCATATCCAAATATTTTTCCCAGGACCTTTGATGAATTCCAGGACGCTTGATAAATTCCAAACCTTTTCCAGGACTAGAAATTGTTTTTCTCATTTCCAAATATTTGCAGAAATTGCATGACCGTGGGCATACTGAAGATTTCTATGGGAGAGATAATCATGAAAAGGAATGTGTTCTATCTCCTAAGGTTTCAAGTCTTAATCTTGGTCCTTTGCTAAATAACAGGCATCTCAGTCCTTAAATCATCGGTGCATTTCAGTGCAAGAGAGATTAAAGGATTATACATTTTGAATCATGCATAACAGGGCATCACTTGATATCACAAGTGCAGACTGGGTCAAAGTCTATGCTCAGATTTTTTGTTAATCACACAGATTTTGTAACTGTTGAATCCTGTTATTAAACATTTGAATTAATTGTTTCAGAGACTCTCTTTTTATCAGAATAAGGATAGCTCTCAAGAGGATCTAGAATTCTAGATTCATGTGAATTTCTAAAGGTGAGGAATTTGGGTACTGAAAATGCGAACAAATATAATATAATTATACACGTATATGACTCCAATTATATACAGTAGACTCCTACTATACAAGACTCAAATTCTTCCATTAGATATTTTAAAATGTAAACTGAATTATAACCCATCAGAGCAATGATGGAGGATTAGACTTAATATAGAGATATTGCACTCTAATAAGTGCATATAAGGGTAGAGCACTTTTTCCACATTCAGTAAAGGTACTCTAACCTGCATTCCTTAGTGTCATTTGGCACAGTTATTACACATCTGCCTCAGTGCAAAATCTGCAAGAAGCAAGAAACCCTGAAGGAACTAAAATAAATATGGTAACCCAGAGCTAGTTCTAAAAAACATGGATGCACACTTGCACAGTCACATTATTATGCACTGCTGATGCTGTGTGTATAAACGAACAAGCTCCACTGCCAGCAGTAAATAGCCTTGAGGTTTTTCCTTTTTCATTCATTCATCATGGCCAAGACAGTGCGACTGCTTGTCTTGTATCATGGGGGTAGAACAGCAACAATGGTCTTTTAAAAGGCGCTGGTACCACCTCTTTGGCTGCCCCATACATGTGATGCTGATGCCAGTTGGAATAATAATGCACAGAGAGAATCAAGACAAGCGGGAAGAGAAGTAGGGGGAGCAAATACTTGCAGAAGAACATGAGAACACACTGGGGCAAGACACTGAACCCAGCTCAAATGTCTTCATTTTTTTATTGACAAGCTGCTGCAAAATGGCTCCTATGCAAGAATTAGCATTTAACACTGTCGGACGTATTGCTCATTTTTGTGGGTAGTCTAATAAGATTTCTGGAGCAGGCTTTAGTGACGTTCACATGATAACCAAGTAAGCAGTGCAACACTTTCCGTTTAATATTTGAAAGAAACTAGAAACTCAAATTTTGCACTTTGTGGCTTTGTTAAGGAAAATGCACAGAAAAGGGTGATTATCCACTGAAGTCAGGTATAACGTTTGTGATTAATTTGACACACAGCCCTGTCTTGGTAGCCACTGAGGTGGCCCACAGCAGTTAATACTATAAACGTCAATTCAATTAAACAAGTCCTCCTTAAACGTCATTTCAATTAAATAAGTCCTCCTTAATTTTCAAAAGAACAGGTACACTTTCCTATGTGTCAACATTACCTCCAGGTCATCATCATCCACCTCACTGAAGTGTTGGTGGTTGTCTGGGTTGTTCATCTTGTCCAGGAGGTCGACAGCTAGTCTTCTGGTCAGCCCTGTCTGACCTACAAACACATGCTGCAAGACATAAAGAAAGGTCCAAATTTGTCCTAACTTATGTAAAACAGCGATAAATATAGCACAGTGAAAGTAATACAAAAACAATTTATTTTTGTTGCTGATATATATATATATAAAAAGAATAAACTCAAAAGAATTTGTAAAAACATCTTGGGTACAGCTCATCTCCCAAATGAAATGAGAAAAAGCACCTCTCACATGAATGCAAACTACTTGTGCATAATGTAAACATAGCTAGAGAGAATAGTCATAATAATCAAGAAAATGTTGTGTAATAACAGCCAAGTCTTTGGCATTTAATTATTAATATAAAACTGTAAATATTAACAGACTGTATAAGGTACAAAATATTAGCACACACATTATATAGTTGAATGACCTCTGACCTGGAAGTGTAATACTGTACCTTTCTTCATTTTAATGAATACTTATTATTATGAATAATGTGCTATGATATACTTGATGTATGATTCACTTCATTTAACGTGATTCTTCTGATTATCAATGACATAGAAATTAGATGAATTACTGATAGAAGCTTTTCTGCAGTGGGCCTCTTCTTTGGATTCTTCGTTAGAGACACTTTCACAAAGTTCTGGAAGGCTGTGGACCTGGAGGAAGATTCACAGTGAGGCAGTCATCCTTAAAGTGGTATTTCCCTTTAAAGCACTTCTGTGATCATTTTAACATCTACTCTGGCATTTGTGTGCACACCAAGTAGTTTTCAATTTGATATTCATTTGAACAGAGATACTCACCACTTGGTCTTGTCTTTTAGCTTGGGAGGCTGAAAGCTGCTCTTTGACATGAGAAACAATGCCCTGAAAACATTTCATTATAAATAAACGTTGCAAACAAAATAATCTTTCAAGCTAAATATAGCATACTTTCGATTAAAACAGGAGGGCTACCAAAGTTATCAAAGGGCTGATGATGGAACTCTGGGGGAACACAAAAGCAGGAAGTCAACCAAGGAATCTGCAAAGGAAGTGCTGGTTGAACATGTCTGAGGAAGCTGAACTGTACCTCATAGGGTGGAGATCGAACATAGGGGGCTGCAGCTCTGCCAGTTCTATGGAGGTGATACCAACGGCCCAGATGTCACACAGCTGGTTATAGCCCCCGTTCTTCTCCACTGCTGCCACCTCTGGAGCCATCCTAGGGGGTGCACAACATTTCAGCAGTGAGGATTTGTAGGGAGGTTGGCCAGCATTCCTAACGTTGCTGGTCCAGTCCCCAGTACAGAGAAATGAATACAACAGTTTGAGCAGTGGTATGCTCAGCTGGTGGGTGTGACCAGTCAGAGTATTATCGGTTTGCTATCACATTGTGCCACTTTTTCAAGCTATTTTCGGACTGTGCTCTGTGATCAGCCTTTTATGTCTTTACTAGTCCATACCCAGGGATTTCCACCCACCATCCATACTGGCTATGCAGTGTCTCCCCAATATGCATTGGGCAGTGGTGCACCGCCACTACAAAAAATATAACTGCCGCTGTTGAAGTGTAAATTATTGTTATTTATTTTTTAACGATGAAAGACGGCTCCATCTTATGTCAGACAAACAGGGCGGAGAGCAGACGGGTGGTGACAGGCACCTCCATCCAGTTCCACTGAAAATGTTACAAAAGTCTTTGATCTTGCCGCCATGCAACGTTTATATCGTACATTATTTTTGTCCTCATCATCGTTGAGTCGGAGCACAAACAAATTTGTTTTGGCAAATGTTTGAATATGTTAATATTCTCCATTTGGAACAGAAGTTTATGTACTGGAGCTCTCTCCCTCTCTCCCTCCCTCCCTCCCTCCCTCAATGGTAACAGGATATAGGTGAGCACCTCAGGCTCAGTGTTAAATTGGCTATTTTTTCCAAAATGTAAAGATATTATACAGGTACAAGTATACATTAGAACATTCTACAATTAATATTTCTACAATTGCTACTAAACCTGTATATCCATTTATTTTGGGAGATATACAAAAAGTTGCATCATAACATTAAATCATATATACATTACTTAAAGGACCACTTCACCATGACATTATCGATGGGGAGTCCAATTGAATAGAAACTTTCTATTCCTGAAAAGTTACATTGCGAGAATGGATGCCATTTTTCTCACGATAATAAAAAATGGGGTAAAGTGGATAATTTTTCTATTATTTTCATGAAACATTTTGGACAAAATAGCCCTAGTGCCCACCTAATCTGTATCCCTGTAAATATTTATATTATTGATTTTGGTGTTGTTGCTGTTGTATGTACGTATTGTATGTCTTGATGATGAAGTGATCATATCATAGTTTGTCCTATATCAGTCCTTGAAAGATAAAGCAACAGTTTCTGAACAAATGCAACCTTTCACAGTGGATGGAGTCACTTATTAGATTGAGAGACTCACCAATAGGGTGTTCCAATGAAGGACTTCCTTTTGGCAATGGTGGCAGTTATTTTGGCGGCGACTCCAAAGTCAGCTGCGATAAACGGTGACAGATCTTTTCAGGTTATGCAATACACAAACACATAGCTGGAAGTGTTGAGAGGGTTCAAGTCCTCAGAACTCATATGGTGTCCAGCAGCTTACCTAACTTCACATCTCCGTTGTCTGTCAGAAGAATGTTGGCTCCCTGTTAGAATGAAGGAATATAATATATTCTTGGTGGTATTCAGAGGCATTACTGTGAAGCATGTGGTGTAAATCACCCATGGTATTGCACTTTGAGAATGTTGACAAATAATGCAGACTCATGGCTGTTTCATTCAAGAAAGAAAAGTGTGGTATGAAAAGTAGAACATCTTGAGGTATTCGAGCTCTAAAACAACCTCTTGTTTGAGCTCAAATACATCAATATCTTTTAATTACGTTTTGCTCATAGTATACAACCGAATGGCTTCAAATTTGTTTACATAAAAGATACAATCCATTAACTTATTTTAATGAATAAAACGTTATTTAAAATAAATAGAAAAGCCTCGTCTTAGCGGTAGATGATAGGTCTCTCACACGGGAGACCTGGTTCAAATACCAGGTTGTATTGTTTTCCGCTCTGTTGTCAATAAAAAAAATTGGGAGCTTTCCTTTCTTAGTTACTTTTTTGGATCCTGCACCCGTTGAAATTTGCGTGCACCTCTTGAAATACCAGATAGGAAATACCAGATAGGGCATAAAAGGTTCCAGACTGCAGTTATGATAGCTAGTATATCTGCAGTGGTTAGAGGTGGTCTCACTACTCCGTGTCAGGTAGGACACTGACTGGTTGAAAATGACAGTTATTTGAAGCAGCCGGTGCACCGGATCAGGCATTAGATGTGTGGCCATCTGTATTGTAGTTCGACTTCGGACATTGTTTTTGTCGACATAAAATCAATGGATTGTAGATTTCTTTTAAAGGTTCATTTTAGGTTAAAGGTTATTATTTCTTTTTTTTTAACAAAAAATAAAATAAAAACTTGATAACAAAAAAAGGGTTCCCATTTCCATGAAACAGCTTGGTCCACACACCAATTACATTTTAAGATAATAAATGAAGTGCATCTAGGACAAGACACTGTCCAACGACACATTTGTCTTTTTCAAATATTTGCCGGTCAACAGTGTCAACGACACTTCCTACATTCCCAGTAATGAACTAACATTAGAGGCCATGAAGATGGGCAACACATCGTTGAGGTGATCTTAATTATCACAGTTGCCCAAAAAAAAACTTTCCCCAGTGTATCACTGCCCTAAGTGAGCATAGGACTTACTGAGTGTTTATTTTGGCTCTGACTGACACTCTGCTGGCATCCTGCAGTGAGAGCAGAGGAAACAGGAAGAGCTCTCTGCGTAGAGCTGAGCAGAGATAATAGGCCCAGCCCTGACCTACTGCGATAACACCAGAGACAGAGACATGGGGCTGTGTGAACAGCACCAGGCAAACGCCATCTGACATTCTGCTCCAGCATCTAAACTGCCTGGTGACGGCAATGGTCACATGTACCCATGCAATCTTGTCCCCCCTTGACCCCTTTCCAGTCACTTCAGTTCACACCTTTTCGGTCACGCTGCACAAGCCAAAACACAGGCGTCTCGGCTGGTTTTATGATGGGCCAACAGATATTTATGGTGACATTGATTATATGTGCAACGACTGAGCTTACTGTTCCTCCAGCCCCGAAAAGTTATTTCTCTTTATCTCTTGCTCTCTCAAACCATCTATTACTCATGAAATGTATTTTATTGTTCTGTCAGGAACTGAATGTTCTGCTGCGGTCTTGGCCTGGTCTCCCTTGTGAGAGGTTATTTTTTTCTCATCAAAATGAACCGGGGATAAATACACATTGAATAAATAATAAAATACAACTTGAAAGGTGTAGTACCTTGATGTCACGGTGCATCTTGCCCTTAGTGTGTAGATATCCCAAGCCCTGATGAGGAAATTATTGGCACGTTACAGATCAACTTAAATTCAGCTTTGGTATGTTTCCAAGAATAACATAGGTGGAATTACCTGTATGGTCTCTCTGCACACATAGGCAATCTGAAGCTCTGACAGCGGCCCAGTAACTGTAACACACACAAAATACACTTTCTCAGATTTTTTTGTCCTGTAGACTTGGCAGCAGTGCAGTAACATAAGTGAGGTATTTAACAGTGGATGTAATACTAAATGGTGAAACTGCATAATAATGATGAAATAAGTTCTGTAATATCTCACCATGATAGATATCCTGCAGGGATCCTCCACCACAATACTCCATGCATATCCACAGCTTCTCTCGACTGACAGAAGAACAAAAGGTGAGACAGTTATGTCATTGTGCCAAACAGATTATTTACGGTTATACAGCGAAGTAGTTTCATTAGTAACAACATATGTGGGAAATGATATTTATAGCATCTACAGACAGGTTTCTTGATTTACTACATGACTTAAATGAAATAATTACCATTCCCTTGATCACATTCAAATGGCTTTAGTAAGATATTGAATGAGATCTACAGTATGCCTGCTTGTCACCTTTTAGCTACACGTGCAAGCAATTTAATACAAAATAGTCAGGAAACAAGTCTGCAAGCATCTCGGGAAATTCCCCACGTAAAAGGATTTTCTTTTGCCTCTTTTGGTTGTGTTTTTTTCACTGCTGCATGGCGGTTTGGTTTGTGCTATAACCACCATGATTTAAGTAGCATTTTATGTCTTGTGTATTCAGTAGACTGTACAGGACCTGCTGCTGCGATAAGACGACTAATGGCCGTATAAAGCAGATCAGAGACTCGTATTCCAGTTAAACCTGCTGGAAGTCATTGGGGAAGGGTGGGCGTACCGACCCTACTTCCTCTCCAGGTTCCAGTCAAGAGAAACCACTACTAAAACCTGAGTGCTGAATCCTGGTACCAACAGGCTTCGCCAACCTAGTCAGCAGCACCAGTCTGTCTAGAACTACTTTGACTGTGGTCATACTTTCACATGCGTGGGCACACTAACTCACTGGTGTGAGCAACTCAAGTCATGTCAGTTAGGCAGGCAATATCTATTACATTTGAGAGAATTCCTCGCCCATTATTTGTGCCCATGGAGCGCACAACTTTGTGTACGGGTTCAGGAGGCCAAGTCATACACTGTGACATAAAGTATGCGGAAGTGCCATTCACGCCTGTAGTTTGTGGCCGTAATACATCACTGCCTTTACCTCTGCATCAGGGCTTTCCTACAACTGCGGTGAAACAACACCACAGACACACATCTTCTCAGTCACAACCTGCCCAGCAAGGGCAGCACAACAAGGTCAATGGCCAAAGACACATCGCCGTCTGCCTTGGTTCAAAATTTATGCTGTGTGTGTGTGTGTGTGTGTGTCTCACTCAGAAAACACGGACACGTGGTGTTAGATGTGAGCATGCCACAGGTGTACAAGCTTCTAGTATCTTACAATCTTGGCAATGAAAGGAGGTTGGGCTGCCATAGCTAAATGGGTAGAGACTATAGCCCGCCGGCGCCTGTGAGGCTAAAGGTCCTAGGTTCAAATCCCTGCCGGCCCTGACAATGTGTCGAGGTGTCCCTGAGCAAGACACATAACCCCTGCACACCTTTGAGAAGCACTCAGCTGGGTGAAGCTGAAACAGAATTTCTCCCGTGGGATGAAATCATATCATTATTATTATTATTAGTAGTAGTAATAATTAATATTGTTTTCTTAATTTCTTTGTTTAGTTATTTGTGTTTGCGGTGACCAGGACACTTTTTGAGCGGTACCTCCGCTCCATTATGCAGCTATGTGTGTCCGTATGTGTTGTGTCCCTATAAGTGTCCCTGTGTCCGAGCACGGTAAGCTGCAACACGGTAACTGTCATTTCTCAGTGTCCATTTCGGACGCCGGAAGGCTTGCCGGAACCGGGCCTGCCCCCTGGGCACGTTCCTGAGGGTCTGCATGTTCCGGGGACCCACACGGTAACTCTGCTATTTCCCAAAGATTTTTATCCAAAAGAACTAACGTTTTTCTTTTTTTCTAAGTACAGTACAGAGCAGAGTACACTACAATATAGAGCAGAGCACAGTACAGTACAGTAACTATAACAATAAATGTATACAGTAGTTGCACATGATTTTCTTTTTTTACATTAACTGTTCTATTACCGTTATCACTGTGCAAACAAAATAAAATTTGTGATGTGGAAATATCAAATGACAGACAAAGGGTTGGTGGTATTCAGTGCTGGCTCTTACCACAGGTAGCTCCCAAAGTAGGCCACAATGTTTTGGTGCATGCATTCCTTCACCATGAAGATTTCCTGCTGTATGATGGAAAAGTCATCCCCTGGAAAGACAGAGTGAGAGACAGACAGACAGACAGCATCAGCACTAATGTTAATTTAAATATATGACAGTAATGAGAGGTTTTCTTGTAAAAGCCTTATATGAAGAAGATTACATTCTTGCAAAAAGATTGCTTTCCATGATTCCAACCTTCAGTTGAAAGCAAATTTAGGTCATGAATCATCTCTCTTTGCTTACAAAATAGTTACATAATCTGTGTTTTCTGAAATATTGATTGATCCATTTCACAGGGTGCTTGCCCTTTCCGCAAATACAAAATTCCATACTTTTTCAAAACAGATGATGATTTCTTATAAGACAAGTGTGTATTTCTGTTGGGAGTTTGACGTTTTGATAACCGGCGGTGATCTCATACCACTGGCAGGGAGACACACCTGCAGGTGTTTTGCCCTGTAGATGACTGAACAATGCTGCAGCTCCCTTGCTGGCAATGTCAGTTTCTTGGGATCATATTTTGCAAAACACTAGTGCTTCACTGGGAGTCAGGCCTGGAGCAATCCAGGTTTTATATCTGGGGTGTTTGAGCCATAAGATTGAATACAAAACAACCCATTTTCAAACTTTTTTTTTCTATCATTAACAAGCATGGGTGCCGAGTCCGACTCAAACAATTTAACCATTGCATAAATACACTAAATGCAATAGTTGTACAGTGCAACCCTTTTCTTGAATTGGACATTTTGCTCAGATTGAAAGGTGGCTGCAAAAGCAGGCAGTTATTACAAATAATGTCAAGATTGCCAGAAATTGATGAAAGCAGTAGCAGTAGAGATGACAATTGTAAATCACATACAGCACTACTCCTAACCCATTCTGGGCGGGCACCCATTTTGGTGTTGGCATCATGTCGTGCTTTAGCTATTGAAAAATAGCAGATCTACAAGCTCATATCGCGCCACCGAGTGGCGCGATACGAGCTTGTAGGTCTGCTATTTTTGAAAAATCGAAGAACGACTGACATTTTTAGAATCTGATCTCAGGTCAGAATGGGTTCATCAGACACAGTGTGTGTCCGGCGGAAACCTCGTATGAATCTGATCTCAGGTCAGAATGGGTTAAATGGCTGTAGTCCCAAATTTGTATTGGCTAGTCTGCACTGCTGCAATGTATCATGCACTCATTCATCGTGTCACCTTTTAATGTGTGTTACGTGTATTACTATGACCAATAAAATGTTTTCAAGAATTGCACCCAAGTTTCCATATTTTCCCATGTCTGGGAAATAGTAATTCATAATTTCACACTTTTCCAGACTTTCTAAACCTGCACACGCAAGGACCCCATTTCAGGTAGCAACAATTTTTCCATAATGAATAAACACACAATTTAAAGCAATCATTAATTTGTGGATATATGTTCCCTATCTAGTTGGAAATGTCACTATAGAGAAGGTACTTTGTTAGTTACAAAGGCTGTGCTAGGCCTGCAAGTTTGGGTTTAAGAGAACACTTTCACTAAGAGAACGCTTTCCCTTCAGTTTTGCCAAACTCAAAACCACAGGACCATAGCATTCGAATACTTCCTTCTGACTATAATAGGGCTCAGTATTTCATTATTATGTATTTGTAAAGAAAGTGGGATACAACTTTAGAACCCAAGTTACCCAACCTAGGTTTTTCACAATGTACATGTGCATCTGTGTGACAATAAACATCTTGCCAACGACAATAAAAGGAACAACTCCTACATTAAAAGTTTACGTTCTCTAGGCTATTATCCAGGCATGCTTTCCAGTCAAACACAGTGCTTTAACACATCCTATCGGTAGGAAGTTAGAAGACAAAAATATGCATCAGGCCAGCTGCTCCCAATTCTGCAGTCATACGAGGAGCTGGAACACATCAACACGTTAAGTTATAATCTATCAGAGGCTGCCGTCTCTTAAAATTGTGTGTGTGGGTGGGGGTGGGGGGTCGACATCAAGCTCTTCTGACAGAAAAACAACAGGATATATTGCCTTGGGGGGGGGGGGGGATTCTGGTAAACATTTGCTGCGGTTGGATTAATTTGCTACCAACAGCAATAATGACCACAATGATGGGAGTGAAGATCCAAAATAAGCTATCCTAAACTGTTCCTTTAAACTTTAAAGGAACAGTAGGCAACATAAATCACTGGTTTCTAAAATTTTGGATATTCTCATATATCCATAATAGATAGCCAGATTAAAAGGTTTACTGTGTCCTTCAGACAGAGAAACCTAGTTCCTTGCCCTGAGCATCAGTGCACGAGCTCTGTGCCAGGGAGCTCAATGCTGAAGCCTAATTAAGCACTTATATACAAGTAGGTGACACCCGGGTACAGAGCTGTGAGTAGACCTTTCCCTTCCTGGAACTGAAGTCGCTGAGGGAAAAAGATGAGGGATGGAAATAGTTTGAGGGTTACAGTGGCTCTTGTTTTGAAAACACATGCATACGTACAAACACAGTGAGACAATTGCTGTGAAGCAGCCCTGCTCTCAGCCTGTCTGGGAGAGAGTTCGGATCTCTCACGTGAGGTCTGAATAAAAGTCTGGGTGGAATGCCAAGACACGCAATGCAGGCTGACCAGTAAACAACAACCCAGTGCGCTTCCACAAATATCAACCCAACTTAGCTATCAGATGCAGTCACCGGCTAACAATGTGTAGCATTTGTTTACTTTAAGTTAACCAACTTAACGCTGTAGAACTGTGTGAAATTTTTAAATGAAAGCTGGGGGCCCAAGAATAATATATTACCTATTTGAAACAAACACTAATTATCTACAAATATAATACGAGATGATTTGATGCATTCAAGATAAGGATCTAATAACTTTGACAGAAAACTACTTTTAGTGTGCGACAATGTGACACCAGAGCATGTGAGCGGAGCGGAGCGGGAGCGGAGCGAGGGGATTTTGACGCGAGCGCGGAGTGGGTTTTTAAATGGGTCAGATTGACTTCCGGAGCGAGAACTGTCCTCCGCTCCAAGCCGCTCCGAGCCGCTCAGTGCACACGGCACGGCACTGTGCAAGCTTGGCTAGCAGTTTACATCAATCATTGCCTTTCAAGCAGGCCCGGCACCACGGGGGGGCAAAGGGGATATTTGCGCCCTTAAATCAACCTCTTTGCCTTTTGTGCCCCCTCAAAATCTCAATTGCCCCCTCAGTCTTTCATCCTGGCGCCGAGCCTGCTCTCAAGCCCATACCCGTAATCTGCTTGACGGACTGTCCATGAGAATAGACAGACATTGCGTGTCGACAGTTTACATATCTGTTCTTTTGGATTTGGACACATGACGATGGGTAGCCTACAAACTTGCGGCATGGTGCTCGCAGTGGTACATTAAAACAAATGCCATACTTCGGTTGATACATTTGAACTGGGTCTGTTTTAATTATTCTATGATATTTTAAATAACGAAATCAAGCTAATTTACATCATGCTCCAAAAAAGACTGCATGGTTGCTGCAACATGCGGTCTGAAACGAAGGCCTTCAGGTTTAATTAGCCAATTTCAGGGAAACAGCATTTTATTTAATTTTTTCCCCCGTCATTTCTTTCTGCGGAGCGGGCATATCTGAGTGGAGCTCGGAGCGAGCACGGAGCGTGGAGCGCTCGATGCGTAAATGAAGTTGAGCGCTGAGCGAGCGTGGAGCGGCGTGGGGGGGGGAATCAACATGAGCGAATGAGAGCGGAATTAAAGCCGTCCAGAGCGAAGAGCGGATTTCTCGGCCGCTCCGCTCCGTTCACATGCTCTGTGTGACACATAAAATCACAATTCCAAACCATTACAAGGCCATTGCAAATTAGTAAATTACACTTGTGGGGTACTCAATTTGGTGATAATTACATATTATTGCATGTGTAATTACTGTGTTTAACAGTTTAACCTCTTCATTTTGAGAGATACTGATGTTCAATACATCATTTTCACTGCATCACTGTCATGCAGCAAATGCAATGAATAGCCACAAAATAATTGGGAGGACAATTTCAGTCACAGTTTTAGAAACAAGCTGAAAAATATGGCAGGGTCCCAACAAGTTTTGAAACGAGGCCTCAAAGCAAAACCACTTCCTCTAAGACTCAGAACAACTTCCCTTTGCTCTTTGAATACCAAGCTGTGTTCTAATTAAATGCAAGGTGTGTAATTTGAATTCATTGTGGTGGAGGCACTGCAGCAATTTAACCCATTGCAGCAATGGAACCAATTTTATTTATCATAAATCACTTAAACTTATGCAAGTTGAAATAAGATGGAATGGTCTGGACTTAGGTAATTTCCTAACGTAAATAAACAATGTTACAAAAAATATGTTTTGTTGAGGTTGACAGTTAAAAAGTATCAGAATAATTGCACAGAAGCTTGACATTAAAAAAAGAAAAGCATTGGTTAATACTGTTCCCTTTATCATTTAAATGTTTTGAGTCAGAGTAGCGGAAGGCCTCTCACAGGATTCAGTTCTACTGCATGCGCTAGGTGGATGGCTCTAGTCTAGAGCAGTGGTTCTCTTCTCAAACATTTTCATGTCAAATTAAATACTGTACCGTATACATTTGGCCGTAGAAATCTCTCAAAGGTCCTGATTATTCATCTTCCTTTCAGTGATTATATCACTAAGTGAAGACATGTTTTATTTGTTTTTCCCATGGATAAACAAATAAAACTTGTCAGAAGGGCCTATTCTGTGCCCAAGAGCCACTGCAGCCTGAGGGCTGAACCACTCCCTATCTCTCTTCTCTGACCTGCCTTCATACCAGTGTCACTGATCCTGGTCCAACCTGTTTGATCCCATGGTTGGGACAACGCCGTTTACCTGCAAGGATCATTTAAATGAGCAACAAGAGTCCTGTTAAAACAGTATGCTTAAGGCTGGGTCTTGAGAATGGGTCTGTTTTTGTTCACTTACATTTTGCTAAATGGTAAATGGTAAATGGTGCATTTATATAGCGCCTTTATCCAAGGCGCTTTACAGAGATTGTGCATTACATTCACCCATTCACACACACATTCATACACCGATGGCAGCGGAAACCATGCAAGGCACCAACTAGCACATCGGGAGCAATTAGGGGTTCAGTGTCTTGCTCAAGGACACTTCGATAGTAACTCTGGGGGAGCCCGGGTTCGAACTGGCAACCTTACGGTTACCATCCAGGCACTCTACCCCTGAGCCACCGCCGCCCTACATGATGCGAGTGTAGTACAAACTTAGGTCCTTATCTTGCACGTGACCTTAAACCTTGTTCTTTTTGGGGGTTTTTTTAACAGTACAAAATGCCAAATGAAAAATGCCAAATGTTTAGGAATAAGGGGTAAGGCAGTGTGCAACATAGGGCGATTAGTCCCCCTCAGGGACACCTGGTGCTGCTGGTTTTCTACCTGGCAAGGCAGTTAAATAACTGGCGTTCCAGGTAAAACCTAGCCATAAACTGAACCTCTTATTATAGCCAGAATGACAAGGAGGTCTCTTGAGTGGTGACTGCATTTACACCAGTTACATCATGGAATGTATATATTGAATTAGGTAGCTGTATCTATGACCACCATATCCATTTCAGCCATGCTAATGGTGACAATGTCTGTTAGTTATCTGTGTGCAAGTATACGTTTCTCAACTTCAAGCCAGACAGACAACTATTCCACAATCTTGGGAATGCTCTGTAATTACGCCTCCTGAAGCCATGAACGTAAGTTGTCATCCGATTCACATTTACACAAAAATATTATTATTAATGTTATTATTAAAAGAATAGCTTCAAGTTCAAGTCCCTAGGAGGATATATATATATTCGAGGCTTTGAGTAATACGACAAATTACACAACTACAAAGGTGAAATGGAAGTAGTTGGGAGGTGGACATCCGCTGTAGTTTCTTCACATTTTCAGCACTTCTGTTGCACAGACACTATGGTGAAAGCATTTGAAAACTGAGGGAGTCGACAGTCTGTCTCGTGAGTCTTGGGTACAACTTGCAAGTATCGTAATGTAGTCGGTGTATACCCACACAGCACACACCCCATTTAACACCGGCTACCGTTGCAACCCTAGTGATGGTGACCCTAAGGCCTTTCGTCTGCACCATCCTTTAGGCCAGTGGTTTTCAACCCTTTTCACATCAAGGACCATTAGTTATTCTGTATTTGAACCACAGACCTCTCAGACGAAAAACTAAAGAATATTTTGTTGTCGTTGGATAAGATTTTGTCCAATACCATGCTGTATTGATGTTCAGGAGAGATAACAGGCAAACATTGATCAAAATAACAATTCTTCTACATTCTCTAATTGTGTAGACTTCTTGTAAATTAAGTAATGCAGATGTTTAACAATAGTTTTACTCTTGAGGGCGTAAAATTAAACCAAATGGACCGCCAAGGTCCATTTGGTTTAATTTTACACTCAAGAGGTAAAGATCTATAAGGGTCCATTTGTTGACCAACTCTCCATTTAGCTGGGGACCACCTGGAATCCCCTCAATGACCACTGGTGGTTCCTGGACCACTGGTTGAAAACCACTGCTTTAGGCCAAAATTCCCAATTGATCAGATATCTAAATAAACTGGCATGAAACTTGTCTATTGCTTAATTGTCTCCACCAGGCCGAAGGCATGGGGGGAGAGTATGTTTTGCACTCCGTCCGTCCGTCCGTCCGTCCGTGTGTCCGTCCGTGTGTGTGTGTGTGTCCGTGAGCAGCTAATCTCCGGCACCGTTAACCCGGTCGATGCCAAATTTTGCACACACACTCCCTGGATGCCAACGATGAACCTCTGCCCCAAAAATTCCAGAACGGCCTGTTATAGCACCACCAGGAGGCCGCTTTGTGCAAAACAAGTTTTTGCACAGTACACCTACAGATTTTGTCGCAAATTGGTACACAGTCTCTCTAGAGCCATTCAACGAAACGGGTCTTTCAGATTTCTCAGACTCCATCCTGATTGGTTAAGATTGGCTTCCAAAGTTCACAGGAGTGCTCAGTTTCAAACAAAATGCTGCAAATCATGAACACATCGCGTGATTTCCGTGAAATTGTGCACGCACATTCCCACTAGGCCGAGGAAGAAATGCCACATGAACAATTTCAACTCAGCCTCAAGGTGGTGCTATAACTGGCCGAAAAGTGTTTTTACCTCTAATTTTCATTGTTTTGTTCCACTTTTGCTGTGGCAATGTAAACGTCACACACACACACACCCAAACAAACATGTTTAAATTACTCCTAAACATTTTTGCCAAACATCACACACTCTCCTATCCTCCTGGTGGAGACCTGTGCCTAGAAGGGCACTTTTTCTAGTTTATACTCTATTGCACGATGGTGTAGCTCACCAAACATAGCAAACCTACAAGCTCACATGCATTGTGAACCAAGTATAAATCAGGCATAACATGCCTGATTTTCTGTGTGTGGATCACACAATTCAGTTATTATTACAGGGAAGGTTCAAGAAATCTCTATTAGTACAATACATAAGACAAATGACCTAGTGTTTTATAGTGAATGAATGCCCCATGTCTGGAAAGACATCAGAGAGATCATTTAAATTGCTGGGTTTCTGTGTAACACAGAAAATGATATTCGCCATGTTGATCCTGTTGTGGAATATTGTCTATCTATGCCTTAGATCAGATCTTGAGACCACAACACTTAAGATCAGCTCTACCATTCAGCACACAGATGTGCTGAATCTTCCCATTTTAGCGTTCTTTGGATCTCAGAGGGTATGATGACTAGTGTTAAAGCCAGCTTTAGACAAGCTATACAACTAAAATGTGCATCTCCCCACCCCCATTAACAGTGAGTGTGTGTGTGTGTGTGTGTGTGTGTGTGTGTGTGTGTGTGTGTGTGTGTGTGTGTGTGTGTGTGTGTGTGTGTGTGTGTGTGTGTGCGCGTGTGCGTGTGCGTGTGTGTGTGCGTGTGTGTGTTCGCTGAGAGGGGGGGTAACACTTGGCAGACAGTTTTGACTTTACCAGCCAGCGGGTATTTTGTATTCCCATGTTAATTGACTAGAATTCTCATCCCAGAGTTACGTTGCCGCGCACTATGGGAAGAAGGAAATTGCGGGAGTTGACTCCACATGTAGTAACGGATGGGTTATTAGTTATTATTATGTGTCCTTATTAGTGTAGTGTAGTGTAGTCAACACGTTATGGCTCATACACACTGCCCGGTATTTGCTCCGATTATGCTGTCGGGGAGCATTTTTGGCGCTGGCCGACAAAACCCCTGATCTGACGTTAAGCGGTGCCCAAAAGTTATAGATCACAAAGGCTTTGCAGGTAGAGCACATGACATGGCCCTAAAAATATATATAATTTTAATATAAAAAACTATTTTTGCATCTGCCGCTTGAGATGACCTGAGATGACTTGATTGATTGACATAAAAAAGGGCCTGTCAGCTCAAACACACAATGCAATAGTTGTTGCATACAATCATCAGTAGCAAAGTCAAATACCAAAAATAAAAACCCTACCATTTCCATTTCCCCCCCTCTATTTCCCATTCCATGTGCGTTTGTCTTATAGTTTCTCTGGCCTCTGTACTACTGCCACCTACCGTCCATTCATTGTATTACACAGTGGGTGAAAAAAACACACCCCTTAAGACTAAACCCGACCCATCAGAGGTGTGGCTTCCAGAGGTACCTTTGACATGACATTTTGTGTGTGTGTGTGTGTGTGTGTGTGTGTGTGTGTGTGTGTGTGTGTGTGTGTGTGTTTCGATGTGCAGGGCGTTGCTGAAAATGAGCACCTGTGCTCAGCTACTTCCCTGGGTAAATAAAGAAAAAAAAAAGAAAGGTACCTTTCAAAACCTATAGAAGTCAGCCTGGTACAGACGAAGGGGACACCACTGTATGTAGCCTCAATTACATTTTGTAACTATTTTCTGCCATGGGATGATAGTTTTATTTGGTGGGTATATGACTGGTCGTTTTGAAAGTAGCTCTGAAGTAAAAAGAAGTGTGGGCAGCCCTGGTATAGATGAATATATATATATATTCATTCCGTGGGTAAATCCCTGTAGGCTACCCACATATTGGTAGCCTATATTAGGCCAATATTGGCGTTATGCATTTCACTTGAATAATGTTGTGTGCGCACGTGCGCGTGCGGAGAAAGACAGAGTTATTTCGGAGAAAGACAGAGTTATTTAATGAAAGTGAAGATTATAACGTCCTGTATTGGTAGCCTATATTAGCCCAATATTGGCGTTACGCATTTCACTTGAATAATGTTGTGTGCACACGTGCGCGTGCGGAGAAAGACAGTTATTTAATGAAACTCAAGATTATAACGTCCTGTCTCGCTGCCGCCGTGTATAGGCTGCACGGCTATTCCTGTGTGTGTGTGTGCGTGCGTGGCGTGCGTAATGAAATGTACTCGGCAGTATGGCTGGCAGGCGAAATGGCGAATTCAAACGGTGTATTGTAATAGTTTGGGACAAACCAAAAAGTGTGAAAGAACAATGTTGATGTAACTAAGAGATTCGCTGAGAGAGAGCGATATTTAATATACAGAGATTTAGAAGGAATAAGCAAAATCGTGAGAATTCCTCTCCTTCCTCGTTTCTCTTCTCCTGCGGGAGATCAAAATCAGATTCTGAGAGCTAGTGTGGGCCTATTAGAAGACAGGGCAGTGTTGCCAGGTTCGCGAATTGTAAGCGAGTCGTAGTGTGTGTTGAATGGCATTTGAATGTGGGCTTGTGAATGAATTTTCTCACATGTAATTTGTGCTCACTTGCATAGACCTGGCGAATTTAGCGTGGTGAAAGGGCAACAGTGTTCCGGGGGTGTGGGTGCTTCGGGCGATAATGTTTGTAGTAAACAAATGCATTGGCGGTGTGAGTGTGGACGGGAGGCATTTTTGGTGGCAGTGCCAGTGTTTGGCGGGTGGTGTCGAGTTTTGGCGTTCGGCGCGATAGGAGGAGATAGGTCCCGAACACTGCGAAGGTAAGTGTGTGACGTCACTGCCGTGTGTGTGTGGGTGTAGTGTGTAAGATGGTGTTGTGGGTGTTGCAATAGCGATGTAGCAAATCAGATTCTGAGAGCTAGTTTGGGCCTATTAGAAGACAGGGCAGTGTTGCCAGGTTCGCGAATTGTAAGCGAGTCGTAGTGTGTGTTGAATGGCATTTGAATGGCATTTGTGGACTTGTGAATGAATTTTCTCACATGTAATTTGTGCTCACTTGCATAGACCTGGCGAATTTAGCGTGGTGAAAGGGCAACAGTGTTCCGGGGGTGTGGGTGCTTCGGTCGATAATGTTTGTAGTAAACAAATGCATTGGCGGCGTGAGTGTGGACGGGAGACATTTTTGGTGGCAGTGCCAGTGCCAGTGTTTGGCGGGTGGTGTCGAGTTTTGGCGTTCGGCGCGATAGGAGGAGATAGGTCCCGAACACTGCGAAGGCAAGTGTGTGACGTCACTGCCGTGTGAGTGTGTGTGGGTGTAGTGTGTAAGATGGTGTTGTGTGTGTTGCAATTGCGACGTAGCTGTTGTGGCTTTGGGTTTCTTGCCATGTGTTGGGTACAAGTTCTCTAATGTTATAATAGATAATTTGGGGTTGACAGTGCTCCATGTGCCAAAGCAAATTGCATAGATTCTATACACTTCTTCCAAGTGTTTTGAGCTGATGAGTTGTGATTATGGGGGTCAGTGAATGAAAGAGAAAACACGGAGGGGAATCGTTTACTCCAATGACCGATAATCAGCCAGGCTTTTCTGCATGTCAGTGGTACAAAGCCCTCTGATAATCCCACTAATCTGGATCACACCAACGCTGTGCTGTCACTGGGTCATCAGTCCAGACTGCAAGGAGAGCACAGTCATACAATGTTCTCCTCCCCCCTCATAATAGACTGAGGCTCTTAATCTGACTAAATCCAGTTTTAGAACATGTGTGCGCATGCCATACATATATATATACATATATATATATATATATATATACATATATAATTCTTTAATATTATTTCATAATGGTTTAAGTTATGTCTTGACTCGATCCCATATTGTGGTTAGTGTTTCTATAAGACATGTCAGATTCTAACTGCACTGTATGGCTGATTGGTATCGTTGCTGTATAAAAACATTTCTCCAAGTTGTATTCCTCATTTGTGCATTCCCAATATTTTTCAACACCTGGACTTTCTAAAACGGTTTAAGGGATAACCCTAAGACCCTAACCCTGCCACAACACGACAGCCATCCAAAATCAGCATCTCAGAGATAAAACTAGAAAAAGTGCCCCTCAAGGCACAGGTCTACTCTCCACCAGGCTAAGGTCAGGTTGTGGCCTCCTGGTAGCGCTATAATAGGCCAATGTGAAAAGGGCCATTAAATGGACAGATTTAGTTCTTACACCATTGATGGCAATTGGATGATTTGAGGCATTTTGTTCCAAAAATGTGTTTTGCAAAAGTCCACCTGTTGGTGGCGCTATAACAGGCCAATGTGAAAAGGGTGAGATATATTCCTCAGTCTAGTAGGAAAGTATGTGAAAGATTTCATGTAAATTGCACGCTGCGTTCATGATTTGAGGCTTTTTGTTTCAAAAGGGCCAATCCTGCAAACTTTGAAAGCCAATGTTAGCCAATTAGGTTGGAATATGAAATATCGGACAGATCCATCTTGAACACATTACTATAGAGATAGTGTGTAACGATGTGCAGGATTTTTGGACAGAATCTGGAGGAGTAATATCATAAAATGTGTTTATCAAAAGTCGGCCTCCTGGAGCGATAACAGGCCATTGTGGAAATTTTGGTTCATCGTTGGCATCCAGGGAGTGTGTGTGCAAAATGTGGCATCGACCGGGTTAACTAACGGTGCCGGAGATTAGCTGTTTACAGACAGATGGACGGACACACGGACGGACACACTAACAAGAGTGCAAAACATACTCTCTCCCCATGCCTTCGGCCTGGTGGAGACAATAATTGTTTTATGAAATCACACTTACCTGGCTCCAACTTTATGATCTTCACTGCAGCAAGCTCTCCCGTTTGTATATTTCGAGCCTGAAATGTAGAAGAATAGCCATTTTGAGAAAAGTTTGGAATACTTTTACTAGAGGACAATACAGTATAGAAATTGTTTTGCTTGTTACTTCTCATGCCTGAGAATCCCATCGGCAAATAGCGGCAAAACAGCGACCCCTGTTGTTCCTCGAAAGTTGACGTGAGTCAACAGTCTGTCTTGAGAGACTACTTCTCATGCTAACCCCAAAGCTAATTACACATTATGTAGCTAACAAGACAAACTGTTGGGACATCAGTTACAGCACTGGCCTACATAGTCAAATCCAGCTTGTAAAATTAACTCTGTGTAAAGGTCAATAATTAAAATTTAAAAAAAAGACTAAGATTTCCTTTCGCATTTTAATGCTTTATTTCTGATATGCCAGTTTAGAGAACGAGGAACCAAGGGCTGGAGAGATGTGTGAGACAAGATAGAGTTCAGATTCAAACCAGGTTCCTCATGTTCACAAGGAGCATAATTATGGTCAAACAAAACTCAGCAACAAAAGTTCTGAAACTTAATTTTGGTCCATTATTTCTCCACTTTAATAATACCAATTGTTATTGTATTTTATATAATTTTAATTTGTCACCTTTATAACGAGGTATAGATTGTAAGGATCAGGCATTCGTGGAATGAGCAACATAGCTAAACTTGTGGAATGGATAGCGCCTCCAAAACATGTGCCAAAATGGCAAGTGGTTGGTATTCAAATTCAACCCTTGCTTTGAGTTGCTTAGTGGATTGGATGATTGCACTCTTCCACGGTAATAAGGGGAAGAAAAACACATATTGGCCATTTTTACACTTTATTAATTTTACACTCTGTGTTAGGGAACTCAGTAGCGGGTGAAAGATCCAAAAGCAGCTGCAACAGCTTAGCACCATGCTGGTCACCAACCTAGCCACATTTTGCTGTGGGATGGCTTCCCATTCCTCAAACAGGTTTTGTTGCAAGTCATCCAACGTGGTTCTGTTGGTCACTCTAGCACGTACAGCACGCCCAAGCTGATCCCACAAGTGTTCAAATGGGTTGGGGTCTGGACTCACGGCAGGCCATTCCATCCTCTCCACTCCCAATTTCTGGAGGTACTGTAGGCTACTCTGTGATGATCCCCGCTCTGGGGTCATGCCTATGTTCCCTCAGCCCTATGTTCCCTCAATCCAATAAGTGCAAGTGTAATAAATGTAATAGTGTAATAAGTATATTAGTGTAATAGTGTAATAAGAGTAATACAGACAGCATTATTTCCCCCAAAAAACAGCTCGTCTCGTCTCATCTTTTTTCTCGTCTTATGTTTCTTGTCTCGTTTCGTCTCGTCTTTTTCTCTCATCTCGTCTTTTATTTCTCGTCGCGTCCTTTTTTCTCGTCTCGTCATATTAATTTCTTATAATTATATCGGTCCCACAGCTACCCACATGGCAGACCTTTGGTAGTCTGTAGTGTCATTGCTGTAACTTGGTAACTGCAATGTGTTCTGTTGCTGCAGGGTGAACTATGGGTAGCATTACAGTATAATTGATGCCTTACAGCCCACCCCCCCCCCCCCCCTGTCTATTATGGAATGAGGGAACATAGGGCTGAGGGAACTTGGGTACGGTCCCTGGCTCTGTGGGGGCGAGTGTTGTCATCCTGGAAGATGGTGTTAGGTCCCAGATTCTGAATATATGGGATCGCCATTGGCTCCAGAATTTAATCTCCCGATATCTAACTGCATTGAGATTGCCAATGATGACAACTTCAAGTTCTGTCTTGCCTGTGAGAGATACTGCCCCATACCATACCAAGCTGTTGTGGCTGCGTATGGATCTTCCAGACACTACAGAGTTCCCTAACACAGTGTAAAATTAATAAAATGTATAAATAAATAAAATTATCAATATGTGTTGTTTTTCTTTCCTTATTACTGTGGGAAAGTGCAATGATCCAATCCACTAACCATTTGTGAAGCTTTTATGTATGCATGTGTCATCGTGAATTTGTCAGTACTCACTAGTGAGTTTGCAACCTCCCTGGTGGGTTATGGAGTTTATGGAAAAGCTGACAAATCAATAGACATTCTACATGACAAACATTTGCTTTATATTATTAACATTAAAGATGTTTACTGCAATTAATCAATGAGAATTGGTTAGGGTTTAGGTTACCGTTCGAGAGGGTTTAACCCGATCATCCTTATTCTGGGGCAAATATTCAGCATGAATTGCACATCTACAAGGTGAGGAGAAAAAGACTGCCGGATCAGACAACCCGCAACACTCCAGGTTAGAGAAAAATCTACAAGCTCCCAGAAGCCTTGTTAGTGTCAGATTTTCTTAAAATTCCCTAAATTTCAGCTCAAGACCGTAAGTCCAACAAGGCGTGAGAGCAAACAGACAGGCCAACAGCTAATTCACCTATAAACCATAATACCACCTGTCCACCTTTCAACGTTGAGAATGTGATGGTGACTCAGATAGATAAACAGACTCCCACGCTAAGTTTGGAATAGTTCAGCCAACTGAAAGTGCACACTCAAGCAAGCAGCATTGTGTACAAATAGACAGACAATTGCATTTGCTTTAGTTTAGACTAATATATTGCAGGTGGCATAGGCATAGTTGGTATCTTTGCTGTCGCGTTATACCGCTAGTGCATAATTATGTTCCACAAACTCAGTGAATTATTATTATTATTATTATTAAAATAACTTCAGTGTGCTTGATATTATGGGTAAAGGGTGAACTTAGTTATCTCCCTCTAAGGTTACATTTCCCTACATAGCTAGACTGAACCCAAGTGGTAAAAAAAAGTTCAAATTGAGACAAAACATGAGACTATATTTCACAAATGTGTGAAACTAGCAGAGCAGGCAGCATAGCTTTGACAACCTCAGACAACCTTTTAGACAAGAGGATTGTGGAGAGCAGTCTGACATAATTTATAACAAGGTCTTTATAAGACGCAAATAAGAGGCAAGGTGTGACACAAGAAGATCAATCACTATGTCAAACCCACAGGGAAAAACAGGTGTGCCGGATTGTCGAAATGTAGTTGCTCTACACAGCCAATCTGAATCAAAATACTAGAGAATGAGTATGTCACTTTGTTAATAATAGCATTTTGTTTTGCCGTATCGGATTCTGCATTTGTTCCAATAATACCGACAATAAATTATGTCCCCCAAAATGTCAGCTATAATCCAAGGCTGGAAAAAATGGCAGTTAATTAGCCATTAAAAAAGAAGAAAATTAATTATGACAGTCATATTATTACCAGCAGCTTTTTATTTGCAGTGGTGGTGGTCCACAGTAAAAAATATAAGATCTACAAGCTCCCAACGTGTCGAGATATGAATATAGCTTGTAGATAGGCTATTTTTACCATTTTATTTATTTTGTATTATATATTTAGTGAAGGAATGGTTTTGGTTATACAAGGTTTCCACCTGAAAGCAATATATTGTTCTGTATCAGACTATCAGTATCTGTCAGTTTGATCAGATTCCATTCAAATTGGCTACTATGAATTCCATGGCACGGGCCTGGGTATAGGGCCAGTGCATAGGGAGGAGTTTCACTCAGAACGGGTTATTCTGGTTGCCATTTTCCTGCCTACCAGGCTAGTAGGCCATTTTCCAGCCTCACTGTGGAGACATATACCATTGTAGATAAAAAAATAACACCCGTGTGAACTGAGTGGTGCAACTCTCCCTCCCCCGACTGCTCGACTAGCCATGCCGTGCAGACGATAGGATGTTCTGGGTTGTTGCCAGTGTTGGCAACTGTCGTGACAGAAATAAGCTAACCAACCTCCAAAAACGAGGCAAGCAACTGTGGGGGAAAAGTTTTGCTGGAAGTAAGCAGACTTGGCAGTTGGCAACCCTGGAGTCGACTAGGTCGTGACTGGTCGCGTACATTTCTTGGTCATTCTTTAACCAGCCGTTTTACAAGCTGCTGGAAAAAAAAGGCTGCTCATCTGCTGAAAAAACTTAAGTGAGGTGCTGGAGACACAAAAGGATAATGAAAAAATAAAGGGAAGCTCTGCACACTCAAATCTGTGCACAATTTATTTACAAGCTTTCGGTTGATACTGACCTGACTAGATGCCTGAAGGTCAGTATCGTCCGAAAGCTTGCAAATAAATTGATTGTGCACAGATTTTTAGTGTGCATAGCTTCCCTTTATTTTTCGACAGTGTAAACTATGCAAACTCAACCAAAGGCAGGACATTTCCAATTTTAAGTATTTCCGCTGTCAGTGTGGCAGAAAACACACCCATGGTGAAACGCATGTTTAGACAGGGGCCTGATCATATTTCTCTCTGCCGCAGCCCAGAGCATGCGAGTGCTCTTGAGAGAATACCAGGCGCTGCATTCCACCGGTGGCCTGTGTGTGTAGTGTGTGTTGTATTGGGGGGTTGCTTAGCAGAGGGTGCTTTGTGAGGCATGGGGCAGTCACAGGCAGGCTTGGACTATCAGACATCAGATTAAATTAGAATAAGTGTATGCAAAATATATAAACAGACAAATTCTACCTCAATTGGCCTGTCATGCAAGAGAAAAATGCACAAGCATTTTCATTCTGCAAACAGTCAAGTGTAAGTATAATAGGCAAAAGCGATGTGTGCCTATGACTGGAATAAAATAAAGTAGAAAATGTATGTGGTAATTTCCATACTGATGTTAGTTATCTGCACATTTCTGTTGGTCTTGCCAATGTTGCCATTGTCCTTGATTTGTACATTTGTTATTAACAATAAACTATTTCCTGTCTTAATACTGGTTAAAAAGTTGTGAGTTCAATTACTTTCTTCTGTGCTCTAAACCAATTACAGGCTGCACTCTCATTCATGTACTATAACCATTTATATACAGAAGCTACTGTGGTATGTATTGTGTATGCAACAATGGTCATAATAACAGGGTCATAACAACACTGCATCAGCACTTTCAGCCTTATATAGATTCGTAGCTTTGGTCCATAGCCCTAATTGCCTAATAGATTCCATGCTCTTCACAAAATACATAGCACTTGCAAAACATATAGAATGTCCCACATTCAACATGAACTATTGTTGAGCGTGTTGACCATTACGGTCTGCAGCTACTCAACAAACAGCATACTCCCGGATGACAATGGTAAGTTCATTAGTCATCTTGTGGCATGCATACACACATTGGTAGAGATACTTTAGTGACAGGCTGTTTGGGACTGAGAAGCGACAGTACCTTGTACACGTCCCCATATGTGCCACTTCCCACTCGTTGGATGAGCTCAAAATCCTGTTGTGGGTTCCGTCTCTGAATTTCACCACTCGGCCTGGGAAAGATATCCATGACTGCCAGATAGCCCGTCCACAGGAAGGAATGATGCTTTACATTTAGTAAGCTAAATCAAATGCGGTCAAAGTGGTTTATAGCGACGTGATATCGGTGATTTGTAAACGGTCACATAGATGGTCCTTTATTTATCCTTCATATGGCTCCTGGTCCTTGTCCTGAAAATATGAGAGAATGAACATCTTATTTTTAAAAGAAAAAAATACATTCGTGAAAACGCTGACAAAACGACAGCACACATCTGGTTCACTTTAGCATTTATTGTATTTTTCACGTATATCATATAATTTTTGTTTTTTTAAACAGTGGCTGGGATGGAGTCACATATGGCAACTTGTTACATCAGTCACAAGTTCACAACCACCTGCATGTATTTTAACCTTAGTTAGGAATTATGATCATGCTTTCAAACGCTAGAAGCCAGAAGACTGAACGACTGTTAAGTGTATATCAGTAGTCCCTTGTAGAAGCTTCATGGTCCAGCAAATAGTCCCAGCCAGGGATTGACAGACAGGGTGAGTGATCTGGCTTAGCAACAGCCAGGCTAGCCAGCGAATGCTAAGTGGCTAACTTTAGCTTCGCAGCTACTGCATTAAGTTCAAGTGAGCCTACCTTTAACAGCATAAACACGGTGGACGACTAAATCCTGCATGTTCAATATTTTCCAAGCCTGTGTGTACGATGTGGCGTCGAATAAGCATCCAAATAAGAAGCGTCCCCTTTGTTCTTCTAGGAAACAGAGAGTAAACTTCTGATTGCTGCTCACTCTCTCCTCTTCAGTACGACTGTTACGCGGAAATTAGTGGACTATCGAATACGGATTCCCCCAGAGGTCGCTGTGAAGTTAATTAGTTGGTGACATATAACTCTATGGTCGACTGACTGTCGATCACTACTAGCAATTAGTGTCGAGCACTACTAGCAAGTCGGGTCACAATGGCACTTGACTTGTGGGGAAAGCCTGGCGACAAACAGTATTTCACGATTATGTGACGACAGTGAAATTTATTTTTAGGACGTGTAGGATTGATTGGTTGATTGATTGATTGATTGATTGAGTGATTGATTGATTGCAATTTGTATTTCACAGAATGTAGCGAATGGGTACATTGGACTTGAAGTAGAACAACAATTAATGAGCATAGGCCTACATGATCTGCATCAAACAAGACATGTCAACAACAATGAGCATTCATATGCATAAAACACCAGCAGTACAAGTGCATATACTGTATACAACAAACTGTTCCATCTGAAATTAAATGTATTGAGTTGAACTTGATATGATGATTGGTTGATTGATTGTATCGTGTTTATATTGTCACACTAAATACCCGGAGCCAGGAGGTGAACAGCGACCTCTGGGGTTAGATAATTCAATTGATTACTAATGTCGGTGTAATACCACAACAGACGTTGCAGATGCGTTCATTCGCAAGAATTCCAGCATCGCCTTGTTGTCGCTGTCATTTCTCTGCTGACAGTTTTAGTAAAGTTTCAGTCTCTAAACGAAATTCAACAATATGGAAAATAGGCAACAATACACTTTAGAAACCTCCCATTACGTATGTAAATCACTCGAAAACGTAACTGCCCGCGGTGCAAATCTTTCTAGGAGTCTCAGTTTACAGACTTCTGCACTGAGTCTGTAAACTGAGAGTTGCACAAAATATGTGCAACTACCCCCATCTATCGATGGAATCCGGCAATGTATACGGTTTAATTTATTAAGGAGTAAACTTGGTAGAATAAAGAGATTTGGCAGAATTTTGATAAATAAACAGCTGTGGTTAATGAAGTACCACAGACTAGTGTCTGTACTCTGTACGGTTAGCAATATCCTAAACACAATGCTTAATTCCAACAAAATGAGAGGACTTTGTGGTACGCTTAATTAATACCTGGCCTCAGTGGCCTGTACCACTCCCTGGTACCACTAGGGAAACAGACAACAACGCCCCCTGGCGTCAAACTCTATAGAATCGATTTGAATAAGAAGACTCCATCATCCTCATCTTGGTGAGAGCATCGCATTTGTGTGGATAAAGCATCCTCCCTATTCCTAAACACACCCATGGTTACCGAGTAGACTTCATAAATTAATACAAAACGGAGCGCTAAGGACAACATTATGGCGAGACACCGCAAAGACAGAGACAGCTGGGGTGAGTGTATGTACGGCATTTGATATTACATTGTACCCTTTGATGCGCGATTTATTTTTAAATTTTTTATGAGGCAAGGGTGTAAAACGACGCAGCTAATCTGTTATTATAGAGGCCCGATTAGGCAATATGTTTTGATGTAATTTGCTGTTTAAATTCCTGTCTCTACGGATGTCACTGTATATTATGAGTGATACCGGGAATTTGATAACAGTTTTCGTCTACCATTGCGTGAGTGTAAGAACCTCCCTGCTACTGTCAGTGTCAGTGTACCTTTGGAAATTGGTTGGCAGGGATGATGATAAACAACCAGTCAATCAAAGAATGCTATGAGTAGCCTAGAATAAATAAATAAACACGCTCAAATACACAGAGAGATTTGCAGGGGTCTATAAATGCTTACAGATAACCTCCTGAACACGACGGTTTATGCATATGCATGTTTATCAGTGTGGTTAACATAGCCTAATTATTATTGTATGGCACATCTATTAAATCATATCATTTACAGCAGTAAATAACATGTTATCTATTCTGTTATCTTTCTACCATTCTCATTTACATCATCGTCGTCGTCATCATCATCATCATCATCACCATTATCAGGACAATCATCATTTTCACCATCACTGTCATTGCCAGCACTATATGACCCATATGATCACCGATGCTGACAGTAGCATTAGCTTTAGAGAGAGGCCTATAGGCTATAATATAGGACTGAGTGTTTGCGAGGCCTCTCTTGGTCAGAGAGTGTTATGCTATGGCTGTCAACTAAAGACTGACCCAGATACGCAGACCCTAAACGTTTAGTGTATGATAGCCAGTGTATGATAAACCAGTCTTTAGAAATGTAGTGAGGCCTTTTCTAGAGATGTGAAGTAAAGCTCTCTGGTTCTGAGAAGAGCCCTCGAATGATTTCCTATTTCAATTATTAAAGCATGCACTCTCACCATGCACCCAGCATCCCATTTAATGCAGCTCCAAAACATTTTTGTTGTCTGCTTACCCCTAAAACTATCCGTGACTTTAGCCTAATTTGCAAATGGACTATTTAAGTCACTGTCTTTAAAACAGGTGTGTGGAGGATAATCTCTGACTTTCCGCAGAGACCAGGAATTGCAGTGAAAAACAGTGCTTTTTTTCAACAGGACCAATACGCCACCATGTTTGCTGTGGGATAAACCACAAGATTTTTGGGAGATCTGCAGTAGGATTCAGAACACTAAAACTGTCATCCACTTCAGTGAAAAACAGATCACTGCTTCCCCCATTAGCTTATCTGAGCACTAGGGTCCTGCGGCTCGCACGCTCTACAGTACATGAGGCAGCAGCAGACAGAAAACTCACTGAGTCACTCTCCGGAAAGGTCCGGAACTGGCTCTGAATGCACATGCTCTCACTGGATATGGCAGATGGGTTAGCATAGCATGAATCACTAGTAGGCTTTATGAGCTTTTTGTTATCTTATAAGATTTACTGATCTGGCAATATGATACAGCTGGAATGGCCTGTGCATTCCAGCCTCATTGTTTCAGTAGGAGTACTGGATTACTTAGCACCAGGCATTAGTGAGAAGATGTTTAATGGAGACAGCAATATACAGTCATATGGTAGGGTGTTAGGAGACAACAACACAGAGAAGTCAGCTATCACAACAAGAATGAAACGATGGTTGTTCATTGTATAGATATATTTTTATTTATTGATAACAATTAATCACAACTTTCTAGCAACAAAATTCTGCAACTAGATCCATATCTATAGTGAGATCATATCTCTTTCTTCTTCTTCTTCTTCTTCTTCTTCTTCTTCTTCTTTGTTGATGGTGCCCTCACTGCCCTGGGTCTCCCATGTTGGAAACCAAGATGGAGCCTTTTGGGGTTCAGGCTGAGCTACTCTACTATACTGACAGTCCATTTATCTCACTCTCCACAGGGTCTTTCAGTGATAAAAATGTTAATTATGACTGGAGCTCAGAAGAGGAGGAGCCAGATGGGAGAGCACGGCCTGTCCAGGTGTTGGTCGTCAAGGATGACCACACATTTGAGCTGGACGAGGTCGCATTGAGCCGCATTTTATTGGCAGAGGAAGTGAGGGACCGCGAGGTGGTGGCAATCTCCGTCGCTGGGGCGTTCCGGAAGGGCAAGTCCTTCCTCATGGACTTCATGCTACGTTACATGTACAACCAGGTGAGCTTGCCTGCCTACTTCAGTAGAGTGAAATAATTGGCATTTGAGAATACAGCGCTTTGAGTTAACCCTAACCCTGACTACTTGAAATTTAAGACACTTTCATTCTTCAACAAAGTGTGACAATATGTATTAATGTATAGGTCAATAGATAGATGATATAAATATACTTACATACACACTAAACCCAAGCGTTTAGGTTATAAACAGTTTTAAACACATATTTGTAACACTTTTTAAACGTGTCACAGTGTTTAGATTATAAACAGAAGAACATGTTTAATCCCTGTAACACTTTTTAAACACATAAACGTGTTTAGTTTTTACAATCAAAGTCAGTCATATAGGTGTTTAGAATTTGAACACTAGGTGTTCTCGTGAGGTGTTTGAGTGAACTTGTGTTCTACTGTATTTTATGACCATTAATAAACCCTTGGCATTTTATTATTACACACATGGTGTTTAGGTTTAAACGCGTCACATGTTCCAGGGATTTACAGTGTACCTGTTTACATAATACATATTTATGCAATTTTGTATGTATGTATATGTATTATGTACTGTATATTACACAACTATAGTATCCTTCCAATGTCATTTTGCATATAAAATTACCTGGGAAACTGACCTTCCTTGCTGTATGTGGTTTAGGCCTCGGAAGACTGGTTGGGAGAGGCTGAAGAGCCTCTGACAGGCTTCTCCTGGAGGGGAGGCTCAGAAAGGGAGACCACAGGAATTCAGATCTGGAGTGAGGTCTTCCTGGTGGACAAGCCAGATGGACGAAAGGTGGAGTGTTATTACTTAATTCTCTGATAAAATAGAATCTCTGTGACTGATACAATACTGTAATGTAATGTAATTTGTAGCCCCACTCGTAGCACTAAGGATAGCAATGCCATTTGGTTGGTCCAACACATTCACCCCAAACTAGATACTGTACGTATCTCAAGATTGCCATGGAATTCATGTTCTCCCGGAGATACTACTCCCACTTGCACATCTACATGTAACAGGCAGATTTGTCTGTCTTACTCTGGGCATGTTATGAAAGGCGAACATTCTGTGCAAATAAATAGCAGATTTGTTCGCAACATTGCAAGCTTGTAGATCGGCTATCTATTTTTGACTATCTATTTCTATATCCAGCTTTTGGTGTCTGTCCACAAACTTTGTCCTACACAAATTAAATTCCCATTGACAATGAATGGAGAATTTTAAGTCATAGTGTCTGAGCAAATAGACATAGGGCCACCCCTTACCCCTTATCTGTAAACCTATTTGCCATGTTTTACGATTTTGAAAAACATTTTAATATAGTTCAACTAGCCGACACGTTGTGAGCTTGTAGATTGGCTATTTTAACTATTTTAAAAGGTTTTTCAAAATAGTAAAAATGTGAGGGGCGCTCTTATCATCGTACATCATCATTCTCTATTCATTGTCAATGGGAATTTGTGTAGGACAAAAATAGCCGATTTGCTCAGACAAATAATAAGAGTTCCCCTCACTTCACACAGGTGTGATTTCTTATTAATAAAACAACATTGTATTCATTAAAATAATTTCCTGTTTGTTTAAGGTGCAATAAGACACACATGGAGCAATAAGACACACAATGCACTATATGGCTACACCGGCAAACAGAGTAGAAAGAATAAAACCTGCTTACCAACATAATTCCACTGAAAATGTATCAGTGAGTATAAAGACATAATATCTACCTTATCCTGTCTCATTCTGCAGGTTGCTGTATTGTTAATGGACACCCAGGGCACATTTGACAGCCAGTCAACCCTGAGGGATTCAGCCACTGTATTTGCTCTCAGCACCATGATAACCTCCATGCAGGTACAATCATTTGTGTTCTCTTCAAATAGGGATTAAGAATTATTAAATATTATTTACTCTTGTTTTTAAATCCACCAATAATGTTTCTTTACGATTTACAATTTAGGCATTTAGCAGAGGCTCTTAATCCAGATGGATTTACATTAAGTAATAACAAAAGCATGGCATACATCACATATAAAAAGTAGTTATCATGAATCATGTATAAACTAAGAACGTAACAGTGGAGTATCTATGTAAACTATACATACTATACTATATTATATATTATACATGTGTACTATAAAGTGCTATGACTACATAAAATGCAATTCTAGTGCTGTCTACGTAACAAGCTATAAGTCTGTTTAAAATACTATTTAAGTCTACATTGTTCTTTGTCGGGTCACTGGTTTTATGCAGCAAAATTGTATTTTCCAACTGGGTGAGTACTGTATAGGGCTGAACGATTACATAATCTTGTCAGATACTATATAAGCAGCAATTAACTTGACCATTTGGAACCATTTGGAAAGAATACATATTATTGTAGCAATGGTTCAACATGCCACCATTGTATTCCATTAATACTCACACATCAATTCATATATCAATAAAGCAATTTGCCTAACATAAAAGAAGGGGAGTAGTTTTACTATGAAGCAGTAAAATAATGTTAAAGCTAGATGACTGACAGTGCATCCTTTGTAAATTGACTATTGCACATGTGCAAATCACATTGTCGATGCTGGAATGATCGTTTAGCCCTAGTGCACTGGGTGCATGTCTTTCTCACCCAGAAATATTTTAAAGCAAATGAAGAGTATTTCTTTTCCTCAGGTATACAATATCTCACAGAATGTGCAGGAGGATGACCTTCAGCACTTGCAAGTAAGTTTTAACACTTGAATGCATAATAGATGTGTCCTACAGTGTCACTTCATGGATACTCAGATCATTATGTTGGATCGTATCATGTACCAAATAAGGGAATATGTATATTGTGGCGTACACACACACACACACACACACACACACACACACACACACACACACACACACACACACACACACACACACACACACACACACACACACACACACACACACACACACACACACACACACACAGTCAATATTCATTCTGACATCCACATACGCTTCGCGCACATGTTCTAAATCTAATACATAATCATAGCCGTACTGTGTGTGTTCTCATATTATTGTGTGAGGAGTTCACATATCCACTGATTGTTTTTTCATATCTTTGTTTTTGTTTTAGCTCTTCACTGAGTATGGAAGATTAGCTATGGAGGAGACTATGGAGAGACCTTTCCAAGTATACCGATTTCCTTTATTGGATCTGTGTATCTCAACATTCCGTTCAAATAGTGCTATTCAATAATATCTCTGCCACAGTCTTACCGTGTTGTTGTTTTTCCAGTCCATGATTTTCCTGGTCCGAGACTGGAGTTTTCCCTATGAGTTTCCTTATGGACAGGAAGGAGGCATGAAATTCCTGGAGAAGAGACTCAAGGTCAGACTATATTGTGATAGAACATAACATCACAAATTTAATCCACAACGGCAAATGCTGAATAAAGAGTTCTGAGTGGAATAACTGCATTCCTACTTTCAATTCTAATGAATTGAAATTATGTTCTTGAGCAATCAACAGCAGCAGGACATTACAGACTGATCTAAGAGTGAATCCACTTCTGCCACAATGTTCTATTATAGGCCTACAGACGATAATTGTTTAATAATGATTTAGTCCCCCTTTTGAGTTGTGGTTGTAGTATTTTTCACTTTGTCCATTGCATTTACCCATTCCAACTATTTGGAGCAGTGGGCACTATTAATCCATGCAGGGAGCAGTTACGGGTTGAGTGAACCTTCTACACATAGACTGAGTGAGCCGGGAGGCAAACTGGGGACCTCCCGATTCCCAGTTGGCCTCTCTACCCATTCAGCTATGGCTGTCCCTGATGACACAGGACACCGTAAAGATCAGTAACCAAATGAAGTATTCTTGAGTCTCCTCCAGCAATGCTTAATTTGATCTGTCTTGTGTGGTGTGCAGATCTCAGAGAACCAGCATGAGGAGCTGCAGAATGTGCGTAAGCACATCCACTCCTGTTTCACCAACATCAACTGCTTCCTGATGCCTCACCCTGGCCTGAAAGTAGCCACTAATCCAAACTTTGATGGGAGAATCAAAGGTGCAAGCCCTCAAGAGAAGCCCTGTCGCATTAGCAGGCAGTTCTTTCATGAAAGCAATACTAACACTCCAAATACGAAATACATATAAAATATGCCACTCAATCGAACTCAATATGTAGAAATGTTTCTTACCTACTGTAACATTGTCTCTCTCCCCCTGGTCTAGAGATTGACAAAGAGTTCATAAACAACCTACAGGTCCTTGTCCCGTGGCTACTAAGCCCTTGTAACCTGGATGTGAAGGAGATCAACGGCAGCAACATCACCTGCCGAGGCCTTATGGAGTATTTCAAGGTCAGAGACGTACTGAATCTTGGGTCCTGGTGATTTAGACCTTGTCAGGGTGTCATGAGGTAATCTGGCTAATGCTATGGGTGGTGTTCCTTTCCTTTTCTTTCAGGCATACATAAAAATATATCAGGGTGAAGAATTGCCACATCCCAAATCCATGCTGCAGGTAACTATTGTTAATGTACAGTAGCGATTTGTGTCTACACAGGTCCATTTGGTTACATTTGTACATTAGTACAAATAACTATGAAGGATTTTACTGTGACATCCCTTCATTATTGCTGACCCTGTAAATGGTTTCTTCTAATGTGTACTTTCTCTCAGGCCACTGCTGAGGCCAATAACCTGGCAGCAGTAGCAGCTGCCAAGGATCTGTACAACAAGAAAATAGAACAGGTATGCAAAATGAACGAAATAGTGCACTGACAACTATGCCATATAATTTCCTCCTGGAGTGCTCAATCTATTAGATTGTCCTTGTGTTGCCCTTGTGATCTTCGATTGTATTTTTAATGTACCTACTCTGGTTTTTTATTCCACCGTGTTGAAGCCAAAGTTGCGTTTCCACAGTACAGTTTCTATTTGATTCTGTATTGACCAGGTCTGTGGGGGAGACCGACCCTTCCTGGCCCCCAGCGAGCTGCAGGCCAGGCACAGTGTCATCAGGGAGGAGGCTCTGCAGGTGTTCCGCGGCGTGAAGAAGATGGGAGGCGAGGAGTTCAGCCGCCGCTACTTACAGCAGCTGGAGACAGAGATCGATGAGGTGTTCGTCCAGTACATCAAGCACAACGACTCCAAGAACATCTTCCATGCCGCCCGCACGCCGGCCACACTGTTTGTTGTCATCTTCGTCATGTACGTGACAGCCGGCATCACAGGCTTTGTGGGTGTGGACATCATCGCCAGTGTGTGCAACATGATCCTGGGCCTGGCCCTCATCACACTATGCACCTGGGCCTACATTCGTTACTCTGGAGAATACAGGGAGCTGGGCGCCGTTATCGACCAGGTGGCTGGGGCGCTGTGGGACCAGGTACTGAGAAAAAAAGGTGCAATAAATTCCAAGTATACATACATAAACGTATTACACATGTTGTATAAAGCAGTAATCACATTTTAACCAGTTAATCTATTTTATACATTGTTGTATGATGGTGCATGGCTAAAATAAGTGGCACCATTTTCACCACTAGATGGCAGAAAACAATAATGCAACATTTCCAAAGAATCTTTGTTATGCTTTGTTAAGATTCCTGCTTGTTCTATTAACATTGTGTGTGCTCATCTTTTTCCCTTCATGCATTTGCACCAGGGAAGCACAAATGAGGTGAGTGGGCCGCCAAAGTGGAAATATGGATAATTGTAGAGATATACACATTTTGGAAAACATGTATAGTGCCTCACCTTTGTTATATGATTTTAAAAGGGACATTTCAATGCTGGTGACAGTGGTGATAGTGAGGAACAAACACCCTTCATTTGAATACATGCCTCATTTACCTCACAGGCACTCTACAAGCTGTACAACGTAGCAGCCAATCACAGGCACCTGTACCACCACGCCTTCCCTGGCCATCAGGTGGCAGAAGAGTCAAGCGAGCGAAACGGGAAGAAGGACTGATGGAGAGAGGACAGGACAGTACCAGAGCACAGTTGGGACTTTCAGGTCAAATAGCATAGTATGACGGACAAAGAGGGAAAGGAGAGGCACGACAAACACCCTCGCCCACTCGGCACTCTTTTATTGTTGGGATATCGGCTGGTACTGTCCATCAACGCATTCACTACTTTAAAAGATAAATATGGACTATATAACGTACATGTAGAGGCGGCGGTGGAGTATCCCCTGGAATCGGGCCCTGCCTACTGAACCTGCCCTTGAAGGACAGATGTTATGTATCATTGTCTTTCACTTTGAACATTTACGTTTTTCTTAAAGCACCTGTACAGCAGTATAGTAATCTGCTTGTGGGAGTTGAGGTCAATGCCACCAATGTTGAAGTTATAGTGAGCTGCATTTTTCACATCAGGCATATCATATCATTTGCCACAGAACATGATTTTTTAATATACCCCAATTTGTGCTCAATTTGTGATGTTTGATCTATTGTTTTTGAAGTTCAGTGCTGTTTATGAGAAACTATCTATTGCCAAAATATTACTGTATGTTAAATAACAAATCATACACACACCATGATCATGGTAAAAGATCCATTGTCTCCTTGTCAAGTTTACTTTATTAAAACTTAGATATTGAACGTGTTTTGAGTTTTGATGACTATGAAGGTGTGGTACTTTGCCACATACACACAGCTGTAGCTGAGCCCGGGCTACGTGCAGACACCTTGCTAGGCAAAGCACACATTTAGTAGTTCAATTGTGACTTTTGTTTTGAGGATGGTAGGAAGTAAGTGAGAGAAAACATAGTGTTACTATGCATCAGGTAAATCAATTTTGTGCAGGCATGCCATTACCTTTAAGGAATAACACCGGGTGAGTGACACAATATAGACATAAAACAGTACCAACATTTTAAGGTTTACACAACATAGCTGACAGCATCCATCTTTCACTTCTTAGTCTGCTTGCACTGTTTTGTAATTATGCACTCTAGATTTACCCCAATGATCCTTTATATACATATATGTACTTATATATGTGTGTGTATGTGTGGCCTTTTATAGTCGGGGAGGGGGGCACAATATGTTGTTGCATTGTTCTGTAGAGGTGGGTGTAAACCATTGTTGTTTCTCATTGAATGTTCTAGCGGATCCGTGGAATGTAGCTATTCTGTGGCCACTGAGGAATCAAAGCTATATGTCATTACAGGCGGGGCAGACAGTGAGGCTGCTTTTGGTAAAGGACCTCCATATTGCAATTCTCTTTCATCGTCTCACGTTCCACATTTAGTCATCTGTGGAAAACATTGCATGGTGAAAGAGACCAATCCAGCTTGTTTTGAAAAAGCTTAATTGTAAAAAAAAATTTTGTTGATGGTGCTTTTTTCGTGTTTTGTTTGGCTTAGTGGACTGTACTTTGATTCTTTTCTTGTGCACATTCATTGCATAAACCAGGATCATAGAGAATTTCACAGCAAGCCATTTGCAGTGCATCACAAAAACACAGCAGCATCAACGTGTTATTTTTCCATATTGATTTGGGCATGCAATGCAGTCCTGACTGTACATGGGTACTTCATCCAGCAAGAATGACCATGGAGGTTTTAACTTCAAACAAGATAGGTAGACAGCAGTATAGTGGCTTCTTTAGTCTTCCATGAAATATCAGCATCCTCAAACGATTAATTTTACTGCATCTAAAGTTTAAAATCTCAGTTGGTAGCATTATACATTCATATCAGCAAAGAAGAGAGGTTGTGCTGATCACATTCAGACTTGAATTAATGATGCTCATCTGTACAACTGTAACTACATTGGATATTTAAAACAATTATATTGATTCACATGGTTCTTGCTTGATGACTTAATTTATAAAAGACATGTTTTATGAGCCTTGCTGTACCCAATTGCTGTCAAATGGAGCAACCTTGTAGTACTAGTAACAGGTCTCTTCTGCTAAACTTCAACACATGCAACGCCGAATTTCAGTTATAAAGAAATAACGAATAAAGCTGGACCAAATTAATAAAATATATGTGTGTGTGTGTATATATATATATATAAAGATTCCGGTATTTATTGCACTGTTCAATAAATATAATTTCATAAATATGTTCAGGTATGCAAAATGTAGAGTCAATTGTGTTCTATGAATAAAATCTAGTGTCCATTCGCCAATACAAAGCAACGTGTGACAATATCTGGGATAATGTGAGGTCTCAATACAAAGCAACGTGTGACTATATCTGGCATAATGTCTACAGTCTACAGTATATGTATACGATGATTAATGCCAAGGGTTTGTTTTTCTTTTAGTTCACAGCAGAATTTATTGCTTATGTCCTGTATTCACAATCAACAAAGTTATTTATATACAAACTTAACTAGTGTCACTGTTCGTAACTGACATGATGGAGGCCTTTTTGCATAGCAACACTCTTTTAAAACAGAAGATTCAGGACTTTTAGAAGACTCCTATTCATAAAGCATTAAAGGAGAATTCCATGCTTTCTTACCTTTATTTGTAGTTGTTACGTCCCCACCAAAGAGGTACAGGTGTTATTTTGTGCAAAAGTGCATTATTGTCTATTTTCTCTACCATAAGTCCTAAACGGCGGTTGTGTTTTTGCGCTAATTTGCTTATTTCCATCCAAATAAGTAGTAAAGTGTGTGATTGATGCAAGTGTTGATTTTTGAGCGATGGAAATAAGCGAATTAGCACAACACCCCATAGCCCCATTCAATTCAATGCAATTCATTGAGGGCTTATGGTAGGGGAAATAGCCAATAATGCACTTTTGCACAAAATAACACCTGGACCCCTTTGGTGGGGACGTAACAACTACAAATGAAGGTAAGAAAGCCTTCTAGCATGGAATTCTCCTTTAAGCCCCTCTGTTGGGACATTCAAAAATATTTCATGAAATATCTTTATTTCAGTGAATCATGTTTAAATTTTTAGATGAGTTACATTTTTTTTAGGATTACTCCAGTTACAGGAGTATGTCTTTATCAAGAGCGTATCAATGAGTCAATCAATAAAACAGCCTTCTAAAACAATATTCCAGAAACCGTGTCAGCCCATTAAAATAAGGCAATACATACAGAGGCAAGAACTTCCACAAAGACAACAAAATATCAGAAAATTAATTGCACTTGTTTAGGGCAAACCTAATGCATCTTCTGATCTCAGATAGTATAACTCAAAATGTTCCTGTAGCTTATTTATGTTTATTACACACATAAGAATATTCCTGACTTATAGTAATGCAGAGAGCCAAGAGATGCTCCAACCACTACACCAAATGTGATGTTTCATCCATCAAGATTAAAAGGCCTCTAAATTAAAGGTTACCTTTTTTATAAAATCAAAACTTAAATATATTTGTGAAAGTTTTGGCGGATTGTCTTATAAGGATATGTCATAAAAAAGGGGAATGCACTTTCATTCAATGTAAAGCAGATTTTTTTTCCATATGGTTTATGGGAGCTACAAATGCCAACAAAGCATAGAAAAAACATTACTTGTGAACTGAAGCAATTCATTCAGACAAATTAGGTGAAGCTGCCTGTCTTTTTTTTCCTGTACGGGGGAAAAATGACCGAGTAGCCAGTTTGCGCAAAATACAAGCGAGCACTGTAAAAATGTCACCCTGTTGATGAAAAGGTACATCACGATCCTCCCTAGACAGTCACACAAACCAGTCTTTTAGCCTCTCAGTCTTAAAGAAAAAGTGTCCATTCAGCAAATCAGTTTTTCAATGGCTGTAAAATGGCACCACAAATACTCAACCCCCATCTCTCTCCGTCAGCTCGTTACATTTTCATTTTTCTTCATAGGAAATTCTATATATATATATATGTTCAGTCACGTCACGTGGTCATTCATAACTCAACCAACAACAGTCACATGAGGGGGAAAGGGCGGATGTGCACAGCGCGCTCCTTGAACCAACATGCGCATCTCCTCTTTCCGGATGATATATTTGGATCAAGCGAAGGCACAGATGTGTGTTTGGTAAAACGAAAAAAAAAGAAGAGGCAATTAAGAGCCAATCATGATTTCAAAAAGAAACCCAGACCGCTCCCAAATTGTAGTAAGCCTCAGAAGAGGTGTGGTCCGTGCCCCACATGAGCAGCACTTGAGGAGAAGTCCCTCCACACCGCCACAAGCCAAGAAATGCAGATCACATGTTGCCTATGAAGTTCTTGTTGGGCTGCTGGGCGTACCACTGCTGGCGCTGCTTGCGGGCATCCACCTCCGACAGCAAGGCCTGCCGGTAGGCCTCGTAGGACTTGACTATGCGCTCCAGCTCCTTCATGAACAGCAGCTTCAGCATGCCCTGGTAGGTGTCCAAATCCACCAGTTGGAACAGCTCCCACTTCAAGATGTGGTCATACCTGATTCGATATATTCGAGATATTAACAAATCTGCTCCTATCCATGACTGACTGTACCTGTGGTAGTTGAGGTCAATTTGAGCCTTTCACTTCAGCCCTTATTTGGTATTTTACGAATACAAAGCACTCACTATGGAAAAATCAGACCGGTCTGAAGTGAGTGGTGCTGTACTGTACTACTGTACTGTACTGTACTGTACTGTACTGTACAAGCCCTCCTCCCTGGCCTGTGTGTGTCTGTTAGGCTGTGCAACAGTGACACTTGGTGGTGAACAAACATAACGCTATTTTCGTGCTCAGACACAGACAGGGACAGACCCAGGGTCACAGCCACACACATAGCCGTCTATAGGAGTGGTTGCTCTCAAAATATAGGTGCTGTCAATGTCACCTGCTTGATACTCACTTGAGCGGGGCGCGCGCATACACCTGTAGCCAGTCTGGGATCTCGGCCGTGTGGTATGGGTTGGCTGGTACTAGAACTGGCTGGTTCCGCTCAGTGGGCCGTGGCTGGTAGGTCACAGGGGGAGGCAAGGGTGGAGGCTGGTCATAACGAGGTACACTATGAGAGAGAGGACATTTAAATGTAAGGTAGAGTAAGATGTCTAAATTAGAATTCTGATTCAATTTTGGTAGTATAAAAAAAAAGTGGTTACACATAAATTCACAAGACTCGGGTGAGAATGTTTTTTCCAAGAGGTATTTTGCTTACCGGCAAATCATCAGACTTTGTTGCTTTAATCATTTGAAAAACTGATAAGAATACACTGAAAAAAAACTAGCAAACATTTAACACGGGTGGATGAAAGTCATTTAAAATTTTCTAGTGAGTCAAATCATTAGCAGATTAAAGTTATAATCAGGTGGGTCATTTCTTTTTTAACACAAACCACTTCAACACGTATTGATTCACACAATGCTAATTCCAAGTACAGTCTTTCATACTAACAGCATACAAACGTCATACCTCGGGGCACAAGGGTGACGGTACTGCGCTCTCTTGTTGATATGGTCAACGTAGTACACCCCGAACTCTGCCGACTCCACCTTCTCCCAGCCAGGGGGGAGCCCCTCCCTTTCAAAAGGGTGGCTCCAGTGGGTGGTGTTAGTGTTGTGGTCGATGTAGTACTTCCTGCCGCGGATGGTCCAGTCCACTGTCCAGCCAGCAGGAAGGGGCAGGTCCTCCCCAGTCAGATTGGAGAGATTCCCCAGGGATTTCGCCTGTATTCGACCTATGCCTGAGGTCAAACAAACATTGGGCGATTTCTTTTTTGGTGAAACCTTCAGGGACAAGGGGGGGGTTCTGCCCAAAACATGTAGTGGAACCTGCTGCGAAACAGCCCCTCAGGGAGGAAAGAAATAGCAGATGTTTTGGGAAAATTCCTAAGAACTTGGACATCCTGTATGAGAATATGTCATTTTAGAGGACAAGAATGTTCAGTATTTAACACGCCGTTCTGACTGACCAACTGTACAAATACTGGGAGAGGCAAGGAATGCAACCAATCACATGTAGAAGCTATGGAACATGATCTATATACACAATATTTTCAAGCATTATTTAAAGAAAACATGATCGTAACGTACTGTATGAATGTTACTATTTTTCGTTGCTGCTGTGTGGTGGAAGGATTTTATTGATCCATTTATCTCACCTGCAGAAATGAGTAATTTGTTTCTCAAATTCTGTTTTAATGTCGCCACAGCCCTTTTAGCACCCTGCTTTTTATCATCTTGGAGGAAGACACCTTCATGAATAAATGAAAATGCTCAGCTAGCTCTCCAAGACCCCATGGGACAGTAGTGATCGACTTCAATCCACATTTTGGCGAATAGGGTGTGTAGTTGCTCGTGGACAGGAAGGCAGGTATATTCTGCATGACCAGGCATTTACACAGAGTCTGACTGCTATATGGGCATTCAGTGGCTTTGTTCTCTCTCACACTCCACAGTTTAAGCAGAGAGGAGAGTGGACTCACTCAACAGGTTCTATACAGCTGTCAGGGGAAAAATGTCAGGTAAGAATGTGAAAACCGTGTTGCTGATGCGTGTGACCGAGTGACGACTATTACATTTGTGGTCTTAACCTGAATAGGCCTATCACAGCTTTGACTGTTCATCCATAGAATTTGGGCCACCCTCATGTATGCTTTAGGGAAACTCTCTCTACACATAATGTTAACCACTCTGGTGTTAAAAACCTTTCAGCTTAATTCATGTTTTTATTTTATTTCATGTTTACTTTAATAAAATTGTTTTGCCATGGCCCGGGTGGCTGGCATAGCCATCTGGGCACCTGTGCTGGTAATCCAGCTTTACAGCATGTCGCAGGTTCGAGTCCCGATCCTGACGACCTTTGCTGTGTGTCACCCCTCCCCCATTTCTCTCCCCATTTCCTGTCCGATTACTGTTCATCTACAAATTTAGGCAAAAAGCCAAAATAATATCTTAAAAAAAAAGTCTTGCCATTAACTGTGTATATTATTTTGTAACAGTGTTTTGAAAGGTGCTATAAATAAAGTAGGAGCACATTAAAATACATACTCACGAGTTACAGCAGAGTATGTAGTAAAGGGGACATTTCAGATGAAAAATAAAACGGGCAAAAAAGGGCAATTGGAATCTGATAAATTCTGCACAAAAGTGACGGCAACAGCGCTTATGTTCTTTGCCAAATGGCAAGTGAGAGAATGTGGAATGTGCAAGCACTCCACAGAAATGCACGCCTCCTCCTCCAGTGTCTCATCATCTTTGCCCTTTTCCTCAGAAAGATGACTTGAGCCAAAGTCTAAACCCTCAGTCTGTGAAAACTTAAACTCATCTGATCCTTCAGAGGAATTCACTAGATATTATCAGAAAGAGTCTACTGTTCTAATTACACACTGGTGATACGGTCAGTGGTAAAATTACAGAGTGGACAAACCATTTATTCTACTCAATGTTGATCAAAATCTAAATGAACCACTACAGATGTGAAACTCAAAGTAAAGTGTTATTTTCATGAATGTAGTCATGTAACTTCCATACTATATTAAAAATGATATATTACCATAATTCATACCATGAAGACATGCGGGGGGTGGAACTCCAAACACAACCCTAATTACAAGTAATGGAGGTGATGTGTACATTAAGCATGGTACCTAAACAGATGATTCATAGCTGTCTAAGCTTGTAACTTGACTTAAGAGATTTGACTGGAGGCGGTCTGCAAAATTGCAGGTTTGCCGTCAGCATGATTTAGCAAACAGAGGCGAAAAATGCAGCACCCTAATGCTCGTTTAGGTTTAGTCCAAACATGGTTCCTTGTTATGCGATAGGCGGGCTGGAGATAAATGCTAAAACATACACACCAAGTTGACATCTGAGCCACAAAATACAAGGTTACCAAATACCAATCATGTTGTGCTGGTGGAAGAATTCCTGAGTGACTCCCAAACATTTAATCAAAATGAAAATCGCACACTTATATCGCACTTAAGAGAATTGAGTAGACTTACGGACTAGAGTGAAAACAGAAGAAGAAAACAAGAAACGTTACTAATGTACAACACCCAGTGTAATATTTCAGTCACACTTCCTTCAAACAAAAACGCTCCATTTTCAAGTCAAGTAGCCTACTGTGAAATGGGGCGTCCTGGTGGTAGCTCAAGTTGTAAGGCATACCTAGTACTTAACTTGCAATGCCATTGCTCAGCTCAGACAGCCCTTCATCTTTTCTACAACACCCTCATTCCATCACCTTGAAGCTAAATAAATCACACAAGGTTTTTCACTACCCTGTTAAATGAATCAAGATCAATCTTGAGAAAATCTCTTGTGTTTACCTGCAGGGGGTCTGCTTGGAGCTGGAGGAGTGTGCTGTGGTGGTAGTCTTTGGAAGTTGTGTTCGTTGTGCTCATAGTATCTATAGTCCTCAGGGAAGCGGTCTGGTACTCGCCTCGGCTGGCGCTGCTGTTGATGCTGTTGGTTGTCATAGTAAGGCTCAGGGGGGTAATAATAGCGGGCGGCATCTCCATTCTCAGACATGGGGCTCACGTCTGTAAGGAAGGACTGCGATGAGCCCCCATACTCGTGTGGCAGGTCCCCGAGGCTGCGGGGCAAGTATGGAGGCGCAGACATTCTGTGACTCTCTCTCCGTGCCACTTCATGGGGGGGCCTCTGCACATGGGTGCGTAGGACACTTTTGTTGCGAGCCACCACTGGTTCACTTCTGGGCGCCACTGGGTAGGCTGAGTTACCCATCTCTGGATGAGGGACCTCTGTGCGTCTGGGGATAGTAGGTCCATGGCGAATGAATGATGGCATAAGATCTGCAGGCAGGTGGGGAGGACAAATCAATTGTAAATATCTGCCAACAAACCCCAATTAAAGCAGACAACTTCAAAGGGGCAATGTTGTTTTAAGACCATAGTTCCTCCCAGAAGAGTTGACACTTCTCACTTTATCTCCCAGTTCTGCCCATGGCATCAACGAATCCAATAGGCTTCACATCAACACTTAGCGTTAATTCAAAACGTTTTAATATGCTACAAAGCAACTTTAATGAATATCTAATGCTATTAGAAAGGTTATATGTTCTTAACTTAGTGGAAGCTTCATTTGGATTATAGCATTTAGCATTGATATGCCAAGTCAGTCAACAATTAATGTTATCCGAAATATCCTACTTGCTAATGTAATAACTCACTGTATGCACACACTTCATTCATGAAACACAATGTTTCATCAATTAACTTATGCTACACAATTAGCTGATGTGTGTTAGAAAGCTAGCATTAGCAGTGCGGCTACTTGTTGCACTTACTTCTCAAGAGCGGCGATGTTTCCTTTTTCACATATTTCCCGTGTACCTCGGCTGGTTTCGACGCTTCGTTTTTACTTTTCTTTCGTGAGAGCATAACTCAAGCATAGGAAACATCAATAACGCAGTTCCGTCGATTCATGGCACATTCCCCGAAGTTCGCCGCTGTCCCTTTGAACGTGTAGTAGTGCGCGGAAAGAGTACATTTTTTAAAGGCTTTAAATGAGCTAGCAGCAAGTTAGCCAATAGCCAGCTAACTGGATGGCTCGGTCGGTCCTCAGCCAGCCAGCAAGCCAGCCAGCCCAGTACGTTCTCCCAGTCAGTCACCCACACCCCCAGCTCGTTGAGGGAATGATTACAATTACTGTAATCTCAGTACACAGTCCCAGTGTCCCACCCCCAGCTCGTTGTGGGAATGATTAGTTACTGTAATCTCGCGTAGCCAGACCTCCGTCTCGTCAGTCCTCCTGCCTATCCCTTTCCCACTCTGTGCAACAGCGTACAGTACACACACAGCCAGCATTCCACAAGCACAAATAATGTGTTATATGCATACCAAGTGTATAAGCACTCATACAACCTGGCTCACATGCAATTGTTAGTCACACAAGAACGCACACCATAACTGTATCACGTTACCAGATTTGATTAAATAAATTAATATACGTTTTCAGGATTAAAACACAGCTTTAATTCAATAACACAAAAATATATCATGATAATAAAATATTTTATTAGCCCATCTGTGCCACAATCTACCCTGTATTCACCTTTAGTGCTTTCTTTGTTAACTATTAAAAAATAATCTCATGGCAAATGGCAGGGCAGTTTTGCAACATTCCATTTCATGAGAAAAGATCTTTCACTTGAATTCACAATCATAGGGTACCTCTGGCTCTGTCTTCAAAATAGTTCTATTTTTAAATTGTACAAAAATATTGCAAGTCACTTTTTTTTTATTTTACTCACATGCAGCCCTGTCACTCAACAGTATAACGTGAATGTCACTTCATGTAGTGTTTTTCCAAAATGATGGCAAATGCATACCTGGCAAGTTCACAGGATTACCGGTATTTGACTCATGACAACTGAGAAACAGGTTTTATGCTTCTTCTCTTATTACACTGTTCTGCTGAAACCTTCCATCAATATTGATTCAGTCAGAGAATAGGACCAGGAAAATTGCAATGACTAATCTCTCAGACAACAAAAGACAAAGGGACAAAGAAAGTGCACTTCAGTAGGAGTATCACTGTCACAGTCGTACAGCCCTGGGCAGATGTTTAGTGTTAATTATGATAAAGTTTCTGCTTTTAAAAATATGAAATACATGAAATAACTTATAAGTTCTTGTCAGTTAAAATATATATTCTAGAAAGACATGTAGTGTACTTCTGTGACAGTGGGCAGGCAAGTGTTATCAAGGGGTTGGAAATGTTGATCATATTCACACGATGGACATTATGCTCTTACATCATAGGTGGGACTCGTGGGAGGTGCTGCCATGTGAATACCCCAGATGGCTGCCAGGTGAATATGGTCAATAGTAAGGAGTCGTGGGTAGGGGTGAGGGGTTTAGATCACGCAGAATCTTATTGAGGCTGGAGATCTTCTCCTCGAGCAGGTAGTTCTTCTTCACTGCTATTTTGTGCCGCTGCTCCGTCATCTCCAGGGTCTTCAGGAGATGGTCATTCTCCACATAGAGGTCCTTGATCAACACATCCGCCTTGATGTTCTTATGCAGCTAGACAGGACAAAGAACATCAATGGTCAAGCATCAAGCCATGCAGTTTTTGTTCTACATTCTATAAGTCTATTTTCTATGATCACATGACAGCCCACTGACAGGCTTTTCAGTTGATCACATTTCAAACAGACAGCAAAGTCCTGGTGGAAATACAGTGCTGCAGTCATGTGAAAACTGAAAACCACAAAGCTTCAGGAACCCCCCACACTTGCACTCCAAAAAAGAAAAAAAGAAAAGAAAAAAGGAAAGAAACAGAAAACCTATGCAATGCCTATTGTATAACTTGATGTACATGTAAAAAACAAAGTGCATATCTTCCTAAAAATATGGCTACCTCTTATGGACCCCTGACCGTGACAAGACCTGTTACGCATTACGTAATGGTTGGGAGAGGATACGATATGTACAGTACTGTGACCATACATTTTATATTGTCATATAATACGAAATGTTGCATCTTCCCCAGGCCGGAATGTTCAGGATTATGTTTTCGCTCTTGTCCATCTCTCTCTCTCTCTGTGTGTGTGTGTGTGTGTGTGTGTGTGTGTGTGTGTGTGTGTGTGTGTGTGTGTGTGTGTGTGTGTGTGTGTGTGTGTGTAAACAGCTAATCTTGGACACCGCTGGACTGATTAGTGTGAATTTTGCATGCACACTACCAGTAGGCCAAGGAAGAACCTCTGCCCCTGATGGTGGCAGAGGTAACAGACCGCTTTTTACGTGTTGGACTATAACGTATTTCATCATTTCATATTTTTGAGTGGTGCAACCACTCCAAGGAACAGCAATGTCCGTATTCACCTATGTGTCCGTGTGACGTTAATGAGCACCAGTATATGACTATTAGTACCAGTAGGGGCGCTGTTGTGCCAGAAACAGAGAGCGAGAGTGGTGCACTGTTGCCTGCTAATGAGAGATAGAGAGAGAGAGAGGGGGGAGGAGGGGGGGAGAGGGGAGTTGCACCACTCAGTTCACACGGGTGTGATTTTTCATATTCCATGCTGATTGCCTTCCAAATTTTACAGGAGGGATTGGCAAGAATTGCTACAAATCATGGTTTTCATACTCTAAACAGTTTGCCTGTAATTAGATTTGCAAACATCCAATCATCCCCAATTTGAAATTGCATGTTGAGGGGCCTCTATAGAAGCCCTGACGTCACTCATTCATCCCCTGGGGCACAGAAGTAATTTCTCTATGTAGAATAACATTGGGTCATCTTAGAATCGTCTGATAAGAATTGTGTTCCGAAAATAAACAAATTGCACCAGCGATATAGTCAGGAAGGTGGCTTTGTATCAATTATTTGATACAGTCCGTTTCTGGCAAAAATATAATTGATTCTCTCGCCATCAGTTGATGCTTCGTATCCATTATGGTATGATGCGTAATTAATTAGGTCAGAATTCAGTGTTCTATAGACTCTGCATAACTGTAACATATAACATAATAACATATGAAGATGTTGTGTTTTCAGTTCAAATCTGCATCCGAGTCAATCAAATTAACTATGGGAAACTTCCCCGGAACTTGAAATGTTTACACAGAGCCCATCTCCAAAAGCGTGTTCACTTCCCATAGGGGGTGTCACAAACACAAAAAGTTGTCTGTCGTACAAACTATTTCAGACCATAGCTTCCTCATGTTCTGACGGCTAAACCCCACAACTGACAACCTGGCCTAGCAGAGTTCTGTGCTCCAAGAAGTGCAATTTTATTATATTATTACTTGTACCTTTGTCAAAGTTTGTTGTTATAGCTAGTACCATTACATCATTATAACTTTTTTGTATTGTGCCATTTGTCTATTAAAAATCTCACACAAAAAATGCACAGCTTCAGTAGGGAAAACAATGTCTCAAATGTAGAGGTTGGTTGGCGTCTTGGAGCCAGAAAGACCACAGAAATACATAAAAGGAGATAAACTTGTCTGACAGACCTGGTCTTTCAGCTGGACAACCTTCTCTTTGAGCAGCAGCTTAACATTGTGCAGTGACAGTTCAATCTCTCTCAATCGCTCCTCCATGTTCCTCATCTTGCTCTCCCTTTCACCCTGGTGGGAGAAAATATATTATTATTATTATTATATCATTATATTATTAATAGTCTCCCTCTGACAATGGAATTCAAGTTGATTGGCGTCATTTTCATTAACAGTTGTGGAAGTGTTATCAGTAGACAAACATGTTTAATTTACTCTGAATTCTCTAGCCTACTGTAGCACACAGTACTGTAATGGTAATACTTTCTTGAAGTGAAACACAAGTAGAAAAGTCACAAATCATACACAGAAAGATTATTGCCAACTAAATGCTTTATTATTTGGTCTTGATTCCAACATTTCTGAAGGGTAACAGCACCAAAAAGTAAATAAATAATAAATAAATAGTATAAAATTGTGCTATTTGTATCGGGTACTTCTACAAACAAAATAATTTAATGCATAAATAAAACACAAATCTAATTTAAAAGGCAAATCAACCAAATTAAATAGACACCAGATGGTACACATTGTGCAAAAGAAACATTGAGCCTGACAGACTATAAATTATGACACCAATGACACATTACTGGAGACAAACACCAATTCGTATTGCTTGACAAGTCACACTGATCAGTAACTTTCTAATGAATATTAGCAATTAGAAGATGTGCTAAAAAAAAAAGAACAAAAAAAAAAGAAAAGAAAAAAGAAGCATGCATGTAAACATGTCTCCAGTAATGTAATTCACCCCATGGGTCAGTCAGTAGCAATAATTCCTATGTGGTAATAATGCTCCATAAGCACCCCTGTCCCCATAAGGTTGGGGGATAAGGAAGATCACATGACATTGACTATTGAAGTGCAGCAGCAAGACACATTCAAGAAATGATCACCCTGTCAAGATACAGCAGGAGACAGACAGTACATGAGCATGCGTTGCAAAGCTGAACTCTAATGGGTTCCAGAGGTTGAAGAAACCAAGGAAAGCATCAAATTCAGCTGTAAGCTACACAAACGAAAAATACAGACACATACAATAACGGTCATAATCTATGAAAACAACACTAGTTTACAGGAAAATAAATTAACACTGATGCAGCACTTATTGAGTAATAAACACTAATTGGACACACGATTAACAGCAAAACCATAACAGAGGGTACATAAACAGTGTAGACATGATGATTGTTGGAGAAGGCCTAAAGGGATAAATATACCAATTTATTCATATTACATAATACATATAAGACCAAAACAACAATTTGAACAGTCAGTATGAATACAAAGTATTCAACTGCCAAAAACAGATCTGGCCTAAAATGCCAGCCCTAGTTCATTAACGCAACTCCAACAGTCGATGCAGTCTCTGAGTAGGTACCTGAGCATCATATCAATGAGTATAATACCCTGTCTTAGCACGATATCAATGAGTAAATACCCTGTCTTAGCATGATATCAAATGACTTTACCCTGTGTTAGCATCATATCAATAGAACAAGTGCACATGGAAGATTATATAAGTCTTCTGTTTGCCTAATTAGCCTAATATGCAAGAGGTAGTAAGAGGACTGGATCACCATAACACAACATCTATGGTGTATCTGGATGTTAGTTAATTTTGTAACAGGCCATCTCGAACAGGCTTTAATTCTTAAGTTCTTAAAAAGAAAATATTTTGCCCTTTGGGCAAACACCAGGAGACTACTCAGGGTTTTCCTGCCCTGCCACCTAGCAGCAGTTGATTACAATTACACATTCATGCCTTTGAAAAAAAGACAAGCTTCCAAATCTCTGTCACATATGACCGTGTTCATAATTCTCCAGTGAATCTGGAGACAGAGGGAGGCATGTACATAGTACTACATATTTTCACTCCCTGTGTTCTGAAAATCTTAAAGGAGTGAGGGGCGAGAGCAGCAGAAGCAACGAGTTCAGAAGCTGATATCACAATCCTCCGATCCTCCGGCAGCTGTCTGCGTGAACTGCCCGCTGTTCCGGACTGGCCCCCTGGAGAGAAAAGGCAGGTACTTTTCACCAACACTCAACCCTGTCTCCTCTTATTCGTAAAACCCCATACTTTAAACTAAGAATTGGCCACAAGATAAGTCATGGGTGCAAATAAGTCGACTGAATAAACATTTTACCTGCTATACATTCATAGTGACCTAAATAATTCTGATCTGTGATTTTATGCTAGAGCTGAGGGAACACTGAACAAGCCATTATTAAAATGTATGGATGTGAAGAATGACGCGGTCTACAGAGTAATGCAGAACAAAGAAAACTATCTATTAGGAAGTAATGGTTCTGTTTGAGCTCTAATCTAGTGGGGGGTGTCACAAGTAGGGGTGTCACAAGTGATAGTTCCGTCTCAACCGTCTCCAAGACCACACCCATGAGAGCACAACACTTCAGTCATTTCAATCCCAAGACGGAAAAGAAGCACAGGGAACAGAAAACACACATGGAAGAAGCCACAATCTATCTAAACACCAAACCCAAAAAGCAAACACGTTCTAAACACAACGTGACTGTATGAAAACTGATGTAGTGATGAAAACAGTAACAAGGAAACACCACAACAAGGACCACAGCAAACCCATCATATGAATTAGGAAGAAGCTTCTCATGAATGTGGGACATCATGCCAAAATATAAGCCAGTTCAGGTGCTTCAAATGTTATATCTTCCTAAGCAATGCCATCGTTGGAATGACTTTTGTTTAGATTCTTACAGATCAGTTAATGTGATTTCACTAATCAAAGGAGTTTCGAATTATGATACTGCTAGAAAAGGTTTTTTAACCACATTAATCCGGTGAGGAAAATTGTTAATTGTCAAAAATAAATAAATAAAATAAATACATACATAAAAAAGTGTAAAAAAACCAAACATTAAATGTGCATGTGAGCAGGTAGACCAGCTAAGCTAAGTATATAGCGCTTAAAGAACCAACTGAAATGATAAATATGCTTTTCACATGTTTAGAGCAGATCCATACACAATGGTGACAAAGTCCATTCTTGTTTATCTAAAGTCCCTGCAGTCCAATCTTAATTACTTCATGTCATGCAAAAACATATTGATGAATTACATTGGCAGGTAATTCATCATACATTAATTTAACCAATTTAAAAAAATAATATGATGACAAGCACCTGTTAATCATGTCATACAGAGCTATGATTATAGACACTAGAGGGTGGTGCTACTCTGTTGAATACAACAAGAAATGTGTGAAATTTGAAAGGACATTTCAGCTGGTCTTTATAAATGTTTAAAGCACCTGAACAGAGCATTCCATATAGTCTGAGTCAGCAGATTCTTTAAGAGTGATAGAAACACAATGATATGATTGGATTTGAGTTTACACTGCATTTAGCACACATGCAAAATCAACAGATGTCAAGTACAGATGAACTGTAGTGAGGCATTCCTTTCTTTTAGCATCCTCGTGCATAATTCATGCATAATCACCAAAGAGCTGATCAATCACCCAATGACATAATGAGGCTACAGTAATATGAATGAGAAGCATTAATCACATTTGATGTGTGATTAATTATAGTAAAGTAGAGTATTTGTCAGTATATGGGTTTGAGCCAACAACAAAGCAGACCTGGGCAAATAAAAAAACATTAAAAACATTTAAATTAGTGTTTTTATGTTTTATATTGTTATTCTGAATAACCTCAAACAATGTTCCATCACTATGTGATGGACAACACCTTTAATTTTTGTATTCCTTTTAATGTATCTTTCCATTTTTGCCCAGTTCTGCTGTTGGTTCTATTCTACACTGTACCTGCATGTTGTCATCATCTCCACGGTGCTGACCTCTTGGTACTCTGTGAGGTGATGGTGGCAGCATCCCAACAAACTGAGACTGCAATGTCTGTAGACAATGGATGACAGAATAGTGAATAAATACATGTCATAGTCCGGCAGTAGGGGTTGTGGAATGGAGAATTTGGTATATAGGGCTATATCTTGCACCACCCCTTAACCCTTATCCCTAAACTAATTTGCCATGTTTTACTATTTAATCTTTTTTTTTTTTTAATAGTTCAAATAGCCCATAGTCTTTTATTGGCCTAAAATATTGTCTATACATACATTCATGAATTCACTTGCTGACCGGCTGTCAGTATTGAGCAATTTCTTTTGACCCTACCATTAACATCCTGTATATGGCAAAAATGTCAAACTTTCCTTATGCTTTAAGTAGCATGTGACATGTCAAAATAGGGGGTTCCCATGATTCTGAATCCATTCCAAGCATTAGTTTTGCACAAAAAACACTCCTTGGGCTAAAAAGAGCCATTGCCACTTGCCCAAAATGTGCTAACCTCATCACAAATTGACCTCCTCACATTTGTCATGACGGCGTGTTTTTTGTGTTGATACGTGTATCAGGGCCAATCCTGGTGCATCCTCAACATTAAGAATTGAAGACAAAATGACAAAGTACGAGGTTAACTGACCTCTAACAGTTGGGAGGAGAGGTGGGCCATTTGGACCTTTAGAGCTTCATTCTCCTGCTGCAGACTCTCAACATTTCCTTCGCCAAGGAACTGAAAACATGTACACTGAAAACATCCAGTATGGTTAAAAAAAAGTTAAAGTTTGACTACTTTAACCACTTACAGTAAACCTTCTATACTTAGTAAAACAGACCTCAGTTGGCTCTGTATTGTACTGTAGTGGTGAGCTTGTAGATCTGTTTTCTGTACTTTACTGTACGGTTGAGTGTCTCGCTCAGTGACACCTCATTGCCGGGGCTGGTATCAAACCTGATACTTTCTGCTTCCCAGACGGGCTCTCTACTCATTTAGCTATGGCAGCCCTTTTATGAACAATGTATACGTGTATTGTGTATGTAACCCATGTCAATTTAGATCTTAGCATTGGCTGTTAAAAAGAGTGTTGCAACTACTGATTTAGAAGGCATTTGTAGAATCGACCTCAGGTCTTAATGGGTTAATATGCAAAGCAATTATAATAGCATCCAGATGAAGTTCTTGTTATAAGCACTGAATTAGACATTAAAGACAGCACACACTATTAATGACGACAGAAGTATGTTATCTGGAAAGATTTCTACAGTAGCTACCTTGGTCAGTTCCTTCTTGTCATGTAGCTCCTGTTTGAGAGCAGCATTTTCTTGTTCCAAGGCCTTGACCAGCTGTTTATGTTGCTTCAAGGACAAAATGGTAGCCTCAAGTTGTCGAATCTTTGGACCCACAAAATGAACGGTTGATTATACAAGCCCATGATCCAATTCCTGATTAGTAGTCATTTCCTTGTTATTTTAAACCCACGGCGACACCATGGTATTTGTCATACATCCAATTGCGATGAGTAATTCCTAGTCCACATCAAACAATCATGATTGGTAAATTGTTTCCCTCATATTCAATATGGAGGGCGAGGCTCACCTTGTCCCTGGAGTGAACAAGTTCTCCTTTGGTGTTACAGACCTCCACCTGAAGCCTCTCACTTTCCTGCTTCAGCAGCTGCTGTTCCTGCTCCTGAAGTCGAGATATCTTCTCTCTGAACAGCTTTTTGTGCTGACTCTGGAAGCCACTGGAGTTCAGGGTCATCTCCAGGACATGGTTCTGAAGCAAAACCAATAGAACAGTTAAGCTTACTGACAGAGAATGAATGATCTTTCCTCTTTCAGAGACAAAAGATAATTTTTTAAATCAAGGGAGCTTCTTTTTTCTGACACTTGGATAGCTTTATACAAGGAAATGAGAATTCCATCAATGATTACGCTGTTGGGTAACTTACTTTATCATTGGCATTCTGCAGCTGTTTGTGTAGGGAGAGGACTTCCTGTCTGAGGGCATCCTTCTCCTGCTGGATCACACGCAGGTCTGACTTGAGACGGGCATTCTGAAGGTTGACAAGTTGTACAGTTTCCTCCACTGTCTGAACCTACAGGAGAAAACCACAAAGCAAGTTGAGACCAATTTCCTCTCAGAGTTTTAATTTGAGCTTGTAATTTTAAATACCAACTTGAGAGATATAAGTCTCATGGGGGCCATAATCTTTTTTTTCCTTTCACATTTTTCTCCCAGTCAAGTCATTATGTAAATTCCCCACAGACGAACTACAACATGGTCACTATTGCTGCTAACCCAGACTTGTTGCTCTGGGGATGGTGCAGACAACAACCACATATCCTCTAATACAGGGGTTCTTTGGCCATGTCTTGCGACCCCCGCCCTGCCCCCAATACAAATTGACTTCTACCTTAATAATAGAGAAGGAGGAGTTCCCAGGAACGCGCCCAGGGGGCCGGGCCGGTTCCGAAACTGTTGAGTTACCATGTGGCGGTCCTTCTACTGTACCCTCTACTGTACAGTACTGTAACTGTACTGTACTGGCAAACCCGAAAGCATCATATATACTGTGTGGGGTCTCGCTAGCGACACCCCGCGATGGTAAGTGCGTTGCCAGGGCAACCAGACACGCTGTCAGACAGAAGACGCCTCGGGCAGTTAGGCCCGCCCTAGTAGTAGGGAATGTCTACGTGCGAAACCTCCTCCTCCGCCAGATTGAGATGATGGAACGACCACACCCAAATCAGCGATCAGTCACACCCGCAGTATAAAAGGAAGATTCAGTTCCGAGTCTGACAGCGGCTGGTTCACACACGCTCACGGAGGCACGCACAGCACATACCGTCGGGGGGTAAGAAGACACACACACTTCCACCAACACCCATTCATGTATGTGTATATTCCTGCATGTGTTGACTGTCACTCTCCTCTCACCACAGGCTCTTAGGAACGGTCCAGGAAACGTCAGAGCGACGGAGTATATCGGACTGTACGATTAAAACAATAAAGGAACAGGAGTTTCATTTCCACGCATCTCGCTGCGGGAGGAAGGCAGCCCCGCCACAGCGACGGTGACGCGGAAACTACAATAATAAGGTCGGAAAGAAACCTGTTATGATTAATATTATATTGAGCACTGGCTGGCATAAAGTCGCTCATTTGACTCGCTGAGAACGGCCTGAAGACTTAAGCTCTATCGGAGCTGAACCCCCGCTATCGGGAGAGAAGACCTGCTACAGTTAAAGATAGAGACCGATGACGTCACCCGAAGCAAGGGAACCCCGTCCCGTCTTATCGGGTTAAACAGAGCCCTCCAGTGAGGAGCGTGCTATAAGAGACTGTATAAACTGAATTGAAATCTAATGCTCTGTTCTCATCCTCCTCCAGGCTGAGGAAAACGCCTGTGGAACAGACATTTGTGTGGAATATAATTTGCCCAGAAACCTACGTGGGGTTTCTCCTTTCTGCCTGTCATATACTTTCCTGCTGATAAAATAAAAAGCTGTTTGAAACTGCTGCAATTCCCTGTCCAGCCTGTTCCTTGGTCACAGACACTCCACAACAGTCAATACGTGCGTGTGTGTTTGTGTGTGCGTTAGGTTGCGCACAGGTGGTGAAAAACAACTATGCTGTTTTCGTGCTCATACCCAGCCAGGCCCACCCACACACATAGCTCCGTAAGGGAGTGGTTGCACCACTCAAAAAAGAAAGAACCTGGGGGTCACGAACCCCTGAGGGGTCGCTCGTGACCCTACCTATAATATACCTATATTAGATTGTTATCACCATGAAACTTCCCCAATAGAGTACTTACACGAAGACAATGATTTTTTATTTTTAAATATGCAAATGAGGCATTATGTAGGAAAGTGTGCAAAAATAATCGAAAATATGAAAAAGCTACTACTGTGGAAGGGTTATTATGTATTAATTTACTTGTATTGATCCTATAAACAACTTAATATAGGTCTAGTTTTTCCCACCAATTTTGGAACTCTGGCTCATGGACTAAGAACCAAACTGAACCGGTTCCCATTAATAATAATAATAATAATAATAGCTCAGATTTATATAGCGCTTTTCTAAATACCCAAAGCGCTTTACATGGGAACACCAGGAACAGACTTTATTAAGAAAAAAAGATCAAAGCTAAAACATAACAGATACAGGGTTAAAAAGATAAACGAGACCTCAACTGGGGAAGGCTATTCTGAAGAGGTGGGTTTTAAGTGAGGTTTTGAAAGAGAGGAGAGAGGGAGCAGCTCTGAGATGGTTGGGGAGTTCATTCCAGAGTTTGGGGGCCGAAACATAAAATTGGGAACCAACCGGTGGAAAGGGGGTCATGGAGTCACCAGCAGATCCTCCTCTAGTATTCTAGACTAGAGTAATAACACCCCATAGACAAATGATATGGGGTCACCGGTCATATTGATGCCAATATTATTTTGTAAAGAAATTTGCATCTGTAATTTGTGCACTTTTAAGACAGATTTTGTATCCGTTAAATCCGTAATTCATATTTTGTATTCCTTTGAAGAAATTGTGCACTTTTGTGAAATTTGTGAAAAACATAACTTCAAACACAAACTTTGGTTTGTGTTTGAACCTGCGAACAGAGACAAATGCGTTGCTCAAGTAGAAATTGCTTTTACAGATGCTCAGATTTTCTGGTTCTACAACTGCTCAAGTTGGTTCTACAACTGCTCAGATTTTCCGCAGTGTGCCATTTTAGTGCCAAAAAAGTGCCTTTTCCGATACCCAATCAAAAAGCTCCATAGGTCTGCCTGGCAACTTGTTTGTTGGGGCTGTGCTTTCCTATGTATAAGATTATGCTCAAATAACCGCCCAGCACCAAATAACGGCCCACTTTCCGACACCATTTTGCGTAATAACCGACCTCCATCAAATAACCGCCCTCCTCTATATAACGGCCCATGGGCAGTTATTTGCAAAATGAATCAGCCTCAGCCCTCATTTATATGATTATATGCGTGTTCACCGTGTTGAGTTTGCAAATCTCCGCACTCCACTCGATCATTTCACAACAGCGCAACACCAGTCCTCCTCCACATCCATAAAATAAATCTAGACTATAGTTTCACAAGTGCCTCCTATGCACAAACAATTGTTTTAATGCAAAGTGGTGTATATTCTGTGTAATGCTTATTGTCATCCGTGTATCACTATCTACAAGCTCCAAGTGTTGCATGACAGCACTTTGTGAGCTTGCAGAGAAAAAAAAAATAACCCTTTTCGGTGCGCGGGTGCGCCAGCCAGGTCCTCACAAGTATAGTACTATAAACCACCAATTCATATTCTACAACATTTCCAAATGTATTTTTACCCCATTTCCAGGCCTATGCATTAATTAGGATATTGTATGCTATCAATCCCCCCAAGCAAGACAACATGGAAAAAAGAACAGATGTAAAAAAGTAACTATATTGTTAGGTTGTTATTTATGCTTACTGTATGTAGCCTACTGTAGCTTTGTTTTTTTATTATTAATAATTGAACTGGTAATACCAGTTCCAAACAATATTTGCACTACATGTTACTGTATGTTACTGTATGTATATACTGAAACCAAATAATGGCCTTGTGCAGGCCGGTGCAAAAATAAATAACAGCCTATGGCAAATAACGGCCCAGCTCCTTATAACAGCCCGGGTTCCGAATCGATTTTGCATATTAACGGCCCGGGCTACTATTTGGTAATATACGGTATATATCCATATCTTGTCTTAAAACAACCACACAATGGCGAATTGATGAATTCGTTATTTTAGTAGCCTATATTAAATAAAATAGAAATACATAGGCTATATGTTTGTTAAAAAATATTAATCTGGGCCTACTGTATATGGTTTAAAATAAATGAATCACAAAATTGCAGTGGATTTAGCATAATGTATTTCATGGAGCTGGTTGTCCGTAGAATTTGTACAGTCAGAGTTTGCACATCTTAACTCTAATGGTGCATTGTATGTATCCATTACTGTGCCATTAATTCAAGGCTTACCTTCTCTCTGAGGGCACAGAGCTGCTGTGTTAGTTGGGACTTCCTCCCCTCCAGGTGGACTGTGTCCTCCAGAGCTTTGGTCAAGTCAGCCTCCAGGGCAGACACACAAGCTGCCATCTAAGACAGAACAACCACTAATTATCTAACCACCACAACTACCATGACGCCACAACAACTACAATGATATCGCGCACTATCGTTTTACCTGGGTCCTTTCTTCAGCAGGTACACTCTCTCGCAGCTCAGCTTCTTTTATCAATTCAGCCATTTGGTGGCCAAGTGTCTCCACACTAGCAGCATTCTGTGCATTTTTCTCTGACAGCAGTGCATTCTCTTCCTCCAGTTGCTGGCTCCGGAGATATAGACCTGAGATCTACACAAGCACACAAGCAAGGATGGTTAGCACAACAAAGGGGAAATGAACGAAAACAGAGCCAAAGCTGAAGATGGAGTCGTGTTCAAAGCTTAATGGGTCACTCCTTTCTTACCTGTTTCTTGAAAGTCTCTGCCATCTTTTGTGCAGCCATCTTCTCTTTCTTGAGGCGTTCCAGTTTCTGTCTAAAATTACAGGACGAAGCCAAGGAGAATGTCAGTTAAGATTTCATTTTAAACTAAACATGTGATGAAGGTCTAATGACCAAAACGTCAATCTAGTAAAGAGCTATTTTTGCAAGCTCCAGACAGTGGGACCCTTTCATTGATTTTATTACCAAAGTTCCCCTTTTAAACTAAATATTTGAAAGGCTATTCCATGTAACAATATTTTGCTTCTTACTGCAAATCGACGTAGGCCTCTCTTAAGTCCTCTTCTTTGAGCGTAGCGATCTTATGTTGGAGGACATGGTTTTCTTCAGCAAGACGATTTGTCTCAATTCTGAAAATATTAGGTCAAGAAGAGAACATAATGTATTGTTAATACAATTGAACTAGTAGAAATCAAAATGTTCCATATTGTCGCTGTCAGGTGTAAACCTTGTATGTTACCGAAATGGAAAACAGAACCTGTGTTCCATGGATCAACTGTAGTTACTTAGCCACAAGATCTTGTTAATACTTTATTGGTTAAATATTTATTTAGAAAAAGCTAAAATCGAAGATCTACAAGCTCACGTGTCAAAATGCAGTATAGTCTTGTAGATCAGCTATTTACACAATAATGTTGTGTAACACTGTCATACAAAGTATAAAATAGGGCATTCATGCGTAACGACTATACAGTATAAATCGTTGCCGTCAGGAGGAAACCATCTAACTCCATTTTTGATTTTCTTGCATAAATCAGTGCTATTGAACACCCTTTACATCTGTGTGTTGTTTCGAAAATATTGAACTAATGGAAAGTAGTAAAACACGCTTTGGACAAAACCTCTCAACTCCATTGGACCCTCAAACTGTCTGATAAAGCAATTAACTCTGGCCTATCCGCCTCTTGTGCAAGTAATTGACAATATATAAAGTCACAACACCAACTTTGATGAGGCAGTATTGCTTTTTTTCCTCCAAAATATAAGGTTTTATTAATTTCCTGAAAAATGTATATTTTTCATTTCCTGAAAAATGAACATTTTGGAGTTAGGTGGTTTCATCCCGACAGCAGAGATATTACAATGAAAACTGATTAATGTAAAACAGAGGAAGTGTGATCTACTCCACCAAATGCCTACATCACAGTGAACTGGGGAGGTTCTACATTTACAACACGCACATAAAAAGGTGATCCGTTATAGGAATTAAGCAGTTAAGCAGCCATAAAAGTGTCACATTGAAAGGTTTTCAATGTCTGAGGAAGTACAACAGCAGCACTACATTGTGCTAGGAAAGGGAATGAGGTGTGGTCTCAATGAGCAACGCTTGACGAGAGGGAAGGGATCACAGAGGCTACTGCTAGGTAGGACGGGATCCTAGTTTTTCTCCAAGTTACCTATGAGACTGCATGCTCTCAGTTAACGTCAGCGACTTGCCCTGCAGCTCTGTGAGCGCGTTGCGAAGTTTGCCATTTTGCTTCTCGAACTCCAAACAGCAGTCCTCCAGGTCAGTCACTGCCTGGATCTTGGCCTCCACATGGCAGTTCAGGTCCTGGTACGAGTCAGCTGTTGAGGTCTCAGAGGATCTAGATGCAGGGTCTTGAGGCATGTCTATAAGGATTTCATTATGCCTCTCCAATTCAGTGACCAACTCTGACAGCTTACTGTTCTCCTCTCTCACCATGGCAATCTCATTTACCAGCGCAATCTGCTGATCCTGGAATGCATGGACAATGTGCATTCTGCTCTCAAGGTCCAGAACCCTCTCTTCTAGCTCACAGTTCTGTTTCTTTAGTTTGCCATTTTCCTGAACGGAAACGTCATATTTAAGCTGTAGGCCTGCCATCCTTAAGGCCTTTATCTCAAGCCCTTTGGTCTGCTCCATTATCAACAGCATTTTAACTTTGAGGTTATAATTTTCCTCTAATGCATGGTTACCAGCTTCAATCTTCTCATTGCTGTGGGCCAAAATATTCTCTAATGTGTTGGTTTTCTGTTGAAGCAAGTCTGTTTTCTGGTGCAGAAGAATGTTTTCTTCAATAGCCTTGCTATACAGGGCTTGTAGTGTACCTAGAGAGCATGCCAGCTGTTCACAGGGGCCATTGAGATTCTGAGATTCAAGAGACTCGGGGGAATAGTTGTTTTGCTCATCAGCAGCTTCACTTGAGTCTCTCTCTTCTTCACTAAGTAGTTCAATTTCAATCCCTTCATAGTGAGATTTGTCTGGTAAACAATTTATCTTACCATTCGCCAGGAACAGTTTATGAGGGTCACCTGTGGCCTGTGGAGCTGAGGATTCAATAGCAGTCTCATTACATCGCTCCACGTTATGGGAAGAACATTCATCTTCTTCAGCTGGGCCTTCTTGAGGTTTATTGTCCTCATCACATGATTCATGGGCTACATGATTCTCACAGTCAACTACAACTACATCTTCACCAGCGTTTTCATTTTCTAATACCTGAGGCAAAACCTTAGAGGAACTGCCATTATCTTCGTTTTCAACGTCTTCCTCATCTTCAGCATCCACATTATGATTCTCTGGAACAGTGTCTTGTGGGACATGGCCATCTGATGGTGGACATAAGTCTTCTTCATTTGGGTGTTTAGCTTCACACGATTCACAATCTTGTTCATCTCCTGCACTGTGTACTCCACACACTTCATTTTCACTTTTCTCCTCAGCACAATCAGTGTTTTCAGGACCTTCTTGTATTAAATCAGGTGCATCAGTTATCATCTCTGCGTCTTCATTCCCCCCCCGATCTTCAGCCGACTCTGAGGCAGTGGATACATACTTGTTTAGCTCACATTCAAGCTCATTATTTTTAATGCTCAGAAGGTCTCTCTCTGCAATGAGCACTACTCTCTCATTCTCTTGCATCTCACAGCAAGACAGGTTATCCATCAACTTATCCTCAATGACAGATATGTTTTCTAATAGCTCTTGCCTCTCAAGATCAAAGTCCTCCGCTGCCTGTTTAAGAAGCATCTCGAGCTCATCGATTTTCATTTTTAAATCATCACACTGAGTTAACAGGTCAATTCCCTGCTCAATCTGCTTCTCAGATATAGAAAGTGCCTCTTTGTATTTTCCATCAAGTTCTGACAGGCTGATCTGAAGTTCTGCCCTCTCTTGTTGAAAATCTTCCACTGCTTGGTTTAGCAGAAGCTCAGCCTCAAGTGCTTTCCTGTCAGACTGGGCCAGGAGTTCATCTTTGGTCTTCAAACTGTCCTGAAGCCTGTTGTGGAGGTCATTCAAGTGCCTACGCAGCTCTATTTCTTTGGTCTGGGTTGAACTGACTAAGTCTTCTAGCTCATTTTGGAGCTCCTTGTTCCTTGTCACAAGTGCTCCCATTTCCTCCTTATGGCTGCTCTCTCGTTCCTCTCGTTTGCTTGCACTCTCCTGGATTACGGCCTCTCGCTCTTGCTCCATGGCTTCTCGCATCAGTGTTCTTTGCTCCTCTGCCTCCTGGAGGGCCATCTCCATCTCAGTCTCCCATTTGTGTTTCTGCTCTGTGTGGTTTTCGGAGAGAGTCTTCAGCTCGCTCTGGTAGTACTGTTCGAGCTTCAGCACGTCAGCTTGAAAACGCTCAGTAACAGACTCTTGTTCACCTGAGAAACGATCTTCCACGTCTTTGATTTTCTTGGTGAAGTGTTTCTCAAGTTCTCTCCTGTACAGTGTTAATCAGTGATAGTTATGGGCACAGTTGGCAACAAAATAATAAACAAACATTAATTGTATTACTATTACTTACACAGAATGATTTGAATGTTACACCTTTCCTCAACAAAATATTTTAGCAGGCAAAATGGCATAGGGCTGTGCAATGACAAAATATCAATACGACCTAACGTCACCAATGGCCGTTGCACAATAATATTTCACACAGCAAGAAACAATGTTAGGGAAGTGTGAAATACTGTGTGCCAGAAAAGCATGCACACAAAGTGAAAACACACAAGAAGTGATCCCTCAAAGTGTGATCTGTGAACTTATCTCCATACCCAGGCATGATTGTGACGTGGATAAAATGGACAGGACAATGACATGGATTTAAATCATTTATAAACATCAGTACTCTCACCTCTCCACAGCAATGTCCTCTCGTAGTTGGTCCAGCATACCACCCAGTTTCTCCCTCTCCTCACTGTGCTTGGCAGTCAGCTCCCGCATGGCCTCCCGGTGGCTCTCTTGCAGGCGAGCCTTCTCCTCCTCCATCTGCAACTCCAGCCGCCTCTCCGCCTCCTTCCTCTCAGCTTCTAGGTTCTCCCTCTCCTCCTTCAGTTGATCCTGGAGCATCTGCTCATAATCTTCCTCCAGTTGCAACTTCTCCCCCTCCCACTCCTCCCTCAGCCTCCCCTCTCTCTGCTCCTGCTTTAGTCTCTCCTCAGTCAGTCTGGTGTGCATCCTGTCCTCGTGGGCCTCCTGAAGCCCAGCTAGCTCAGTCTCCCACTCCTCCTTGAGCTTTCTCTCCTTCTCCTCATGCTCTTTGAGGAGTCTCTGTATCCCCTCTTCCAGCTCAGTCTGCAGAGCCTCATTGCTCTGATCCTTCATCAGTGCTTTCTCTTTTTTCCACTCTCCAGTAAGCCTCCTCTGTAGCTCCTCATGTTCTCCTCGAAACCTCATACTCACCTCTTCTAACCTGACCTTCAACTCTTCCTCATGACTTTGTTGCAGTTGTTCTTTTTCTCTTTCCCAGTCCTCCAATAATCTTGCCTGCACATTGGCCCTCTCTTCCAGCAGTTTGGTCTTCTGCTCTTCAAGTGTGGCATTTAACAGCTCTTCATGTTCCTCATCTGTTTTATTGAGCGCCAAGGCGTGCCGTTCCTTCAGCCGCTCCATCTCAGTGTCCATGTTCACCTCTATCTCAGCCTGATGGAATTCCAGGGATTTCAGCTGCTCCTCCAGGTCTGCGATATGGGTATGGGCCTCCAGTAGTCGCTGGCTAAGGTTTGCAACTTCTTCCGCTTGCAGGTTCTCTAGTTCTTCCCTCTCCCCAGCCTGCTTCTGTACTACGTTGGTCCGCTCCAGCTCAATTTGTTCTAGCTGCTTCCGTAGCTCTTCTTCGTGATTCTGAATGCCAGCAATCTCCTGCTTCAGTGCACGGACCTCTTCCTGGTATGGGAGTGTTATAGCAGCCTTCTGCTCCTCGTGAGTTGCCTGCTGTTCTTGTACCATCAGATCTAATTCATTGACCTGGAAACATATGTGGAGGAAACAGCTGATCAATCAAATAAATATCAGTGAAATTGAATTGAAACATAATTTCTGTTGTTTTATCACTGATGAGCGTATGTGTAAAGAAAATAAAGAATAATAATCATTAGATGGTCCCAATGAACTCACCTTGCTTTCCAACTGAGCCCTGAGATCCTCCACCTCCCGATGATGCTGCTCCTTCAAATGCTCTAGCATTAGTTCTGCCTCGAGTGTCATGTTAAATGGCTGTCCATCCTCTGAGCCAAGACCTGTAAATAAAGCACAAATATAGCACTTAGAATGAGGCAGCACTAGTAAAAGGTACAATATGTTCTATGTAAACCTCATATACTACACAACATATTTGTGTACAACACACACACACACACACACACACACACACACACACACACACACACACACACACACACACACACACACACACACACACACACACACACACACACACACACACACACACACACACACACACACACACACACACACAGAGGGAAGAAACAGAAAACCTATGCAATTCCTATTGTATAACTTGATGTACATAAAAAAGTAAAAAGCAAAGTGCATATCTTCCTAAAAATATGTCTACCTCTTATGGACCCCTGACCATGACAAGACCTGTTGCGCATTACGTAATGGTTGGGAGAGGATACGATATGTACAGTACTGTGACCATACATTTAATATTGTCATATAATATGAAATGTTGCATCTTCCCCAGGCCGGAATGTTCAGGATTATGTTTTCGCTCTTGTCCATCTCTCTCTGTGTGTGTGTGTGTGTGTGTGTGTGTGTGTGTGTGTGTGTGTGTGTGTGTGTGTGTGTGTGTGTCTTTATAGCACTTCTATGATGTAAAGTAACAATGAGGCCTACCTGGGTCTGACTCCATGCCAGGGCTCTTGCTTTCCATCTCTTCTGAGAGTGGTTTGCTACACAGCTGAGGAACACGGCCAAGACTGTGGAACTCCTGCAACTCTGATTGCAACTCATCAATACGGTCTTGCAGTTCCTGCCAAACAAGAATACCCTCATGTGCATGTGCAGTTGAGTACATAGAGTATGCACTCTATGTACAGTATATAGCCATATACAAAAGGTGAGTACACTTGTACAGGTCATATACACATCATCGCTGTCAGGCAGAAACCTGGTATCTCCTTTTTTTTCTCTCAGTTTAGTTTTTTACATTAATGCCCTACTTCATCACACAAATGATGTGACACACAAAAGTAGTGAAAATAGCAAATCTACACAAGCGTGTAGAGCTATGCAAGGACCTAGCCAAGGTTTACACCAGACAACAACGATATGTATACAATACTGAATATGTAAATTATATATTTTTATTCATTCATTTAATATATCTTTTACATTATTTTGAATATACATATAGTCATATAGTTCTAACATTAAGCATAATTTGGTTTAAGGTAATCTTTAGGTGGAATGTTTATAATTACCCTGCATTGCGCCTCATAGCTGCAGCGTAACTGTTTGATGCGTTCCTCCTGGAGGAGGAAGTCTGCACTGCCTGGGTCCAAGTCCCCAAACTGGAGATCAGAAATTTACAGTAGGCATGTTGCACCAGGACCATTAAGAAGGACCATTAAGAGAGAGGATATTCCAAGAACACAATATACCCACAAGACACAACATACTGTAAAGCCATTAATTCATATACCGGTATGCACAGTCAAGACCATGTGGTACAGTACCTTTTCCTTGACAATTTTATCCAAGTGTTCCTGGAGTTTAGCGATTTGATCATGTGCCTCCACTAGTTGCTCAGTGCTGTCCAGCAGCTCCATTTCGACACGTCTATTATCCTGAAAACCATGACATAAAAATCAGCACTTTCAAGTTGAAGGACTTGTAGGTTATATAAAGTACATACATACCTAACCCTAGAACGTTGGGGTGATTTATTTTTTGGTGACATTTCATAAATATTAAAGAAGAGTACCTCAATTTGTCATGTGTTGTACTTTAAAATAGAAAATATATTTAGATGAGAATGTTTTTTTATGGAATTTATTATATACATAATATAATAATATAATAATACATTATATATTAAAATAACAGGCTACCCAACGTTGGCGATGGTGTGGCAATTATGTACATTAGTGTTCTAGAGCAATTGTTTGATTTGATTTAGCCAAAAAACTTTACCTTAACAGCTATGGAGAGGTGGTCTCTGAGGAAGGTTTCATCATCCCTGATCTTCTCTATCTCTGTCTCCAGTTCCTCACGCTGCAGGCCAGCCTGCTGCTGAATCTGATCCATCTCTTGGATCAGCTCTGACCTCACCACTGCTACCTTCTCCTTGTGGTCCTGCTCCAGTTTCCTGTACACACAAACACAAAAGTACAATACTGAGTCATCACGCTATAAATTGTGCATTAAAGCAATAAATAATAGTAAAAACAACTACAATGCTGTAATGTTAAAAAAAAAAAATAATTGCCTGGCACGTTGAGCAGCGCGCACATATTTTACAATGGATACTTGTGAGAGAGAGTTGGCCTACCTGAGATTGAGGGTATTCATGTGCTCGATGGCAGAGTGGTGCTCATCCACCTCAGCCGCCAGCTGACTCTTCAGCTTCTCTGCTTTCTCCAAGTCAGATCGAAGCTTCTCTTTCTCTCTGAGTTCTCGGTCTACACGCTCACTGAGAGTTAAACGCAACAAGAAACTAATAGTTTAAAAAACAGAAATATGTGAAAAGGCATGTGTGAGCAAGAATAAAGCTTTTAGAGTCTTTTAAAGTCATCATGATGATAAATACAAATGTAGTGAACATACATACATATTCATAGTACTCTGAAGACATATATTTCCCTACAATATGATACATTTCCACAGCTCACTGGCCATGGTTGTCATTTAATATAATCAATCAATCGCAAGACATGGCGAAAGCATTTCCGGGGGTCCCCAGCCAAAAACATTGAGAACCCCTGCACTATTTGATTACAAATTCCCACTCTGAGATCAAATACTATGAAATAATTATGCTCTTATTTTGCTATGCTATTTTCTGGTTGCTATTTGTCCATAGTCTTTTCATGTTTTGTTCGTACATATTCTAGCAACAATGGGATCATTAAAACATTTTTTTAAACATTGCGCTCTGAAGGTCATTACACACTGGCGAATTGGCGACGCGATATATTCGTGCGAATAATTCGCATTTAAAAAAAAACAATTGAAGTCCATGCAAGCTTCCACATCAGTGGCGAATGTGCAAATGTGCGAAAATGCGACCGTTTTCGCTTTTATTTGTTCGCTCTGGTGTCGTATTTTGCAGAGATTCGCAGGCGAACTGCAACATGCAATATTTCGCATTTTCAGATCGCTTATTCGCATCGCGTCGCTAATTCGCCAATGTGTAATGACCTTGACTCTTGTACTCACAGGAGATGCCTGATCTCTGCTTTGAAGCTTGCCAGTGCCGCCTGGTGAATCCCATTCTTGGTAACAAGCAGTTCATTCTCCAGGGCCATAGTTAGCTCACATAGGTTCAGTTTTCCATCCAAGCTGAAATCCAAGGCCTACAAACAAAGACATTTGTCATTTTAGTTGTATTATTGTTCGGTTTTTATTTTCTTAAAGCAGCACAGCACTATGTAACCTTTTAATAACTATATAGCATATTATGTCCCATAAGATTATAAGCAATTATAAGCATCTATAAATAATTATATAGACTCAGAGGGGTCCCTGCTAGGGGCTTTACAGGATTTCTTTGTATAGGGAGGACAATGAGTTTCATTTGGGCATTCGAGCTCCAGTGTCACACAGGTAGAGACGTCAAACACGCAAGAGAAGATTGCCTATTTATCGACCTGGGAACTGCCCGCCACTTACATACTGGGTCATTCATAGCAGCCATAGCAGACCTACAAGCTCACAAGCTAATAATTCTAGCACTGCCCCTACCCGCTTGCTATTGGGTTTGGGTTGCAATTGGGTCCAAGTTTGTTCCCCTCCACGTCTTTCTGTGTAAAACTCATGACCGCGCACGATGCAGTGCACGGGCAGACAGTCACGGTCAGGGAGCTAACCAAGGACGTAGATAATCTTGGGTAATGAAGCCAATGTTATCCAATGTTATCCAATGTTGCCATGTTATCTTCTCTTACATCAAATAATGCACTTTCAATACAGAACACATGGGGAAGGGTTATGTCGAGATTTTCACGTCCTTACAATAGAACGGTAGCAGGTGAACTATTGGCCAAGTTTCCCTTTCAATGTGCAAATAAACAAATTCTAAATATACAAGAGTACACAGTACCTGAAGGATTTCAGTACTGTTTTCGATGCCCTCCTCCATCCAGGCATCTAGGATGTATTCGACAGGTATGTAGCCAGTCCCATCATCCAGTGTGGAGAAGAGACGCATGCCTATGGTACCCGTCATAGCTGAGGGAGTGACAGTCCTGCGTCCTACCTCATCAAAGGGCTGCAATTGGAAGAATCTTTCAGTGAACTCAAAATATAACATGGATAAAGAATGAGTTTGCACATCTCATCTGAAATGTTTGTATTATTATATTCAATACAGTAGGAGCTTACCTGTGTTGAGTGGAGTCTTTTAAACTGTCGGTAAGACGTTGAGGCTGAAGTTGTAAGTGGTGTACTGTGGCTCACCACCCTGGTAACAAACTCCTGAACAGTCATGGCTCCATCTCCACTCAGACTCTGAACTACATCACCAGTTACCTGTTATCCAGTTACAAAGATCTGACCATTAACACTTAAACATTTGAAAATAATGTTCCAATGCTTTAAATTCTCTTAGATATCATCACATTTAGCATTTTCTAGGCAAAATAATTCCCCCTCTCAGTTGTGTGAGAAACCGGGGATAGAAATATGCTCACCTCCAGTGCCAGGTAATCACAGAGACTGAGCAGCTCATTGTGACTTGCACATCCGTCCCATGGCAGAGCCAGCATGTCACAGGCTTCCCGTATCCTACCCTCCAATTGCTCCGACAGAGGCACGATGGTACCCTTAGGAGTGCTCGGTTCATCAGGATTCCAGAGATGCATCTGGCCTGTACACACAGGGTGAGAGAGTCCATCATATAATCATAACATCCCTAGTTTGATTCTGACTGGATAATCCTAAAATCAATTTTCCAGACACAACAGTTTAAGGCAATGTTGGTGATCTTTTGGGAAATACAGTAAGTCGAGGTTTGTTTAAGTTAAACACCACCCCCCCCCCACCCCCCCTTTTGGAACACAAGTCTGACATACCTTCTGCTTCATACTCCTCTGTGTTCGCTTCCAGAGCATTCCAGCGCTATGAAAATTCAGATGAAATATGAGAAAATAATTATGTCGAACAAAAGTGTCTTTATAACAAATCTCTTTTGTAGACTACCAAAATTACTGCAGGTCAAACAAAACACACAATTATTTAGTGAGAACCAGTGAGAAAAATCACCACCTTGAAAACAAAATGGTTTCTCATGTGACTGGTAGTCAGCCGATTATAAAATCAAACATGTTTTTAAAATTGGCCACGGGTGAGAGCATTTGGGGTTGCGCTGGGTCTTAGACTCAGACAAAAAGCACAAGCAAGCTATTGTGATGGCACGGGCCCCAGGGAGGGTGAACGGAGCAGTCAAAACTGGGAATGGTGAATATAATGGACAATTAACATGTGTGAAAGACACACTTCTTTCTGTTCTGTTAGTTGTGTTGGTTGCTAATGATGGCTCAATTCTGATTAAATAAATCATGGTTGGTGTAGGAAAGTTATTTATTTTACGTATGTGAATTGTGGTTTCATATACTGTACATACACATACATGTATAGGTCAGAGCGTCATAGAAAGACAGAGGGATTAAAAAAATTAAGGAATGCATGGATATTCTTCATCCTGACAAGCTTTTTGGAGATGTCGTTTTAGCTTTGTATGAAGAAAAAATATATTAAACAAAATTAAAGACACATAACAACTTAGTCTTAATGAGTTCAAATAAACGTCTCTAATGTTTCTTCTTGATTGAAATACATGTTCATTCATGTGCACTGTCCTGGAAATATATTAATAAAGTAAAGTAAACATGCACTGTGCTTGCAAATATGAAAATAGGGAGCAGTTTAGTGACCCACTGTAATGCAATGGGTCAGTCTCAGCGTAGAGGAATCCATTGTTTGGTGAGGGAAGGGGGGTGATGAACAGATGGGTCTCTTCTAGACTAGAGGCTATAGCGTGTATAGGCATCTAGGAGGGCGTGGGGTGGCTGCTCATTGTGTCTCCGTCAGACTCCTTGACTAGCTTTCTCCTACAACCCCCTCACCCCACCCCTTTCGATGTAAAGCCCCTCCTCATGCCTCTCGTCTCCCCACTGACCCATCCCCATCTGCTGGTCCCATGGGCCACACATTGTTTAACCCAGCCTTGATTTCTCAATACCAAGACACGCTTCATTTCAGTGCCTCCAAACAGTGTTTGCCTTAGTTCACATCTGGGGTATAGAAAGGGTGTGTGTGTGTGTGTGTGTGTGTGTGTGTGTCTCGCAGGTGGAGTGAAGGGCACATAATACCAACACATCCATCCACATACGACGTAGACCCCTGTTTCTCTGACCAGTTGGTTGCTTTTGTTGACCACTATTAATCCTCGATGCAGCATACCATTCAAACACTGAGCTTTCAATGGTTAAAGACTTCAGTCATTGGCGGCCTGCGTCACTGCAAGAAAACCTTTATTCTTCAGTCCACAATGGCAGATACGTCCAAAAATGCACCTGCCCTTCCACTATTCCATAAGCCATTTATGTGTTTCAAACACAATAGAAGTGATGGCTGGTGGTTAGGTGCCAAAGTGTCTATTCTAATGGGCAAAATAACCAGCAACAGCAAATGTTTACCAGTATTTGACTGTTATTTTCCCCCACTCTAGTTTCTGTTGTACAACTACACAAATATGGGTGTGTAAAATGGGCCAAGAGGACATAAACCTTAGAAGTTAAACAACCGTTACAACGGAGTGTCTCCACCAGCAGTGAGAGCAGGATTATCCAAGAAAAGGACCTTGGAGATCAAGCTGGACAGAGACACCATGCAGAGAGCTCAGCAGTGCATGAGCAGATTCACTGTACACACTGTACACACTGTGTGTGTGTAGCAGTGCTACACACACCTTCACATTTAAGCTGATGGAAACGTGCCAAGCAAGCGGTATTTAAAATACTAGTCTAATACAAGGTGCTATGGTGATCTGGGAGATTCATATTAAGGTAACCAAAACATTCACAGGTGTGGTCCTTTCTTATCACGTGTCCGTTATCGAGGCATTGAAGACCCCTATAGGTCTGGAATTTAAAGTAAATATACAGAAGGTCTAAATTGAAAAACTGAAAACAGAGCTTACAAACAAATATGTCAGCCTTCATAATTTCAAGAACAGGAGATGTGTGATCAACAACCATAGACAATCAATTATACAGACACTTCTTTGATCTATCTTTGATCTATCTGATTCCCTCCCTCATCAATCTTTTACATTATATGGCCTACCTGGACATGACGATGATAATTGATATAAAACACTGCACTGTTGCCTTGACCACCACAGTACACATATGATGATCAAAGTTCACCAAGTAACACCATGGCACTTAAATACACAAAACCATGGTATGTTAAACTGACTTAATCACTGTACCACTGGCATCCCAGATGCCACTGTAACATTACTCCTTGAATGTTATCATGATGGGTATGACTGTCTGTATATAAAATAGGATAGAAACAGACTGTGTGCTGCTCTATGGGCAACCAAAATTGAACACTTTGGTTCAGGGTTAATTACCTAAAGGATTTGAAACAGTGATGTTAATTTATTTACAGCACAGACAGACAGCATAAATGACAGCACTGTTCTACAATAGCATGCAAAGAGTCAAGTGAAACATGGCTTGTTGGGACTGTATACATAATATTTTAAGAGCTGTCCTGTGTATAGCACTAAGCTGATTAGCTAAGAATAACACCTTTGGGCTCGTTGAGAAATAGAATACAAGCAAGGTCAGCAAATGAAAAGGACAGTATCGATGTGTTGTATGTGTTGTTGTAGTTTGGTTCTGGCAAAACATGAGAACATTTCAATAGTCTGAGCTGAACCCACCTCTCGCTTCCTAGGAACAGCAGAATAGTCCTCTTCCGGATCCTCCTCTCCTTGAACGGGGTTCACGTTGGTAAGCTCAGTTAAGTCTGAAACAGGCTCTATGAATTCTGGGGTGGACCGGCGACCATAACGCTTACTGCCCTTCACAAACTTTGGCTGAATCACAGGCGAATCTAAAAACAAAATTGGATGGAATAGTGATGAGGATTAAGGGAGTCTTAAGGGAATCCTAATAAAACTTCTTAGAATCTAAGTCCATTAAACAAACAAATGAATACAAAAACCCCAATATACTCTTTGTCTTTGGAATGTCAAACAAAAGCCAGGGGTAGAACCATGACAGTGTAACCAGCCGCTAAATGGAATTGGTTTTGTGCCCGAGCGTCTGGATCTGTGCCTCAGTATATAGATTTATGGCTGAATCAGCATGGTAGCTGTTCCACCAGTTCAGCCTTGACAATAAGCCTTCTCAGCTTGGATGACATAACACCTCCCCAAAGTAAAATAAAACTGAAACTACCATGAGTTATAGACAAGATTAATCCTATGACTTCCTGCTCTGAGTCTGTGCTTGTTAATACAGGATTTGTCGAGTATGGACCACCACACCTTACCTGGTTTAGGCAAGTCTTCTTGCCGTTGCGGTTGGGGTGCTTCGATATTCGACGACAAAACCACAATCAGTGCATTCTTGAACTGGGCAAAGTCTACCTGTAAGGAAAATAAATGTTTTTTTAACTTTCATAACCATCATGAATGAGAGAATTCATTATACATAATTATTACATTGGTGAATTTTGGTATGTGCAGCAAAGCAAAACATAACTAGAATAATAAAATCCTTCAAATTCCTAACATTGGATGCAAACCACCTGGATGCAGGGTGGAGACTGGGTGTCCCTGAGTGTCTGGGTGGGGGTTATCCAGCAGGAGGCAGAGAGGGGAGGGAAGGTCACACTTCTCAAGAAGCAACAGCTGTTAACCCTAAATATGGAGATTTTCTTTGTGCGTCAAGGTTGGCGGCTGCTGGATTTACGTGAGGGTTTACTTTTTTTTTTTACTTCATTGTTGGATGAGACAGTCCAAGCAAGATGATCACTGCCCCTTTCCTAACATTAACAACCCCAAACCAACCCCCACGTGGAGGCCAAGGCCGAGACAATAGCCATCCATCCATACGCATGCTTGCAGACAAAGAGATACCGATCGTAAGGTTCTTTAGAGTTTACTAGTCTTTTTTAATAATAGTGCATCCTTCCACTGAAAGACGAAGTATCAAAGATCCAGTACATACATGTACAACGCTCTGAACATACACTTAAGTCCATTTGTAGTCCATATTAGTAAAAGGGGAAAAGATTTATGTGGAGCCCTCAAAGAAATGCATCAGTGAACGGCCAGTTGCAGGCCTGGTTGTCTTGACGACAGACACCTGTGATGAGGGATGATGGGGCACTCCTCAACACGATGGCTAACAAAGCACTGAAAACCTGGAGACTAGGGATGTTAATAGTTAATGGCCGTTAAGAAATCAATCAATTAAACTGAACAGTTAATAATTCACTTTAATTAACATGCCTTTGCATGTGATGCAACAGACAAAACAGTGCACTTTTTATTTAATTTTATTCTTTATACACAGATGCCATTGCCTGGCCCTGTATCGCAAATGGTCAAATAAAATTATTTCTGTATATCAGTGTAGATTTTTATTTTAGACATTGAGGGAAATTAAGATTCACCGGTATAAAAAAACCCCAGCACTTATCAACTATCTGGTTAATCGATCGATAAGGTTATCAAAACGTATCAATTATCACTTAATCAATAATTCCCATCCCTACAACAACAAAGACCTAAGAGCTGCAGTGCCTAACATGGGCCTCAGCCAAATTCTGGACACAATGAATACCCTGAACAGTCACATTCACATGTTGAAATATGAAACATAACAATGAGCCAATATTCTCTTTGAGCAAACTATTTTAGTTCAAAGACTGCAATGGACCTAATCACGACAATGTGTTTAGACGAGTAGAGCTGCACCATTAATCATTTAGGAGTCGGGACCATGTGATTTCATATTCAACCGGAAACAACACAAACATTAACCATGCGGACAGTGCATTGCAGAGCTTTGGTCTTAGTCTTACCCTGCCAGTGAAGTGGTCTTCATTCTGGATCAGGGCCTGGAGAAGGGCAGGGGTGGCATCGCCCAGGTAAAGGGACTGGCAGAGGTCAGACAGCTCCTCTGGGGAGAGTGACCCAGTACCGTTGGCATCGAAACTGTTAAAAACTTCTTTTAGGCGCTCCTCATACTGGTCCTGCTCTTGGGCGTCATCCATCCCCCAGGACAGCACCCTGCCCTGAACAGGAATAACATGATGAAGACTGAATGATAAGTTGGTTTAGACAGATTTTAGTTGTTTCATGAAGGACTAGCTTGTGCAGAGCGAATTATGTTGAGTTCAAATCAAAATAAAGAAAGCTTAAATTCCAAGATCACTGAGTAAATCATACTAAAGACAACACGTAAAGCAAGAGTCAATTCCACATAGCTCAGACACATCAAATCACAGTTAATGAAGCAAGCCACTTACAAGCAGGATAGAAATGTCCATATCAAGAGCAACAGTTCCTTGGGGCACCCTCAAATGTGACAGACACAGTGTGTTTGATCTACTGCCACATTGCATTGCAGTGGCATTACTAGGAACAGAGCGAGTAGGAAAGTAGAAAGGCTTTCTCTAATCCAATTAGTACGATTAGACAATGTGGTTGAGAGGCACCCTGGTAGCTCACCTGTCCCTGCCGGCTGCCGCAGGTGCCTGGGGTGTGAATCTGACCTAATGCCCGTTTAGTACTTGACATACCCTCTCTCTCTCTCACGCCTTTCTTGTCTGTCTACTCACTGTCAAATAAAGGAGAACTGCTTGGGTTCTATGTCATGATACGTGACATAGAACGAAAGTAACAAAATCAAACAAAATTTAAATCAGCCATTATACTCTTTAACTCTTACCTGGGCGATTTCATTAGTAAATAGAAAAAGTGCCCTTCTGAAGAGTGTGTGTGATGTTTGGCAAAATGTTTAGGAGGCTACTCCTGAAAACTTTAGAAGCCAATGCCAATCGTAGCCAATCAGGATGGATTATGAGAAATCAAACAAACCTGTCTTCATAACATGACTATGGAGATCATGTGTACTGATTTGCGTGAAATTTGGATCTGAATATATATTAGAAAATGTGTTTTACATATGTCGGCCTCCTGTTGGCGCTATAAAGAGCAGATGTGAAAGATTCCAGGCAAAGGTATTTCCTTGGCCTCTAGGGAGTGTGCATACAAGGTTTTACACAGATCGGTGCAGTTATAGGCAAAAACACTAATCCAGTTATAGCGCCACCATGAGGCTGAGTTGAAAATTTTCAAGTGGCATGTCTTCCTTGGCCTAGTGGGAATGTGCATGCAAAATTTCACAGAAATCACTCAATGTGTTCATGATTCGCAGCATTTTGTTTGAAACGGAGCATGCGAACTTTGGAAGCCAATCTTAGCCAATCAGGATGGAAAATGGCTCTAGAGAGACTGTTTTTTGTATATGTTTGGACAAAATATGTAGGTGTACTGTCAATAAAATGTTTGTTTTGCACAAAGCGGCCTCCTGGTGTTGCTATAACAGGCCAATGTAAAAACTTTGGGGCAGAGGTTCAGCTCTGGCATTCAGGACAGACAGAGTGCAAAACATACTCTCTCCCCATTCCTTCGGCCTAGCGGAGACAATAATATGCCCTCAGACACAAACATTATATCTAGCAAGCTTCATAAAATGTTTACGACTCAAGTTGTGGCTTTTCTCTTTTGATCTTTCTAGCATCAGAGAATATTGTCTGGGGCTGGCTCTATGCACTCACCCCAGTGACCCTCGTTCTCCTTAATGCTGGTTGCTTGTTTGTAATCTCATTACAGTGAGAAATGATAGTTTGAGAAGACAAGACAAGTATAATAGTGAAATTCAGTTATGAAATACAAATTTGAACTGAATGAGCCACCAAAGCCTTATGCCAACATCGAGTGACACACACACACACACACACACACACACACACACACACACACACACACACACACACACACACACACACACACACACACACACACACACACACACACACACACACACACACACACACACACACACACACACACACACACACACACACACACACACACACACACACACACACACACACACACGGCTTCCATGACCATGTAGATCTCGGAATTCATGCGTTTTTTCCGATGCCAATTCCGACTGAACCATTAAAGGTATATTCAGTGATTTCACTCAAAAAACCTTAGGTTTCGTTTTTGGCTGGGACCTAAGCCTTTCATCCAATCAGGATAGAGAGCCAAAAACGAAACCTAAGGTTTTTTGACCCCCAGGGGTTAACTGGGTACAGGGAGGAACTCCTTATATGGTCAGCACACTCTATAGTAGGGAGGATTATCACAACAAAACAAAAAAATAAGTGATATTTTCAGTGAAATCACTGAATATACCTTTAAAAACATTCGTTTTTAAAATGTACATACAGTATGTCAAGAAGTACAAAACTTGTTAAACAAATTTGGTTGAGTTTACTTTACAAGCAGCGTGCACAAGAAGGTCCACAGGTCCAGCAGTTTCGGAAAAATATAAAATAAAGTCGAAAGCCACAAAATAATACATAAAAAAAAAAAACTTAACCCGTAAGACAAAACTGTGTCACAAGAACAATATTTGCTGGGGGGTGTGTACATGCATAGATAATCAAATAACGAGTTTCATTTCTGATATTTCTGTTAATACAGTGTCAAGTTTCTGTTTTGTAATGTTATACATATTAGAGGTGTAGTTTGAAAATATTTTTCTTTATTTTACCAGAATAAACTAAGTCAGAATAGAATGAGTCATTACTTCCACCATGGTGGAAAGACTTTAAATGACCTCCGTAATGACTTAAGATGTTAATCTCTTTTAAGAGTGATGAGAGTGCACTTGCATTATGCAAAGGTCAACTCAACTCATTTTTAGGGAAGGCTTTTTTGCCAACTTGCCAAATAATATACTTTCAAGATTACGCTACTAGTCCGGCAGCCGACAGGCTCCTTTTGTTTAAAGTGGGAAATTTGGTTTATAGTCTTTTTTTTTTTTTTTTAGATATTTTTTGGCGGCTTACGCCTTTATTGATTTTTTAAGGGATAGAAAGTAGGCTGACAGGAAACGGGAGAGAGATGGGGGGATGACATGCGGTAAAGGCCGTGTCGGGTCCGGGAGTCGAACCCGCGGCACACCGCGACTGGATCACCAGTCCGGTGCCCAGACCGTTACGCTACGGCCTGGGCCGGTTTATAGTCTTTTATTGGCCTAAAATATTGTCTTGCAGCCATCGCCACTTGCCATTACATTTGTCATGACCGTTTTTAGCCCAAGGAGTGTATTTTGTGCAAAACTAATGCTTGGAATGGATTCAGAATCATGAAAACCCTCTAGTTTGACATGTCACATGCTACTAAAAGCAAAAAGAAAGTTTGACATTTTTGACTGCCATAGGATGTTATTGGTAGGGTCACAAGAAACCCCTATAAAAGAAATTGCCCAATGCCGACAACTGGTCAGCAAGTGGATTCATGAATGTATGTACAGTATATAGAAAATATTTTAGGCCAATCAGCTGCCGGACTATACCCTTGTTATTGGAACACTAGCATGATGTGATGTCCCCCACTTCATTCACTTGATTAACTCACTGACGACTACAACATTATAATATCTCTGCTGTCAGGAAGAAACCACCTAACTCCAAAATGTTCATTTTTGAGTGGTGCAACCACTCCTACAACCAGCAATGTCAGTGAGTACCTGTTGCCTGCTAATATGAGAGAGAGGGAGGGGGAGAGAGAGAGAGAGAGAGAGAGAGAGAGAGAGAGAGAGAGAGAGAGAGAGAGAGAGAGAGGTGTGGGGGGGGGGGAATTGCACCACTCAGTTCACACGGGTGTGATTTTCAGGAAATGAAAAATATACATTTTTCAGGAAATTAAGAAATATATAAGAATATTTTTAAAACAAAGCAATACTGCCAAAGTTGGTGTTGTGACTTTATATATTGTCAATTACTTGCATGACTTTATATATTGTCAATTACTTGCATGATGAGAGGGGGAGAGGTGGTGGAGTAGTTTGCAGACAGTTTGAGGGTCCAATTGAGTTTAGAGGTTTTGTCTACTGTGTTTTTAACTACTTTCCATTGGTTCAATATTTTTGAAACACCACACCTCAACACAAAAACCAAAAAAATGGAGTTAGGTGTTTTCCTCCCGACAGCAACGATATCATGATTTCAGATTCTGAATGTCCATTTTGACACCTTTGCAATGTAAAGGTTGATATTCCTCAGCAGATTTTATTTTTATTTCAACTCCTAGCAGCTTCAGTATGACACTACAACAGCACTACAACAGTGGCTTAAAGATTTTCTTTACTTAAGCTTCTAAAATCTATAATCAAAGGACCCATCTCTTTCCTCCCTGCTTTAACAGCTGCTCTTTGTCAGCGAAATGGCTATCGCTCAGTGTTGCGTTTAGCCAGGTGTCCCCCCAACACACCCCAGACTTGGGGGTGCTCATTCAACATGGACAATGGGCAGAGAGCAATCAGTATTCTGCATCTGGTTCTGCACATTTCTTCAAATAATCAAATGCACAGAGCTTCATGTCTCAGCAGTGCCCAAGGCTTTAAAACATAGCCTATGGGCCTAGTACTGGTCTATAACTATATGAATCTGAAGTATAACAAATATAAGAAAGTATTTGCCGTTTTGCACATTACTAAAGGCTACATTTTCACTATTTTTCCAGCACTTTTCTCTCACATTGTGTAAATTGCAACACGCTACTAGAGATTTAGGGTCATAGTAGTGTAACATTTCCCCTCCCCTTTCTTGTTCAGCAGCAGGGAAGCAAAACCATACTTGATATCCCACAACACTGCAGTTCATTGATTATCAATTGTTTCTGCTTTCTTCACAAGCTGTCAGTTAGCTGGCTTGTTGCAGCCACAACAGTGGACTGACAGCTGTCGCTGCTGAATCAGGACAGATCGGGTCAAGAAGAAGAGGTTAATCCTGCAGACACCTGCTGCACGTCCAACCTCCAAGCATTCACTTACGATGGTGCGATTTATCCCGCAATCATTTATCATTCCCACAGGTACCAAACTGAACTGTAGATTTGCGTTAGCGACATCTTAATTATCTAGGCGTCTTTCCAGACAACTGCATTGTGTGACGTGTCAGATGCAAAATGTTTTGATATTGATTTGAATGAGATAGGCGGCATAGGCCTATGTCATATCCTTGGCATGAATATCAAGAATAAAGAATATGAATGGTCATATCCATCAATAGCTTATCAGTCACATTATATTCTGAATAGTGTAGGGCAGGCTATAGCACACACCATTGACATAATTTGCCACCAAAGGGAGCTGTAGAGGGAATCATGGGAATAGGTTTTGATGATTCACATTGTCACATATCATATGAGAAGTCACAATGTAGCATTAGTCACTGACCTTTTATTATTATTATTACAGCATGTTGTCAAAACCAATGCCGGGATACATACAGGACTACAAAGTAGGCCACAACTGCAGTCTGCAGTGCACATTAGAAAAATTAATGACAATTAGGTTCCTAAATTAGACCTAGGCCTATAAAAGTAATCAGAGAAAACATCAGTATCCTGCTGGCACACAGGGAGCGCAGGGCGGCGGCATGGCTAGAGGAAGAAAGCGCTGCGGGGGAGTGCTAAACAAACTATCACCTACTATCACACTTAGTTAACCCAATGAGTCAATGACAAATGACGATCAAAAGACAATGACTGTCTATTCTGCAAGTAAAGAAATGTTTTTAGCCAAGATAAACACTACTTACCGAACTCTCAAAGTGTAATATTCCTGTTTTCTGCCTGAATCTTTTGAGGGACCCGGTTTTGAAAAGTTTTATATTTTCTTCATAATAGCCTAATGTCGCGACTCGCGAGTCTCTTGCAGGAACCCACTCCAGAAAGTCATTAATGGTTCCGATGTAGATGATTTTCCCTGGATGGAAATTCACCGTTACTTATTGTTGCTACAATGTTCGTTAACGGCTTTGTTGTGTCCGCGGCTGCTGCTGCTGCATCTTGTAGCGGATTTTGAAAAGCTCTTGTTGGAGGAAGGGGCGGTGTCGTGACGAGCAGGATGAGGATCCTAACTTCTGGCCACAGTCCAACATGCGAGTCCTCTAAAGTCCAGTCACTCCATTGAGTCCACTCTCGGCTCAAATAAATATATAATACATATTTGGGAAATAATGTATAGTGTAATCAATGTACATACTGTTTGTAACAAAATAGGCCTATGTGGTGGGAAAAATGGATTGATTGAACATTAAAAGTAGGCCTATGCAGAATGTGTACATTTCAAACGAAAATACAAAAATACAAATACAAAAACAATACATATATATATAAAAACAATACAATACAAATACAAAAACAATACAAACAATACAAAAACTTTTATACCATCATTCATTAGCATGCATTGTGTATTCTTGTCACAGCTAGGTTTTTCTTGTGTTTAGGAATTGCAGGGCAAAATGCCATAGCAAAATCTGCTATAAATGTTATCATAACATAACAGTTTTGTACCTTAGAGTATAATAAAGTTTTGTACACTGAACAGCACGCGTTCTCTCCGGTTGGTGACGTCAAGCTTCCTTGTCTGAGAAGTTATTTTCACTTTCACGAAATAACGTCTGCTGATTGCTGAACTAGTCTGCGGCTGCCCCTAATAAAAGTAAAAGTATTGCACAGCTCTGGTCCATAGCCTTAATTACTGTACTGTGGGCGGCATTAGAGCTATGGACCAGAGCTAAGTAGTGCAGGGTTTTTTGAATATTCGAGCCATGAACTGCAGAGGGTAAAATTAGTCTGACTTGAACGTTGACCTGATTTTACTGGGTCACAACTAAGTTCTCACAGCGTTCATGTTTACAGGAAGAGAACTCGCTCAGCACCGCCACAGCCACAAGCCTGCAGTAGCCTATCTCTCTCAAAACAGACGAGACTTTGGACAACTGGACACGTTTCTTGGTTGAAGAAACGTTTTGGTCAGGGTCAAGAATGAAGCGTGCCATTATATATCTGACCACCGTCTATGCTTCTGTTCCTGTTCTTCTCTACCTGTTTCCGTGGATACTGGGACATATCATATATTCTCACCTGTGTAAGCTGTGTTTTTCTTTCTTTTTTATGATGAATTCCTGTTCTGTTCTTTATATTGGTACGTCTCTAAATGTTTTGATGAACAAGGTGGACCCTCTTGTAAACAAGTGTAATGCTTTATTGGGTCGTCCACTCACAGTTTTTTATTGAGTTGTGCTTGAAATCAATGTACTGTAATGTTTAATGATGATTGATGAATCATATGTTTTCATGAATCATTCTCTGGCAATGATTCCGAATCATTCTGTTGTGTTGACATTTACAACAGTGTTTCTTATGAAGAAAATATTTTAATCCTATTAAAACCAACGTGCAAGAGATCGGCACATACAGTAGGCTATAGCTATACCATGGAAAGGAAAACTAAATGGCTTTGATGTTCTTTCTTGTATTAGCTTTTTATTTTATTGTGTCCACACTCCACAGTGAGATTTCCTTTCTTTGTGGACCTTGGCAAACCTGAGAAGATACTGAACCACACATGCAACCTCTATCTTACCACTGAGGAGGGTGTCTCAGTGGGTGTATGGTAAGTTCATATTGACCAAAATGGACTGGGTCCAATCCATCCTCAAGCCTTTGTGGCCCAGTGGGAACAGAGTAACAGACCCAATTACTGGCATTGCTATTTCATTCCCATGTTTTAGCTACAGTACAAAGTTAAATGCTTAGTGATGATTTTACTCAGAGAGAGTACAAATACCATTTCATGGTTCCATTTGTACTCTGTTAAATTTGTCACTAAGGATTTGACTGTGTACTGAGCTTCAAAGCCTGTACTTATACTCTCCTCCCCACTCTCCCTCTCTTCATTCGTCTCCTAGGCATACACTTCCCATCAGCCAATGGAAAGAGGCAGCGGAGAAAGACCCAGAGTGGTACAGGGAGGCACTGGGAGATGGCCAACCTGTTATTATCTATCTCCATGGCAACTTGGGAACCAGGTGGGACCAGCATGGAAGAAAAGAGACCCTTGAATAGATTTCTAATAGTGTCTAGTCTAGTGGGTTTATACAGCACACTTATGGAGATGCATGGGTCAGAATGAATAAGCCAGAGAAATGTTCTGTTGTTTATGTTTATTTTGTCATTGTCCTTAATTATAGGGCGATATATCACAGAGTACAGCTGGTGAAGGTGTGATTTCACATTTAACACATCATTGTTTCATGTAATTATATTTTTGATAATGTGTTGTGTAAACTGATAACTTTTTATGCATTTATTGCAGAAACTAAGTGCTGCAGGTTATCACGTGCTCTCCTTAGACTATAGAGGTAAATACTTGTTCTAACTTTCATACATAATAACAGGAGCACATACCTATGCAGGCATACACATGTATCGGTAGTCCTGGTAAAAGTTGATGCTGTCATCACAAGTCATGATTCTGAGGGTTCCTAGGTTTTGGTGATTCCAGTGGGGAACCCAGTGAGGCTGGCCTGACCACTGATGCCCTCTACCTGTACCAGTGGGCAAAGCAACACAGCAGAGGTGGTCTGGTCTGTCTGTGGGGGCATTCCCTTGGTACTGGGTGAGTGCATGGTTGTATTGAGAAGTTTATGAATTATTGCCTATCATTCATACCAATGAATGCCTGAAGGTCAGTAGACTGAAAGCTTGCAAATAAATATATTGCTTGTGCACAGATTTGAGTGTGCGGCGCTTCCCTTTATTTTTTCTTTATTATACCAATGAATAGTAAAAAATAAAATACAAAGGTTGTAAAAGGTAATTAAATTAGTCATCATTCATCATCATAGTTCATACTCATTATCAGGTTTATTTTGTCTGTAGGGTGGCAACGAATACTGCACTGAAACTACAAGAACATGGTGAGCTTGTGTTTCTTAAAGGCATATACTATTAAGTGTTTGCAACAACTGAAAAAAAAGGCATCAACATGATGGAATATCATCTTTAATTCATCTGATTGATTCATAATGCCCCCTAGTGTCAAGTATTCTACAATTACTCATTTCTACCAACAACTCTATAATGCATACATGGCTATTCCTGTGTTATGTTAAGGTCAAATTAATATTTGTGATCATTGTTTTTAAAAGAGAAACTCTCTAGGTTCACCATAAATAATTAATTGGGAAATATTAAAAGTGCACTTCAATAATTCAGCTGACTCCACAATTAAATTAAGCTCCAGGGTACAAAATGCATGATCCAGTCTCTGTCTTTCTTTAGTTCCTGAGTGTTCAGTGTAGTTGATTATTCATTCATGCAATGTATAATGAACATTGTGTCTCAACATTTCCTTTCATTAGGGTCACTTATTGATGCTATAATTCTTGAAGCCCCGTACACAAGAATTGGGGAAGTTGTAACCAACCATCCTCTCTGTAAGGTGAAATATTTCTGTGGCATTCTTTGTTTTTATGTCTGCAGCCTTCAGGCTGTTTCCCAATTCACTGTATTACAGCACTAACAGATGTCTTAATTTCCGCTTTTCAAAAGAACAGCTTGTGCAACTGTTGAGAACAGACATGAGTATTTCACCTGTTTCTTCTAAGGAATCAAGTTTATTCCTTTATATTCCACAAGTATTTGTATATCACTACATAAATATTAACTATTTCTACCTTCTTTTCAGCTGTACATGTTCCTTCCAGGTTTTGAGAGCCTGGTTTGGAACATCTTAGAAATGAACAACATAGAATTTGCTAATGATAAAAAGTAAGTATTTTATGATAATGATCACGGTGCATATGCTAATACCATTATCCACATCTAACTTATTGCACAGTTGATCTGGTGGACCCATGGACTGTTTGCCTCCCTTTAATCAAATATCCATCATTAGGATAATACTGTAGGCCACAATTAAGACAATAATGTTGCTCATTGGTTATTACAGCTTTACCACATGCTGTGGTCTTTTTTTAATCCATCTATGTTCAATTAATTATTGAAAATGTCTTTCTTCTATGTCTGTACAGTTTAAAGACTTTTTACAGTCCACTACTGCTGCTACATGCAGAAGATGATGATATGGTTCCCTATCACATGGGGCAAAAGGTAGTATAGAACAATGAATTCTAATTTAGTTAAATGTGTACACAATGTAAAAATGAGAACATTTTGTACCCAGTAGTTTTCAAAGTAACTTGTATGGATATCTTTATCTACATGAAGTACTGTATAGTAAGTCATGGCTGGCTGTAGGGCCTGCAACATCTTAATCCTAACTCGCCTCACCCCAAAATCGTATTATCTTTAAAAATGTTTTATCATGCAAAGTAGTACGTTAGTGAATACATTCCTTTGCTTGTGTCCCCAGCTATACCAAATATCACTTCAGGCTCAGAAAGAAAGTGATGTAAAGGGTCATGTTCAAATGGTGTCCTACAGTGCAAGACATAAATATTCACACAACGACATCTACCGGGATCCCAATCTGTTGACTGTAGTCAAGTAAGTTACCATTACTAATCAAGAACATTTCTATTTACCCTGCAACTGTACAAAATTATGCATTTGAAAAGGTATCATAAACATCAGTAAATATAACCGTTAACATTTGATCAAATGTGTTCTTATCCATCCTGTACCTTAGTAGGGTAGTAATCAGTTGTTACTGCTCATCTTTTTTCTTTACATTATAGGGAATTTCTGCAGACTCTTGAAAGATAGATCAACTTCCACTTCAACAGAATGGTCTGTCTGGCAGTGTTGTCTCTCATGTAGCTGAATTAGCTACAACATATTGTAACACAATATTAAATTAAATATGACAAAAAAATATAGAAACATTTCACTTTTCATGTTGCATTCAGTCATTTTATTTCACCACTGGAAAGAGGTACAGCTCAAATACTGATAAGGAAGTTCAGTAAGCGTTAGAAAAGTGCCTTACCAGATGTTAGTCATAGTATTTGCAAATTAATTCATTGTTTTATCCACTTTTTATATAGAGGCATAGTTTTCACAAAACAGGATACAATACAATGAGTGCCAGAAATGCTGTCAGAAAAAAGTGCCAGAAAAAACAGTCGCAGGAAAGTATTTGAAAATATACTACATTCCTTTGAATGATAAAGGATATGCCCCGATCTGAACTGTGCGGATGCACTGAACACTGGATCTGGTACTCAAAGTGATTGAAAACCAATGCTTAGAATCATTTGCAAATACTATTTCACCCTGGCCAGGATGGACATTATCAATCCCAATATGTCTTGGTTTGTGTCTTGGTGTTGAATGAATATAACAGATGAACAGATGCCTTTTGATGTAGAAAGTGCGTTTTTAAAGATAAAAAAGATCTGTGCTGAAATTCAAGCCTACTCATAACCTCTTAAAATCACTTACTGTAACAAAATCACTAAAGGGTACACTAGTTGAAAAATAACAGCGTAGGTACTGTTAAACTGTAAACCTAAAGAATACCCTAGTAATCACATTTTCGCCAAAGCCCTGGCAGTTTCCTCAATGGCTTCTCTTGGCTCATTTGGGGCTGGGATCTTCAGGTCTGTGGGTTCCACTCCCCATATCTCTGTGGCGTAATCTGTGATGGTTCTGTCGCTGGAGAATTTGCCTGTGGCAGCAATGTTCTTGATCACCATTTTTGTCCACTCCGTTGGATCCTTTTAAACAAAACAAAACAGTTAATTATACACTGCTCTAAGGCTTAATTTATACTTGTGATTCTCTGACTCTAAACTTTCTAATGTTCCATTTAGATCTTCCCACCCTTCTGGCTCCAACTACAATTTTAGTAAAATGTGTCATTTCAGTTTGAGCCTAGTTTGTTACATGCAAATGTTCCAGTACCTTATACAAAGTGCTGACTCTCTCCTGGCATTTCACATAGGCCTCAAAATCTGCAAACACTTTGAACCTGCACAGAAACATGGGGGAAATGGTGTAATCCAAGCCAAAAAGGTCCAGATTTGAGCAAATTCAGAATCATAGTACTTTATATATATTTACCGGTCATATTTCATGAGCATTTCAGTGAGGTCTTTGAAAAGGTCTGGATTTTTGGGGCTGAAAAATCCACTCTTGATCTGGTCCATGACTTGTTTCAGCTCTGGAATCGCGTTGTAGTATGACATGGCATCATAGCTGTGGAAATAAAAACAAAATCAAAGCGGCAAGAATGTCACCTCATGTACTCATAGCAAATGTAACTTCAGTGTCACAATTTAATGTATGTGATACAGTTTGTCCAATGTCTCATACAGTAGTAGACTGGTTTCGCATACCTTTAATATAGGAAGTCCCAGCAATGAACAAACCCATACATTTTTAAACCGATATGTACTTCCTTTCCTTATAGATTGAGTGAAACAGGCCACACACTACTTTCTATTGACACTGACATTACAGGCGAGAGCTCCCCTACCCCTTCTTGTCCAGTTCAGCCACGTCCTCTACCCTCATGCCGAAGATGAACATGTTCTCCTCTCCGGCTTCCTCTGCCATCTCCACGTTGGCTCCGTCCATGGTGCCTATGGTGAGGGCTCCGTTCAGCATGAACTTCATGTTGCCTGTTCCTGAGGCCTCAGTGCCGGCAGTGGAGATCTGCTCGGACAGATCAGTGGCAGGAATCACTATAGGAGGAGTAGATCATCGGAATGGATTATTATTCATTTGTAGTAATAGTGCACCGAAGTCAGACATAATTTGTGCATCCTACCTGGGTCACTTTTTTCCGCCCCATTCATAATTCCCATACTCGTTTAATATTGCTCCAAATAAGAACAGTGTTCCAAAAATAAACAAATGAGCAAGGCGGTTTGACTCATATGGATATGAAGCATCAAATGACACTAGAAAACACTAGTGTTACTGCCGTAGAACAGGTACAGACAGAGATGTCTCCAGAGGTCAAGGACATATTTCCCATTACTCAATGAATAATTAAACAGGCATATTGATCCTGACTGCACACTAGTTTAATAAAATAATTAAGCCAGTAACAGACATGGACAGTGAATTCAGTGTTTGGTCCATTGTCTCGTATTCACGTAATTGTAAGGTGTTGCACTGTACCTTTCTCTGCCAGGGAGACCCTGTAGTTCTCCAGATAGATGACCTTCAGCTTGTTGCCCACCATAGGGTCATTGTTCACCACCTCACCAACTGAGGTGATCAGCTTGATTATCAACTTTGCCATGTGATACCCTGGTGCAGCCTGCAGGGGGAGACAATGAACACACAGCTACATCTTAATCTATAATTTAGAGAGAGCATCATATTAAACAGATTTAGACAAAAAAGCTCAGATAAAAATATTCTGTGTGTTCCTGCGTGTGTAAACACTAGCTTTGTTGAGTCAATACCTTGCCACCGATTATCATTGTTCGGGGAACAAAATCAGCAGTGGGGTTCTTCTTGATGTCTAAAAATGTACAAAAACAAAAGTTTAGTACATTTGAAAACAACATTCCTAACAAAATGAAACCGATTGATGCAAAATAAAACAAGTTCATTCTTCTTGATAATAATTTCATCATGCATCCTAAGGGACAGATTTAACAGGCTGAAGTTGAAAGCACGGATGCAGAGTGACTTGACTTGAAAGAGACATGCATTATACTCTCCAACTGTCCACTCAAGTGGTGGACAGACAAGACAGATGATTTGCACATATACTGTATAAATACCAAATAGGCTATTCTGGGTGGTGATTTTCCAGTCAGCATTTGTCTTTTTTATATTGTGATAAATATGTCATGCCAGTCTGGACTCATTATGGTGATATTATTGTATCATGAGTTTGACACAAATAAGTTGCCCAATTGGGAGTTTGAAAGCTGCATTCACATACTGTTGTACATGACGATGATGTGCAGGCAGTTGAGGAGCTGGCGCTTATACTCATGGATTCTTTTCACATGGACGTCAAACATGGAGGATGGGTTGATTTGCACCTGGTACTCCTTCTCCAGGTACTGTGCGAATTTCAGCTTGTTGTCCTTCAGAGAGAAAAACATGACTGAATTTATTCAGCTGTGATCATGTTCAATCATTGCAGAAGAATGTGGCCTGTACAAGCGTGCAAAACCCAACTCAGCAATGTCCCAACTAATAACTGAGCGTGATGTACTTTAACACTGGCAGACTATTTTCATATTGTCTACTAGTGACATCGTCTACTGTAGTTTACAAGTAAGACGCGCAAACGTGGGAAGCGAACGCAGCTCGTAAATTGCAATAACAACAATTAGAATAAATTACGTACTTTATTTTTATTTTTAGTTAGTAATTTCTTTAAGTTTTCTACTGTGTGTGTGTGGTTGTGTGTGTGTGTGTGTGTGTGTGTGCGCTACAGCTGCGCCCTCTGGTGGCGGGCGGGTGGTGTCACAGCGGGACAGACAGACAGACACACAGACATGATCTGCAGGGTCTCATAGTTAGTGCTCATTGCGTGCGCAACTAGTTTACCATTCAAGCTACTACAGGATGGTACTGTCAAAAACCGGACCTTAATTTTCGGGCCTGTTGAGAATTTTCACCGGCTGCCGGGCAAAAGGGAGAAGGACGGGTGGGGAGGATCAACATCTGGAATGTCAGAACAGGTCAGCTCCATATATGGAGATCTAAGGGTTTGAGGTCAGATGTAAAGTTGCTGGCCGGCTCCATATATGCAGATGGTGATGATCTAGTCTTCTCCATGTATGGCTATCCAGGGTTTGATGAAGTCTGTGTCGTGATTGATCTTCATATATGGAGATGGCCATATATGGAGCATTTCACGAGGCGTGACGGACTGACAGCCATATATGGTGGCATGACGTGTGAGTGTCACAAGCTGTGACGGACTGACAACCATATATGGAGGCGTGACGGACAGACTGTCTGACAGGTTTTGCAGGTTTTCATAGTAATCTGTGACATACGATCGCATATTATTATTATTAGGGCATGCCTCCTGGCATCTGAACGCAGCTTTCTAGTTTCTAGATGCAATTGTAAACTAAGCAGAAACCCTACCTGTTTCACTTTAGCGACATCTCGGACGAAGGCATCGACATCAACCAGCTCATTTAGATTCTGTAAATCACTGAGGTCTTTCACAAAGTCCTGTCCTATGGCCTAGAAGAGAGATAATGAATGTACATACAATGTCAGCAAAACAGGCATTGGTGACTTTTTGCTGTCCCTATAGTACGTCAAGGGTATAATGCTAGTAAAGACACAGATGACAGTTCATACCGGTAAGTTATTGGCAGGATCTAGCAAGTTTGGACCGAATGTGGTTACAAACATGGATTTAATTGGAGTTACAATCACACCTCAGCTATGAGCTCAGCCAGTCCAGGGTTGCAGAGCAGGAGCCAGCGTCTGGGAGTGATTCCATTGGTCTTGTTCTGGAATTTCTCTGGTTCCATTTCGCTGAAATCCCGAAATCTACAGAACCAAAATAGAAAGATTTGTAATTATATTCAGAACTTTGAAGTTTGAAGTTTAGTCACTCTTAAGTGGCACATATTCTTTTATAATTAGGCATGAAATGTGCTTACACGTCAGTCTTAATGATGTTGGAGTGTATCTCGGCTACTCCATTGACAGCATGAGATCCCACAATGCACAGGTGAGCCATGTTGACTCTCTTACAGCCGTCTTCTTCAATCAAAGACATTCTGCGGATTCTCTCCATGTCCCCTGGAAACTGGGCTGAAATACTCTGGAGTGAGGAAAAGTAAAACACACATACAATGTCCCAGTTTAGAGCTTATATCAGGCCCCAAAGAGAGAAAAAAAAATAATTAACCCAAGCCCATGCCCATGCTTCTGTCTAATCCAGCACAAACACAATTTAAGGGGAGTACAAGAAAAAGGGCATGATGAATTGTATATTATGCCCGTGTTCTAGAACAGTTCAAGCTACATTTGTATCATTGTCCCTTTCATTGCCAAAAATGTAAATGAAGAAATCTCTGCCTCCTTCCTTGATGCAATACGGAGGCAATGCTTGGAACAATGCAATGTAATACATTGAAATGGTGACTGTCACAATATCCATCAGTGTCCAAGATGATTTTTTGTCTCTTACCCTTCAGCATTGTCATAATATATAGAAGTGTGTATGGACAAAATACAAGTAATACAATTATATATACACATTTATATGTGGCAAGTAATAGATTAATTATAAAAACAATGGCTGTCCAGCTAACTTATAATGGACATCCATGATATTGGATAGCAGTATAAAAGCATCTGAGGCATGATGAAGACATTTATTTTCTTTTTAAGTTTTAATACAACCGGCCTTTCACCAAGCACACTGAAACAAAATGTGTATGGTAGGCCCTTATGCATGCCATGCTGCATAAATTAATGATAAAGGAGAAGAGATGGCAAAAGGACAAAGAGACGAGTATGAAGTATTACATACGTCCAAGTGCATCTGGTTGATGCGATAGATGATCTGAAGGTGTCTGGGCAGCAGAGACTCTACCAGCTCCACAGGCCAGCGCTCCAGAGCTTCAGGGAGAACAGTGTGGTTGGTGTAGGCAAAGGTGCGTTTGGTGAGGTCCCAGGCCTGCCAGGAAAGGAGGGGTTAATGTTCACCATTGATACTTATTCAGTGTGCTAAAATTCATTATTGTGGCCGGCATTTAAAAATACACAGTAAAATCCTCAATGTTTATGCTGAGAATGTAAGAAAGTGTCCTATATTACTGTATGCGTTATAGTTTGTTAAGGACAGTTAGATGACATGTTATATATTTATCATCCATTTTGAAAAGTGTGAGTCAAATAAACATTATTTCACACTTACTGTGTCCCAGTCAAGTTTCTCAATGTCCACAAAGATTCTCATCAGCTCTGGAATGGCCATGGCAGGATGAGTGTCATTCAGCTGGATCGCCACCTGCAAAAATAGGTTTACTGACAGTTTTATCTCCATCTTTATCTCACAAGGGGATAAAGCCTGGAACAGAACTACTGATGAAGTGTCTAACGTTAGGGAAGTACAGGAAGTAGAAGGCTACTTATCGTCCAGCATACCAGAACTTAATATATAAACTTTATTACAGGCGCGTGGCCCACAAGGTAAGACTGTACATCACATATACGAGAATACAAATGTAGCCCTGTCCTTCTGGTTAGAGTCAGACAATTTGGAGAGTAGTTCTTGTCCAGCCTATTCATTGTCAGGCTACCCACCTGACAAAGCATGCTCTTTTCTTCTCATTTATAAGCACTAAATTGTAATCTGCCGTCTTACGGTAATTGTGCCGTTTTACGGCTGACATTGTATTATCCCCAAACAGTTGATATACAAATATATTTTTAAAATAAGCATTGCACTCTCACTGAAGCATACATTATATAATTTAAAATTAGAGCTCACTTCATGTGCTTGACCTAGAGACCTACTTTTTCAGGGAAGGTGTCAAAGGATGTGCGAGTTTTGCCCGTCTTAATAATCTTGTAGCGACGAATGATGTCCTGGAGAGTAGCTGCCACCACAAAATACTCCTGCTTCAGACGCAGCTCTTTCCCTTCAAAGAACTACAGCATGAGATGGAAAAGACAGACCTTAAGGCACTATGGGCAACTTTTTTGCTAGTTTTCATTTTCACAGCAGAGATCTACAGTGGCAAAAACATATTGTGGCAAATATTTACCATCAAAACGATATTCTTATTTAATAAATGCAAATAAATGTTTGGCAAAGATTTTCCCTGTGTGTCACAGCAATGACACACCAGCAGATGTTGAACTTACATTGTCATTGGGGTATAGCACTCGAGAGATGTTCTCTGCCAGGTTCCTGTCCAGAACAGCCTGGATATAATCTCCTACATTGACTAGAGAAAGTTAAGGTAGGGTAAGTTTGATGGCTTGTCTTAATAAAGATGCTGAATTGTGTGAGGAGGAATCTTCTCATTTTCCTATGGACTAAAAAGCATACTTAAGTTTCCATAATACATTACGATTTCTGCATGTATCATTTGTACTGATCATACAGGTAAAATTCAACTCTGCAGGAAAGGAGGAAATCAATGCAACACAACTGTCTTGCAACAGAAGTCTTGCGAGTTGCTAGATGGCAGTGATGCAGTGTTGTGTCCTATACTGTGTCCTTACTCAATAACTGAAAAGAAATTCTGACATTTTGCTCCGAAAGGTAATTCCGCATGAACAAAAAGCTTTAGCTGTGACACTTACAGTCTTTCAAGTTGAAGTCATTGGGAGCACGAGCAGACCACAACCTCATCGTGTTCACAGTATTGTTCATATAACCAGGGATGGGTGTGTCATAGGGCATGGCCAAAACCACCTACAGTGATCAAACAAAGAACACATGCAAGAAGTAAATAATTAGATTCTCAACAGAGTTGATTGCTGCTTATAACATGTTACTTGCTTGTTTAAACCTGAAATCATGTTGAATTCGACTGCATTATAGCATCCAACCAGGTCTTTAATTAGCTCTTTATCTTTTTTGTATTGCTTTGCTTTGATAAATGCCAGATAATATCTCTGGCATTTATCGAAGCAAATCAATAATGGTACACTCATACTCATAGTAGTAGTAACAGTAGTAGAGGACACAGTAGCAGTACCAATAGTATAGTATTAACATTAATATAATCAACATCACCACCCACCTGAGTGTCCACCCATTTGGGGCCTTCACTCGTCTCCTCTACTCGTCCATAGTAGTGGACAGGCAGCATGTATTCAGGACGGGCCTTCTCCCAAGGGTTTCCATATCTCAGCCAATCATCTGCCTCTTCCACCTAAGTGAGTAAAATAGACTACAAATTTAATAAAATGGCTTAGATCAGACTTTAATATAAATAACACGATAATGATGCGAGAACGCTGAAGTTATCATAATCAGGCAGGGTTTGGATGAGTATTAACGACTAGTGTACAGTTTGTGTTAAATTGTATGTAAATATTGTCAGCCAGATTCTTTATGCTTGACAGTTTTAAATCTATGCGATTATTTTGTTCGATTATGTTTTTAGCACTTTGAGATTCTCTGTCAATGAAAAGTGCATTACAAATAAAACACATTGTTGTAATTATAGTACCACCAACGCAGTGAACGCACAGATTTGATTTGCAGGCTCCTCCCTCCCAGTGAACAAATGATTGTCACAAATTTGGTTAAGCGTTCAAAGGTGCATGTTTACACTGGGAGACTGTACTGCAAATACCGAGCACAAATATAAAGGGCAAAAGCCTCTGGCTGAGAGTCCTCTTATCGCAAAAAGCAGACCCCATGGTAAGGTTGCATCACTGAAGAAGTTCTTCAGGGGGGCAAACCCCAACCACAGATTATGTTAATAATTGGCTCATAATGGCTACATGCAAGACCTACATTTTGCACAGAAAGATAAGATGAACTTGTATGAGGAAATTAAGGTAAAACTGAAGAAAACAAGTTTAGTAGGTCAAACTGGAGTATATAGGGTGGGGTTGATGAACCCTACAACCCGTGCCCCCCCCCCCCCCTCTCTTCCTCCAAAACTATGGAATGAACTTCCCATTGCATTCAGAACTGAAGACTCACTCCCAATCTTCTGCCAGGGTCTGAAAACTCACCTCTTCAGACTCCATCTTAGCTCGCAGCTCTTGCCGTAGTACTTGCACTAGCCTCGACGGCCTTACGGGCTAAAAGGCAAAAGGCTATACCTTATGTAATTTAGATAGCATATTATGTAGACATAACACTCTATTGTGTTAGCGTATACTCATAGTATTATTGTACAGATATTCTACTGTTAGACGGATGTTAAGTTCTTAGCTTGCTTATGATCCTTGACTACCCGTAATTTCCGGACTATAAAGCGCACCTGAATATAAGCGGCACCAGCTAAATTTAGGGAAAAAAACAATTGTAATTGTATAAAATCCTCCCTTTTGGCCTCAGCCCAAATGTTAATGGTGAGGTCACCCTGTTTTTCCCCTTCAGAATTTACGGTACGCTCCCTCCCCTTCCCCACTTAATTATCCTTTTAAACATTATCTCTCCTCTCTTCACAGCTTTCAGTTTCAATATCGTGTGCTATGAACAATATGCAAGAGCCCAGTGTGGTTTCTCTTTGGTGATGGTAAAGCCAGATGAGGGGGATTCTCCAACACCGTACGAGACATCCATGTACCATGTTGGTGTTTGGGCGGCGGGGCACATCCAGCTAAACGCACGCCACCCACTTAGTCCACAAAAAAGAAACCTAAATAGGGGTCCAGTCTGATTTCCCTTAGTCTCTCAACTCTCTTCCAGACTTTCACCAAATTGCAAAGGTTGTGACAGGAAACTGTCATCATCTTGTGATTTCCGTTCAGATGTCTTTAAATATCTTAAATATATTTTTGAATTCCCATTTCTGCTAATCAGCAAGCGAGATGGGATTCGACTGTTTCAATTTACAATGAGACTTATTACTCAACTGCGAAGGCTAAACGAAACGGGAGTTCGGGAACGGGATTCATATAATCTGCTTTGTGTATTTGTGACAGATCTACCTGAACAAGTTACATGGTCAGTGAATATTATTTAACATTTTGTGAATATTCTTTAACATTTTTTTTTTTACATTTTGTGAATATTTTTAAACATTTTGTAAATATTCTTTTACATTTTGTGAATATTCTTTTACATTTTGTGAATATTTGTAAAACTTTGTGAACGTTCTCAGATCCGTTTCCTGCTTTCCCTCCTTATTTTCTTTCTTACGGGCAGTTGATTTCTTTCAACTGCTTCCAGTTCCCACCTGATGTTGTGTGGGAGTTCAGACTGATCCAGATCGTACTGAATAACTGCCAGCTTGCATAAGGTCTTCAGACTAGGACTCAAGTCTAAGATGAACAGGCCACAGTCTTCATAGAGGATGATACGATCTCCCACAATGCAACAGCAGCAAGAACACATACTTGATGGGCTGTTCCCCTTGGGCTTAACCTCCTTCCAGGAGAAAGTATCTGGATTGAATTTCCACACATCATTCATATGCCGAGATTTGTTCTCACCACCAAATATGTACAGCTCTCCATTGTAGGTAAAGGCTGAATGATTACTGCGTGTTTCTGGAAGGGGCTGTGTAGAAGGTGTGACCGTCCAGTGGTTGGTCTCTGTGTCAAACACTCTGATGGTGTTGTAGTACTCAACCGGGTCCCACCTGTAGCCCCCAAATACAAACATCTTTGTCCCGATGATGGTGGCAGAGTGACTTGATGTAGCAAGTGAAGGAGTTCCTCTGGTGTTAATTAAAGTCCAGACCATTGTGGTGGTGTCCAACTTGTAGATGTCATTGACTTGTCCACCACGGGTCCATCCTCCATGAATGTACATGACCTTCTCCAACACACAGGCTGAGTGGTTTGCCCTCCCCCCTGGATCAGCCCCAGAAACCCTGGGTTTGGACCATGTGTGGGCGTCGACATCAAATGCATAAAGCCCGTTGCAGAGACGTATGAAATGTCCTTGACCAGTTTGCTGAGACCCTCCCCAGATGTAGACGATCTCTCCTACCAGCACAGCTGTGTGGTTGAAGCGCCAGGAGGGAACCTCTCTTTTTCCAGTCGTCACTGGAGACAACTTTGTCCAGCATAGAGACACTCTGTTGAAGACGTACACAGCCATGGGATCAGAATAGTTCCTAGTACTTGAGTCGTTCCAATCAGGAAAGGCGTAAACTTCATGTCCGATCGCTACGGCAGCACCTCTGCACGTATTCTCTGGAACCTCTGGTCCTTTGATTCTGGACACTGTGTAGTGAAACATGTCAGCCTGCCTGCCTGCCTGCCTGTCTCTCTGTCAGGCCTGCCTGTCTTTCAGCTTATATAGAGTGACCAGAGCTGTGGTGTGACATCACATGACATCAGCACACTGCCAATCGGACTGATATGCCCATTTATGGAGAGCTCTGATGTCAACAATACATGCCCATATATGGAGATGTCTGATGTCAACAATACATGCCCATATGATCTCTGATGTCGTCAATACATGCCCATATGATCTCTGATGTCATCAATACATGCCCATATGATCTCTGATGTCATCAATACATGCCCATATGATCTCTGATGTCATCAATACATGCCCGCATATCAGCATACCAATATGCCCATATATGGAGATCTTCAGTCCCTGTTCCTTTCATGTTATATAAAGAATATACAAGCCGCACTGGACTATAAGCCGCAGGCAATATATATCTAGAAGGTCCCCTAGTGGCCGTTTGCTGTAAAAGTCCATAGATTAGCCGCACCATTGTATAGGCCGCAGGGTTCAAAGCACGGGAAAAAGTAGCAGCTTATAGTCCAGAAATTACGGTATTTATGTATTTGATGGATTACCATGTGTTGTTCTCACTTACTGTAAGTGATCAAGTGATCTGGATTAAGAGCATCTGCTAAATGCCTAAATTGTAATTATTAGTCTTGGTTACGGTTCATTTTGTTGAGTGGGTCATGACTCATGCATTGTATAAGACCTGTAAGTGTAAGGGCCGATTCATACTCCTATTTTAGAGCCGAATAAAAGTCGGTTCGGCTCTGCAGAGCCTACAATGTGGCGTCATTGAGGTTCGGGGGGGGGCGGGTACCGTCCTAAAGTCGGCTCTTCTGTGCTACTGAATTTTTCTGACGAGCCGAAATCATTTCGGCACTACAGCGGTAAAATAAGAGTATGAATCGGCCCTTAGACCTGTGTAAGATGCAGTTACCTGCCAACCATCTTTGATCTTTTGGTTGAAGATCCCATACTCATAGCGAATGCCATAGCCATATGCAGCCAACCCCAAAGTTGCCATGGAATCCAAGAAACAAGCTGCAAGGAGAAATAACAGAATTGAGGAACTATGCTGGTGGAGAACTGTTAGCACATGAATGTGCTAACATGCACAGTCAATGTTATGAAACTTCTGTGGTTAGAGGTTGTAAGATGTGCACCGCAAGATCTCTTTGAAGCAGAACCTGCAAAACGCCTCAATGAAGGGGCATTGGTTTTTATATGTTTTATTAGTGTGTGGATCAATAAAGTATTTTGGAAGCAAGCCAAATAACTTTTATTTGGAGTCTGCAAATGCCATTTCCTGGGCTTCTCCATTTGTCTGCCCGTCTGTCTGTTATGGAGTAAAGACCTTGTCTGCAGTGGTTTACCCATAGACATATAAGCGTAAACTCCCTTTCCAGCTCTGGGGCGTATGTGCTCAAGGGATTGGCCAGTAATCACTTGAGTGGCAGCGTGACATAACGTGCCTTCCACACTTCAGGCGTACTCTCTCTCTCCCAGTGTAAATTATTCCGCCCCTCCTTCAACACGCATCGCTCCAACGAACTGCAGCGGCCAATGAGGCATCAATTTTTATTTATTTTTTATATCTATGGCTTTACCTGCCAGCCGGCCCAGGCCTCCATTCCCCAGACCTGCATCTTCCTCCATTTCCTCCAGATCCTCCATGTCCAGACCCAGCTACACAGAGAGAGGAAGATATTTAAACCCAAGAAAAAAGAAAAAGAGGTGTTACGTTATCAGCCGTGTGTTGCTTTTCACAATCTTTTCATCATGACAGATGATGAAATCAGTGGGATCCGTTTCTCATCCTCCCATGGTAGGCTGACCAACAGGAACTTGATTCCAGCCTGTAGGGTCCCTTTGCACACACACAGCAGCAGTACACATGCCATGGGCACAGGCTTACTTGGAATAGATGAACGTCACAAAGGAAAGCGTCACACCAGGTTAAGCAATACCAGTTCCACCCGTTGTCCACAGTCCACAGACAAGGCCATTTTAAAATAGAAGGGATTTAAATTGTATATATGTATACTTTCTAAGATTTAAATTGTATATATGTATACTTTCTAAGACAAGACCAGTAGTAATGAGTAATGAGTTTTACTTTCATGCATGCATGCCTGTAAACACTTTTTTATTAATGTGTGACTTACACATCACACATTCCATTACTGTAATTTCCTGAACGTACCTGATAGATGGCTTCATCACAGGCATTCTGGAGGCCCAGGTTGATCATGGTGTTCTGGAGTGTCCTGCCCATGTAGAACTCCAGAGACAGATAATAGACCCGCTAGGGAGTAGAAAGCAAAACTAAATTAGGGATAGAAGTAATGAAGTTACTTAAGTAGCATCTGCTTATGCATAGACTTGAGGGTAAAGATCTGAGTGTTTTAAAAACAATAAGACAGAATACATTTGTTTTTAACTATAGTACTAGATACTAAGAGTAGGCACTAAGGCCTGGTTTTTAAATAAAAATAGTGATAAAAGTAAACTGACCAAGCAAAAATAAACATTTTTTATTTCACAGTAGTCTATGTAACCCTTATGGGCCTTTAGCAGTGCAATAGTGGATATTTAGTTTGGATATTTAGCCTAGGGGAACATAAAATAAACTGTTAATTAATATATCATTTGTAACTGAGAGCAACAGGATCAACATTTTACTGTGTAGTGCTTCGGGTACTAGTGTAGGCTCAGAAACTGACGCGCAATGTGTACAAATGGTTACTAATAAATTAATCCAATGTCCTAGAAATTATTTCCAATTGAGTGCTAGCCAAAAATAACATGACTTTTGCACACTTGCACAGTATGCATTGCTAATGCTACCCAATCTCCATGCAGTTGAACTGAGACATGATTTCCTTCTATCTTTCCATTTTCCAGTATTAATTTCAGTGACTGTCACAGTGCTGTTGTCTTTGAGATTAGGGTTGACAGGCATGACAGCTCTGAACTTCACAGTACCTTGGGATCCGTCTCTTGGTAAAACTGCTGTGTCCGGATCCATCTTCCCACCAGGTGATCTCGCACCGTGTGCGCCAACGCGAAATAGTAATCTCTCGGTGTGGCAATGTTCCTGTCTTTCACCAGGGTGAAGTGCAGATGACGATTGAAGCCTTTCTTGATCTCGGCGACATTTTCAACCCCGACGATCCCTCTGATGCTGATCTGTTTGCGCTTCTCCTGGTCAGTGAGAGGTCTCGACATGGCGTGGTGGGCAGGTTTCACAGCAGGCTACCTCAGTCCTCACGGGAAGAAGTGAAGCTTCAGGGCAACGTCGGGGACATTTTTGATGCGTCTGGTCTCCTCCCCGTTCATTTTCATTGGCGACTAAAAGGAGGAGGAGTGTTTTAGTTGTACATGTAGATAGTGATTCAGACTGATTCTCAATCTTTTTAATTGCAAGGACCCCCAGTTTTATTTGATTGATTGATTGATTGATTGATTGATTGATTGATTGATTCATCCATCCATTCATTGAATCTATTAGTGTAATGGAATAAAATTGACCCATACGGATCTTGTCCAGTAATCATAAGGAAGGAGGGAGGGTCCAATTGGTTGAGCTCACAATTACAGACACCTAAAGCCAAACCGCACCAATGATTCGCCACGCAAGTTGCATTGGTGTGGTTGCCGTTTTGTTGCAAGGAGTTGCGAGGTGCAACTATAGTTGCAAGGAGTTGCAACTGGTGTGGTTTGGGCTTAAGGGTCAATTTGGTTATCAATCATTTTGCTGAGCACCCCCTGGGTTGTTAACTTGTTGCTCACTATTGTAGATGGGTGTCAAAATAGAGAGGTATGGGTGATGATGTAGATATAGTACTACTGCTGCATCCCATGTATGGAAAAACTGAAACAATGCACCGTGTTGACCGACACCTATAATTTATTGAATATTCACACATACAGAAAACACATAACCTCATAATACACTTCAAATAATCATAACAGCAGTCATATGGTAATATAATGGTTATCATTTAATTAATTACCATGATCATCGTAATAGTCATAATAAATATTCAAAATAATAGTAATAATAATAATGCTTTCTATCATAAAAGTCTCCATAGACATAGTATGTGTAACAGTGTAAATAATAGAATGTTAATAATAATATATGACATTCCATCTTTGAGCATTAAACAGGATCAACAGAATCACTTTGGAGTTACAATGAGGTTCAGAGTAGATAGCACACACACACCTGTACAGACTAGCATCTTGAGAAATAGTTGCCATTGTCGCCCAGCGACTATGTGTAATTTCTAATAATCAATAAAATGGCTGCCACAAATGTGTGTCTGTGTAGCCTATAATCTGGGTGACTCCCCAAGAGGACAATGTGACCACTGAAAACAATAATGTGTATTTGGCTAGTTCAAACATAAATCATACTATACACTCACACAATTTGTAGAATGATATAGGAACTGAAACATACACTCCGCATGGAAGTATCACTTCCACCACTTCTGTAATTTTTTTGTTAGCTCCTCTACTGGATCAACACGCTCTTTGTTCTGGAATTTAATCTGGTTATATAATCTAGTGATAATGGCCATGCTTGCCATGCTGGCCATGTAGCCAGGCCAGACAATTAAGAGTCTTGCTGCTTGCTGAATGACTGCAGTCTACCCTCAAACCAAGTTTATAAACCACTCTAAATTCTATTAAATACCACAGTCAGCACCATGGTAGCAGCTCCAAATAACCTGCAATCAATGGAATCCCAAAAGTAAAACAAAATAAAATAGAAAATAGAAATCTTAGAGTAAATGTAAAGTGGGAGATACTGTATACCCTCTTAAATACTGCACTTACAGTACATACATATGCAACATAATTATAATTAACAGGTTTTCATTTTTATTAGTTTTTTCTTTTTCTTTTGCCCTTTTACCATGTTAAAATATTTTAGCAGCAGAGTGAATTCAGGCTGTAACAGTATAATCTACTAAAGCAATGAACATGGTTTGTAGCAAAGTTATGCAGGTCTGTTATTATTACTGTACTTCAAGATGAGAAGAAGGCACACCCATGAAGCTAAAACACAGGATAGCACCTTGAGTGTCAGTTGTATGTCTTAGGACAGTGAGACAAAGGGCACCGTTTTGGCCAACTCTCATTGGCATTTAACTTCCAATGAAAACTGCCCTTTGTATCACCCTTTAGCCTAATTTATACTCGAGTCGCATGACATGAGTCGCTCATCCAATAGAACGGCTTTTCAAGATGAGCCATTTTCGAAGAGTATAAATTACGCTTGAGAGTTGCTTTTGTTCTGCAGTTCTCCTTAGACCTGAGACTGAGAGCACATTGTGAACTATTTGATTGCTTTAATGACATAAAAAGACTAGATTTGGAACCCCTCCCCCCCATTCACATATGCACATATAAAAGAAAAGCAATGACTTGTTGTGGAAAAAGCTCTTAACATCAATAACTTATTTGAACTATTACACCTCTTCACATTAGATCATTGTTTCAATAACAACAGTACAAAACTAGCAGGGTTCAGTCAACTACAGTAAAAGGGCTCTAACTACATGAGTTGCAATAGCACCTTGTTCAATCGGCTGTTATGAAATCAACCAGCATCCCAACTGTCACCGGCTTCAGTGTCATCATCATCACCTTAAATGCTGTTCTCATAGTGTGTACACTCATAGCAGTAAGCAGAATACTTGTATAATATACAAAACAAAAATTACACTGTCCTCTTTCCGAGCTCCACTATGACAAAAGGCCTGCTTGAAGGCCTGGCATCTGGCCGTATATTACATAATTGACACTGTATCTTACAAACCATATTATGGAAAAATTCACAAAGCTAAGCCACTAATAGAATCTCATGTACACAGACGAGGATACAACAGCAAAACAGCTGAGAGTCCATGTATTGCTCTCATCCCAGGGATCATAGCGGTGAGTTTCCAGTCCTCATCTACAGGCACATGAATTGTTTTTGTTTTCTTAATAGTGCTCTATCTGGTGGACAAAACGCCACATGACATGTTCATGGACAAAATGATCAGAGGATAAAGTTAATTGCGTATCTTTGCAAGCATGGAATTTTGCATGTGTGCGTGTGTGCGTTCTTGTGCGTGTGTGCATGTGTATCTGCTTGTGAGACTGAAGGATAAGATGTACTGTATTATAATTTATATGTAGATCATTTAACAATGGCTCATTTCCCACAGTCAACTCCTTCGGCTGGCCTTTTCACCTGATGAACCATGCTTTTGAATTCAAACACAGCGGTTATTATAAGCTATGCTCTAAAAGTAAACTGCACCCAGAGTCCATCCATTGACTTTGATCAAATGGGAGCAGGGAAGGGATGGGGAGGGTGGAGGGAGGGTTTTGTTTCCCTGAATCATTGGTGAGTGTGTTTAGCACACAGAACCATTGGGGTCTGCCTCCCCAGGAGTGTAGAAATCAGGGATGGGTAAACCGGTATGCAGGGTCACCTACAGAGAAGAGAATAAGTCAACGATTAATTTAATTATATTACATTATAAATTTGTTTGTTTTTCCATTCAAAATGTAACACACACTTTAGTCATTGTTGTTTTGGATATGGAATAAAAATGTCCATGGTCTGGTAAGTTGTATTTAATCAGTATGATCTGTTTAAAAAATGTAATAATCACATTAATTATTCATACTTTCACCAATGACTATGTGACACTCAATGAAGTTTCCTTTGGCCTGCAGGTGGAGATGTTGAGCTATCATCCATTGGACTCAGTCTCTCTTACCTGGACATTGCGGTTGAGGCTGATAGCCGGGTAGTAGTTCCCCTCCAGACCCTGGAAGGCCACGGGACCCTGCTGCTCATCATTGATGAGGAAGATGAGCAGCCCACGGGTGAAGTCAAGCAGCACTCCTAATGTAGCTCCTTTACTGATTCCACCATCGGTCCTATAGGGATTTATAGTTATCGTTATTGGGCTGGGTGAGAATGGCCCTTAAAACAGATTTTTGATGCTGTATGTTTTTTTTAGATGGAAAAACGTGATTTGTGTACTTTTTCTGTATTGTAGGTGTGGTTATAATATTAAAGTATGTCTTTCCTGTGTATTTTTGGTTTCTTCCTGAAAGCTGAAAGCCTTTGAGTCAAAAGGCCCAATTGAAATACACCACTTTAGTGACATGGTGAAATCATCCCCCCTCCCCCATTATCATACACAAACCTTCAGGTGGGTGGTGCTAAGGTGTTCAGGTGGGTGGTGCTAAGGTGTTCAGGTGGGTGGTGCTAAGGTGTTCAGGTGGGTGGTGCTAAGGTGTTCAGGTGGGTGGTGCTAAGGTGTTCAGGTGGGTGGTGCTAAGGTGTTCAGGTGGGTGGTGCTAAGGTGTTCAGGTGGGTGGTGCTAAGGTGTTCAGGTGGGTGGTGCTAAGGTGTTCAGGTGGGTGGTGCTAAGGTGTTCAGGTGGGTGGTGCTAAGGTGTTCAGGTGGGTGGTGCTAAGGTGTTCAGGTGGGTGGTGCTAAGGTGTTCAGGTGGGTGGTGCTAAGGTGTTCAGGTGGGTGGTGCTAAGGTGTTCAGGTGGGTGGTGCTAAGGTGTTCAGGTGGGTGGTGCTAAGGTGTTCAGGTGGGTGGTGCTAAGGTGTTCAGGTGGGTGGTGCTAAGGTGTTCAGGTGGGTGGTGCTAAGGTGTTCAGGTGGGTGGTGCTAAGGTGTTCAGGTGGGTGGTGCTAAGGTGTTCAGGTGGGTGGTGCTAAGGTGTTCAGGTGGGTGGTGCTAAGGTGTTCAGGTGGGTGGTGCTAAGGTGTTCAGGTGGGTGGTGCTAAGGTGTTCAGGTGGGTGGTGCTAAGGTGTTCAGGTGGGTGGTGCTAAGGTGTTCAGGTGGGTGGTGCTAAAGTGTTCAGGTGGGTGGTGCTAAGGTGTTCAGGTGGGTGGTGCTAAGGTGTTCAGGTGGGTGGTGCTAAGGTGTTCAGGTGGGTGGTGCTAAGGTGTTCAGGTGGGTGGTGCTAAGGTGTTCAGGTGGGTGGTGCTAAGGTGTTCAGGTGGGTGGTGCTAAGGTGTTCAGGTGGGTGGTGCTAAGGTGTTCAGGTGGGTGGTGCTAAGGTGTTCAGGTGGGTGGTGCTAAGGTGTTCAGGTGGGTGGTGCTAAGGTGTTCAGGTGGGTGGTGCTAAGGTGTTCAGGTGGGTGGTGCTAAGGTGTTCAGGTGGGTGGTGCTAAGGTGTTCAGGTGGGTGGTGCTAAGGTGTTCAGGTGGGTGGTGCTAAGGTGAAATCCAGGTATACTTAATGAACTGGTGGGTGTGATCACATAAAACACCATTTTAACACTTTCTGTAAATTTTTTGGAAAAACATCTTCCTCCTAGTAGGGGAACCACAGCACTCCATCTTTAAGTAAATTAGCTGGGGACGCCCTGGAATCCCCTCAAGGACCCGTCCCTGGACCCCTCTTCGAGAACCACTGCTTTAACAGGCTTACCTGTTGGTGTGTGAGTTGTTGTGCATGAACCAGGAGCGGTTGTTGTCCACATACATGGCCCAGGCCTTGTCGTCCTTCCCCAGCATCACGTCCTTCAGGACGTCGCCCCGGGCCACCCCGAACGTCGGGTCTGGGTGGTTGTCGTAGCGATCCACCGTCATCTCCCAGTAGTGCACGCCGCGGGAGAAGGCGGCGGTTCCCAGGACGACCCTGTCATCGTAGCTGCTGCACGTCACCGTCAGGTTGTTGTTGGAGAAGATGATGTCAGGGTGGGCCGTCGCGGGGTCAAAGGTGAACCAGGCAACTGTGGAAGCAGAAGGATGTGGTGTCAGAGCGGTAGGTGACTGTAATAAATATTACTGTAATGATGCTGAAAATACAAGAGGCTAGAGCACTGTTTCTCAACGTATGGGTCTGGGGACCACGGGGGGGTCCAAATGTACCCTTATAGGTCTGTATCTCTGAGAGTGTGCAAATGTAAGGGTCCATTTGATTCCATTTGCACACTCTCCGTGTTAAATGATCACTGGGCATTTTAATGTGTAGATGGGTATACGTATGTCAAACTGGTCGTCCTTGAAGTTAAAAAGGTTGAGATTCAAATGTCTGTGAAAATACTATTGCCAGATATTGTACAACTAACTAGGAGAAAGTGAGAATCCTTAAGAACGGGCATTTGCAATTCTTATGGGCCGCCATCATAATTTTACGCTGACTTGGGATATACTGTGTAAAATGTATCATATTGCACTATTCTATTCTATAAACGTTACTTTAACCTCAGGGGTAATTTCTATTATAGGCACAATACACAGGTGTCGGTTGTCATTGTGTTTCTCTCCACCACGTGGAACAGCACACCTATTTATTTCCCTGGGGAAATAAATGGTGATGTGCTTTAGAAGTCTATCCAGAAAGCTTAATAATTGCAGCCCATGGAACAGCCAACCGCCCGTCCCTTTTGGTTTCATAGTGAGAGATTTGATCTAATGTAACAGGCGATGGGCAGGAGAGGGATGGGAGCAATGGAGACAATCAGCAATGAGAGGTCTCACAAGGACCCGTCCATACCTGAACCTAGAGATTGCATATCACATGGGGGGAGTCCAGCTGAAATGTGAAATGAATGGAGGATAGCCAGAAAGAGAGGGAGAATTGGAGAAGGAGAGTGAGAGAGACGGGAAGAGGGAAGTGGTTGACGCTGTTAAAGCACACAGTAAAACCTGTGTTAATTTGACTCCAAGAGTGTATAAATGTAAACAAATGGACCCATTTGTATACTCTCGGATTTACAAATGGGTTAGGGTCCATTTTGTTCCATGTGTACACTTTAAACTACAATGTACAGGGGTCAGGGAGGCGTGGCAGACAGCGTCAAAAGTTTGATTAGGGAAGCTGGTTCAGCTTAGTGGCCAAAGATCAAAGATCAATGATCTAAAAAAAGAAACCATCACAGACGTAGTCTCGCGTTACCAGACTGTTATCCATAGGGGTTGCCTCTCGCAATTTCCAAATGCTTTCATAATATAGTCTGGAGCAACGGAAGAGCTGTCATGAGTAAACTATAAAGCGGAAGTGGAGCCTCCTCGCCACTTTCGTTTTGTCTTTACAGTCGCGCAAATTTATCCGAATAGAAATAGAAATAATCTAAGCATATATAGCTTGTTGCTTAGCAGAAAAGGAAATAATAAAAAGTTTTTTTCGTGAACGGAAATGGCAGCTTCCTTACTCGGATTTCGGGAGGTGTAGTTCCAGACTCTACCACAGACGCCAAGAACAATATCATGGACTAGTCACAATCCAGTGAAAAATCTCCTATAGAAATTTTCTTTCAACCATTAAACCTCCGGCAATTAAAAAAATAAAACACAAATTATGTAAAGGATTCAAGCTGTCAAAACAAGAGATGTCAGAACTCTGTGGGGAAAAACTAAAGCTCTTCCTCAGCAGCTGCTTACAGTATGTGTGTCAGGCAAGGGGGTTGTCTGAACCATTGACCATTTTTACAGTATGACATAAGAGCAAAATGGCCGCTGTGTGAAAAAGTATAAATTCAAGTCGAATGATGGATGACGAGCTTCCCTATCTAATGCTTTAATTTGTACATTGTCGTATGGCGCGTCGCATGCCAATAATAGCCGCTGTACAAGCACACAACAACACATCTGCTACTTTTTGTGCGCAATGCATCGTACGACAATGTATAATTCAGGCTTATTGCAGCAGAGAGCTAAAGGGCGCAAACATACAGATGGATTACAAATACTGTACTACTGTACTATATGAGCTTGTTTTAAAGCTAAAGTACCAATAAAATCACACTGCAAATGAGTTGTACAGTATACATTGTCGCACTCTCAGAGCTGAATTAACACACTGGTTCTCAACATCGAATTGGGTGTCCAAATGGACCCTTACAGTTCTGCATCTCTGAGTGTGGCAAAGTTCCATTTGCACACATGAACACTGTGGATTTCACATTGTACTCAAATGGACCGCCAGCGGTTCATTTGGACCGCTAGTGGTTGCCGGAGCCAATGTTGAGAAGCAGTGAATGAACACATCGGACTGCGTTGCTGAACATACTGTCTGAGGTCTGCATGATCAGGGTCTTGCTGTACTGGCCCAATCCACTGGCGTTGAAGGCTTTCACTCTAGACTGGTACATACTCATGAAGTGGAGCCCATCCACAGTGCAGATGGTCTCAGTCCCCACATACACTTCCTGTGAAGACGCACGCACGCACGCAGGCACACACGTGCGCACGCACGCACACACACACACACACACACACACACACACACACACACACACACACACACACACACACACACACACACACACACACACACACACACACACACACACACATTCTGTTAGACACAAATGTTGAATTGCTAGCAATTTATGACACATAGTTTTTATATACAAGTGTTGTTTTTTTACCACTCGAACCTCAGCATGCCTATTCTGGGGGCACATTACCCAAAAATAGCCAATCTACAAGCTCTTAGCATGTGTTGTGAGCTTTGTAGCTCGGCAATCTTTTTTTTTTTTTTTTAAGATATTTTTTTGCGGCTTACGCCTTTATTGATTTTTTAAGGGATAGAAAGTAGGCTGACAGGAAACGGGAGAGAGATGGGGGGATGACATGCGGTAAAGGCCGTGTCGGGTCCGGGAGTCGAACCCGCGGCACACCGCGACTGGATCACCAGTCCGGTGCCCAGACCGTTACGCTACGGCCTGGGCCAGCTCGGCAATCTTTGGGGGAAACATTTGGTGTAGACGGAAAAGAGCGGTCTTCCCCCTGGTACATTTCCAACTGAGTTCTGTTTTACAAAGAGTAAAGAGGGTTTAAATGGTTAATACATCCGGTTCTGTCTCCGGGGGCTTTTCAGTGAGAATGTCCCATTTGGACACACAGTGGGGGATGTATAATAATACGTGAGTGTGAGTTGGTACAATTGTGCGTGGGGTGAGCCAGCCCACACTACAGAGTATAAATAGAATACATTGAGCTCAGCGGGCTGATCTGCAGTGAGTCACATATAGGAGCAGATGGTAACAAAACTTCCCTTGCTGCTACATGTCGTGTACTGTACACCATTGATTTAATTCGTTTTATTTCACCTTTATTTATCCATAAACAGTCCCATTGAGATTCCAAACCTCTTGTACAAGGGTAAGTAAGCATACTGTATTACAGTGATTTGCAATTTCAAGGTATGCAGAAAATTCATCAAATCAAATGCGATTTCCTGGGGGGAGGGATGGATATCAGGCTGCTATGTATTTATATTATTTCATTTTTTTGTAAATCTGGAAACCCTCAAGGACACCTGGGGGTGCTATTACTTATCTAAAACAAACATGTGTATGTACATGGAACCAATATGTGGGTGCTTTTCATGGTCAGGGAAGAATCAACTCAAGCACTCATCTAGCGTGGCCTGTTTCTGCATTGCTCTGGTTGAGCAGCCAACCTGCAGTGTGGCCAGTAAAATGGCCGCCAAGTAACAAAACTGACTCCAGGCTGAAAGGCAATTTGGCATCGACCGCCTGCCAATTAGTAGCTAACAGATACAGTTGGTGCATCTGTCGCAAGTTGTTCAGAAATTAGATGCAACACTTGTAATCGAGACAAAATAGACTTGTCGATGCATACAGACGATGAACATCACGGAATGATGTTGGGGGTGGCTGAGGAGGTTGGAGATCATTCGGAGCAAATGGTCAGGTGACTGTGGTTAGCTAGCCATCAATGGGGTCGCCAGCCTCCACAAAGTCACCTCTAACATGAGTTGCAGTGCAATTGAATTTGTAATTGTGTTTAGCAGGGGTCGGTTTTGTTCAGTACTGTTTGTCTATTATAGAAAAAGAAAAGAAAATAGTGAAAAGTATTAATAAATACACATTTTGCTGTTGCCCCAGAGTCATTGTTGAGTACAACTGTAGAACAAGTTGTGGTCTTGTGGAGGAACCTGCTCTGGTTTTAAGGTACAGAGGGCTGAAACAGATATGCCCTGTCATTGTCCTGACTCCATTGTTGAGGGGGGAATAAGACTCTTGCTGCAACAAAGCAGGTGGGCTCACTATGTAGAGACAGGGAGGGTCCTTTTACACCACTGACCTCTGTAAGTGTATGCACATAGCCTTGATCTCCCATCGCACTTCCTGTGGGATCGCCCCGTCTAACAGCTGCACTACCGCACCCTCCCTCCCTGACACGGCGTCATTTCATTCCCTTCAGTGTCACATGCTCATATCAATCAGAGCTTCTCCACGACAAGGCCCCACACATCGCACATGAAACCAGTAGCCATACGTCCACCCAAGGGGACTCAGTGACAATGACTTGCTTTCACCTTCCCCTGGTTGCATTGGTGGTGATGCCCTCCCTGGCGCCAAATGAAGGAGTTCTTTGTTGAGATTACTCTGTCATCGTAGATCATTAAGAGCCTAGTTACTAGCAACTATTTGGATGTGCCACATTTATTGTTGAAATTGTAATATAATTGTAAATAAAAACAAATGTGTTGACTATTGAGTCAAACACAAAGCACATTAAGGTATTAGTAAGGTACGGTATTAGTCAATATAATATACTAGTCTAAGATCAAAATAAATCATCTCTGTCAACATGTAATGTAGACAGTGAAGGGTTTAAGTGACCTACTGTCATTTACCCGGCATCATAATGAGTTTCATTTATTTCGCCATCAATCATTTGACAGTGTAGGCATGACATTTGTCCAATCATAGGTAACTTATTTTGGAACAAATCTATGTTCTGGCATCCCCCTCCCCTCTTCTCAGTGCAGATGTCACTCAGGATGTTGTTCAAATCACCACTGTAATAGATGGCTGCTAAAATTATTAACAATAATAACATTTGCTTTGTCTCATGGAACGGCAAAGGTGCTAATCAGAGACAAATAAAAAAGTTGCCCACTTGTGCCAATTGAATGGGAACAATTGTGTTGTTTCACAACAAAAGAACATGGGTGGGTATACCTATCACTCAAGTTTCAGAGCCAGAGGTGCTGCCAGAGGTGATACCGATTCACAGGAGTGCCTCTTTTGAACCAATGTCTACAGCTTTATAGGAAATTTGACCTATTATCGACAACGACACTTAGGTTTAAGAAGCATTTCTAAAGAGCTGCAAGACTCAAATCTTCAACAGAAGAAACTATCTCCGACCCTGCAGGAGTTCTTTTCCACCTATTATTCAGAACTTTACACCTCAATGCGCTCCCGATATTTGAGATAACTCTCTTGATCAGATCCTCATTCCCAAAGCTTGTGAAAATCTTGCCAGTGGCCTGGTGACCCCATATCCAGGCAATTAACTATTCACGATGCTTGCTTGCCCTCTACCTTAGCCAATCATTACTTTGTTAATTAAAAAGGACAAACTCTGAGGTACCTACAGATCTGAAAGAAAAGCAGGTGTGCTTCCTCTGGATGCTGCCCATGGTTTAGCAGCAGGTGCTTAGCTGTAAATACGACTTAAATAAAATCAATCATATTCCTATGCTGTGTGCCTGCCCCAGATTAATTGACAGAAACATTAAACATTTCATACCAATGTATTCTATATTTCCATAGAACCGAACCCACTCACAGAGTCACAGCTACTTTCCAGTTAGCCATGCAGAGGATTACCTCCCAACTCTGTTAGCCAGACATTTTATTCTCCTCAAACACATTTACTTTTCTACTCCCAACTGGATGGTATACTGTAAGTATAATGGGACGGTGGGTGTGGGTGGGACAGAGGGTGTCATGTTGTTAGTAAGGTGGGAAACCAAAAGCTATGTGGGAAGTGGGTGGTTGGGTAAACTGTGAAATGTACAAACTGCTTATGTCTGATGATAACAGTTTGTGCTTGAAAATAAAATGCATAAAAAAATAAAAAATTGTGTGAGTAGAAACCCTAGTAAAAGATCACACCGTATGGCCTAGGGCGGCTATAGCCTATACTCTACAATGCTACTGTATGTGAAATTCATAAATTGAAGCCAAAATGGTGAATATCAACATCCTAATACATCCTGATACTGGGGGTCAAATTATGAGGGGCAATTCCTGCTGTCAAAATATGACCCCCCAGTCAAAAAACACTTTGTTTGAAATAGACACTCATGCTTTCCAAGGTGTGATTTGGGCTAGGAGGAGGAGTAGGACTAAGGCCCTATACATCCTCTCTGGGGGGGGGGGTACTACCTGAGTGTTGGCTGATGAATGAATATCAATTATTATTATTATTCGCTGAATAATAACCTATGAACCTATAATGAAATTCCCAGAATAGGGACGCTAGGGTTCATCTGGTTAAGCCAGATATAAAATAGACCACTTCCCACTGGACATGACTGTGCAGTGAAGCAGTGGTTCTCAAAATGGTATCTGGGGACCCCCAGGGGTCCTTGAGGGGGTCCACATCACAATCTTTTTAACCCCCTTATCCATATTTTATGTATTGGCAATTCAAAAATAGCAGATATACAGAGATTGTACAAAGTGTTGAATATATACATATACACACGATAAACAAACAAACAAACCATGACCAGATCTACCTGGATCAAGACACGGTCAGTTACCAAAATACTGTGCATTAATTACTTATTATTACTTGCGCAAGCAGAGCGCGCAAGTAATAATTTCGCCCGGTCTCTTCCGCCGTGACAGCTGTCCCGCCATTCGATGTTTATGCAGAAAAACATCAAATCTGTGCCTGTTTTGCTGGGACCAAACGACCACAAATGACCATATCTCTTACGTCATCATTTAGAGCTAGTCATACGTATACTATATACATAATCAGTATAACATAAAATAGCAAATTGTGCCTGATCTGCTGGGACCAGAGTACGTGTTGTGTATATGTATGACTAGCTCTCAATGATGACGTAAGAAATATGTTCAATTGTGTAATCTGGTCCCAGCAAACCAGGCACAGATTTGCTGTTTTCTTGCATAAACATCAAATGGCGGGACGGCTGTTACGGTTTTTGGTGCAAAGTAACCACAGTATACCGCTAATCAATTTACAACTACGTACTCTATATAGTATATGTATATGTATACGTATATGTATACGTATGTCTTACGTCATCATTGAGAGCTAGTCATACGTATACTATATACATAATCAGTAAAAATAAAATAGCAACTTGTGCCTGATCTGCTGGGACCAGAGTACGTGGTGTGTATATGTATGACTAGCTCTCAATGATGACGTAAGAAATATGGTCATTTTTGTAATCTGGTCCCAGCAAACCAGGCACAGATTTGCTGTTTTCTTGCATTAACAATCAAATGGCGGGACGGCTGTCTATATATCATTCTTGTACAGATCACCTAAAACAGACCTTTCGAAATTAAACACATTTCTCGAAAACATGGTAAAGTATCTATCATCTCCGACTTCTACAATTATGATAATAGGAGATTTCAATGAAGACCATAATACTGAGATAGAAAGAAGTATAAAGACCTACATGTCAAGATTAGGCTTTAAACAATTAAATACAAATCCAACTACAGATTACGGAAGTATTTTAGATCATGTATATTTTAACAAATGTGAAAGTATTATTACAGAAATTGAAGTTAGAGACACACTATAGTCCAACATGAAATACATTTAAAACAATTGACAATTTACACTAAGTAATACAATAATTATACTGTATAATATATTTTAATTCAGTTTATATACTTAAATTAATTAATTATTAATTAATTAATTAATTATAATTAATTAATTAATTAATTATATACTTACTGATACTCACATATCAATGATTTATTTTTCTTTGAAAATAAAGATAGAAACTTGAACCATACTTCATAATTCTAGGTGTTTACATGCATAAAGTAGATAGGTAGCAAATAGTTACACCTAATAATTAGACATTTCAAACGTTCCTTCACAGAGATATTGAGATTCCACCGTTTACAGAATAATTATACTGTATAACATATTTTAATTCAATTTATATACCTTTTTTTTTCATCACATATCAATGATTCATTTTTCTTTAAAAAACTAAAAAGGGATCCAGAATATATCTACATCGATAAAACTGTATTTCTTATATAGATAGAAACTTGAACCATACTTAATAATATTAGGTGTTTATATGCATAAAGTAGGTAGGTAACAAATAGTTACACCTACAGCGGTCGAAAGTACTTGTGCGCTCTGCTTGCGCACTAGTTGGCCATTTATGGCCTACTAGTGTGCAACAAGCAAGTATGCACTCGACAGAGTGCAGTTCTAGTTAATAATAGAATTGGGTGTGTTTAATACTTTTTTTCTTTGCCAGTACTCTTTACAAAGTGTGTGGGATTCATTCACCTCAGCTTCAGATGTAAAAAAATTCCCCTACCCTGAACGCTCCTCCGCTTCCATCGTCCAGCTCCAGGATGTAGCCCTCCACGGCGATGGTGGAGAGCGGCGGCTGTTTCCATGACAACGTGGCGCTGTTGTTCTGCGTGCAGCACTCCTCCAGCTGAAGCATGGGAGCCGCTGGGACTGAGGGGAGGCACACAGTAAAATCCTTAACTCAGAGTAACCAATGGATGAAATAACACTGAAGATTTTCCTGTGTGGGAAAAACCAGGCCAAGTTACACCCGCTGCGATATGGAAGGCTTGTGCACGTGCACAAAAACCGGCACACTCACTCACACTTCCCACTGGACATGACTGTGGAGTAAAGTAAAGGACGGGTTGAATTTAATTGAGCGCCTTTGTGGCTGAAACACATCACTCAATCCTCAGCAGAGCGTATCTGCTGAGGAGTCTCAGGTCTTTTGGAGGGCAGGGGGCACTCCTGAGGACCTACTCTGTGGCGGCACCAGCCATCTTCTATCTATGGAGAGGTCCACTGGGGCTGCAGCCTCTCAACCGCTGACAGGAAGAGACTTAATAGACTCACTGGTTGAGATGGCCAGCTCTGTCCTGGGATGCCCGGCGATACCCAGTGCGGGTGGTGATGGGAGAAAGGAGAATGATTGCTGATGGTGCATTAACACAGGCAGATCCAAAGCTACGGGCTACCATTCATTTTCAATGGAAACCAGCGACATGAACCAAAGCGACGGCCGATGTTTGTAGCTGCAACAAAATCTACAAAGCTGGCTTCAACTGCAGCTACAAAGCTATAAAACGACAAAAGTGTTGTTTAACAATTACCATTCACCATTCTCTTCACAAAATTCATACTTGCATTGGGGGAAAACAAATTATTTCCGCTAGTTGCATGTTATTTTTAATCCCAGGCTTTATTTTATTTATATATTTAAAAATATATATTAGTAAATGACTAAATGTACATTCTAGTCCCAATACTTCTGATTGGCTGGTTTCTGATCAGACCACGTACAAAATCTATTTTACACCTTAAATCAATCCCAGCTACAGTGATCCTGTAGCTGAACTAGGGAAGGGAAACGGCTGATTTCCATACAAGCCCTGGCCGTGTGGGCTTCTAAGCACCGCCCGCACGCGGCACATATAGCATGGTGAGTGGTGACTGAGTGACTCCGGCCCGGGCGGCAAGTGCCCCCTATTCTCTCGTCACTCAGAACAGCTGTTTGCTAAGTTCACTAAATCGTTTTTGATGTGATGTTCACAGACATATCAGCTAAATCTGGATTTAAAAAAATTATGAGTTTCTATCAAATATGTTAGTTATGAGACTGGCCTACATACGTTTTGTTTCTCTATGTATTTGTTTGGCAAAGTTGACAACGTATAACAAAGCCTATACTGTATACGTATAACAAAACTGGACTGGCTGAGAAAACAAGGAAGTGTCCCTTCCTGGTGGGTGTAAAGTGTATGTATATGGTTGGCTGTTCGTGCACAAACACAAACTAAATGCAGGTCATGCTGACTGCTCCCTGAACATCCCTCCTACACACATTAGCACCTCAGATGCCATCTATTATTGTTCACAATATAAACAGAGGCTGCAGGGATATGTGAATGCAGAACATGTCTTTGCTCTACAGGGGAATTCTCTGCATCAGAAACAAGAACACAGTCTATAGGGTCTTATGTAACGCATCCCAGGTTGTTCCCAAATAGGAAAGTATTAAAAGTAACAGACAATGTGGAGGTGAAGAACTCCATGACGCAAATTCCATGACAAAAACCCCATTACAGAGAGTGCATCTTCATATAAAAACAGCAAACTAAAGCTGTGCAGCTGTGCTGATTTAGATTCTAAATCAATGCTCATGATATGCTAAACAAGAAGGGTGATTTAGCTGTTGACTGGGACTATATGATTGATTTGGACAGCTGCCAGCCAATGAGTACAAGGCTAAAGTATAATCCTCCTTAAGATGCCTGCACCTGACATAATGAATGTCTTGAACAACTTCTCCTCTCTACCTTTCATTTGGACAAAGTCCAGTTGGTGGATGGTCTGCAGGAGAGGTCCACTGTCCAGGGTCAGGTCAAAGTCACTGGTCATCCTGGGAGTGAGGGTTCCCTTCCCCCACTGGCTCTCTGTCATGTGCACCCTCCGGATCAAGGCGTCAGAGATCTGGTAGAAAGAATAACTATGGTCACAATTCCATTCCAGTCTGTAGTGAGCAGTGTGTGTTCCTGGCCTGTCAGTGTGCTGTTAACATGATGACAACTCACTGGGTTCCAGTCTGTAGTGAGCAGTGTGTGTTCCTGGCCTGTCAGTGTGCTGTTAACATGATGACAACTCACTGGGTTTCTCTCATGTATGTCTGTAGTGAACAGTGTGTGTTCCTGGCCTGTCAGTGTGCTGTTAACATGACAACTCACTGGGTTTCTCTCATGTTAAAATGATGTTAACATGATGACAACTCACTGGGTTTCTCTCATGCCAGATGTTTGGGTCCGATGCCGATCCCGATTTTGGACATGAATGAATTTTGAACATTTTACTTATAGGGATGCCAGGTTGAAATTAAGTGGTAAAAAAGGAATACAATTAATTGCAGATAACAATGTCGTCCAAAAAGTTTTAAAGAAAATTTATAATATAATGGGCCAAAATATACTCTAAATATACTCTACTATTGCTCTACTCGTGACATGTGTGCCTCAACCCTTCTTTCCTTGTACCTCTCCTCTTCACTATTCATTAAAATCTGAAAATGCCATGCCTTAAATATAAAAAACTATTATAAGCTAGTCAAATGAGTACATTATGCCTACACAGACTGTGCATAACATCAAAGGGTTCTTATCAGAGCACCTAGCCATGAAATAATCTGACCCTAGCATAGATTCTACCTAAACCCCTTTATGCCAAAAGACAATTAACCCTCGTCTTGAAAATAATTCAACATCGGAGATTCCACAACCCATTATGGAAAGTGACATCTGACCTGTAGGAAGCCGCTGGGGTCGTTCTCCTTGATGACCTCCAGACAGTACTCCATAAGTCCGGTGGTCTGACGTAGTTTCACTGTACAGTGGGAGATCTGGTCTCGTACCACCTGGGACAGGAGCCAGGGATAAAGGAGGGAGAAGAAAGAATATAGAGAAGACAAAGTGAATTATGGGAAATGAAGCATAAATATTCTCGTTGCTGTCGGGAGGAAACCACCATCTCCGTTGTTGTTTTGGATGAATCAGTGCTATTGAACCCTTTACGTCTGTGTGTTGTTTCGAGAATGATTGAACCAATGAAAATAGTAAAAAAAACACTTCGGACAAAACCTCTTAATTCCATTGGACCCTCAAACTGTCTGCTAAAGCAACTAACTCCACCACCTCTCCCCCTCTCATGGAAGTAATTGACACAAAAGTCACAACACCAACGTTGATGAGGCAGTATTGCTTTGTTTTCTAAATATAAGGTTTTCTTAATTTCCTCAAGCCGTCATTAATGATGACTGCAATCGAATGGTATCATGTATGCAGCCGTCCTGTGGTACCGACACATACAGTGAAGATAAAATGGAGGCATCAGACCAGAGAAGAAGCAATGTGTCCGACAGAAATTAGGATGTAGGAAAAGGTGATAAAAAAGCACAGGAAAGGGAAAAATGAGAGAAAGGCGGTGTAGGAGTGATTGGAGAGTGGATAAGTAGTGGCTGAGACAGAGAGAAGACAAATGGAATGAGAGTGGGAAAACAATGATTAAACACAAGTGTTGATGGATGAAGGGAATCTAAATAAGGTGGGTCAAGACAAAAAACAATAATGAGACTGCACTGGAATTCTATAATTGATAATCATTTGACTCTTGACACAGATTGGGAGAGAGGGGTTGGGTTAACAGACACTGGCAATCACTCCTGTTGCTCATGTTTGCATCAGCAACAGGACACTAGGAACAGGAGGAAATTCAGGGTAGCAGTAAGAGTGAAACACAGGAAGAGAAAATAAAATAAAGTAAAACAGGCTTAGACACAAGACATCTGCGCTGGGTCTCTGAATGACAGGGTTACCAAATGTATGTCTATCACGGTTCACCAGTCAATATAATAATTAAATATACGAATGAATATAGATTACTGTAATGTATATTGCCAATGAATATGGATACAGTACAGTATATGTACAGACTATCAACCACATGAATTAACAGAAAGTATCTGGGGAATGCATGCACAATCTATCAACCGTGAATATGTGAAAATGAAAATATGCATCTTTCAACAGTGAATATACAGTTTGACACACCACACTATTGCCGTTTCCAGACTGAAAGAGGCTATAGTTATTCAGGTGCAGGTATTCCAGATCATGGGCCTTCTAAATAAGGTAATTGGGCATTGTGCTACCTCCATGGTCTACAAAATCTGACCCAAATGCACTTTTATAATATCTGATATCTGTCTGATCTTTCCAACCATTTGCGCCTTGAATGACATGCCTCATACGAATGCCATGATTATAGCGGTTAATAACAAAGCTACGAAAACATTCATAACATTGACCACCAAGGATTCACTTGGCATCAGCAGCACCCATGTGATTACAATATGATTATGCATAAAGTAGGGTGCTAGCTACGAGACCATTACAATATGATTATGCATAAAGTAGGGTGCTAGCTACGAGCCATTACAATATGATTATGCATAAAGTAGGGTGCTAGCTACGAGCCCATTACACATAGAAATCTAGCTGCAGATTTCCCTCATTGCATGACAGCCCAAATGTTGCTGGACTGAGGGTTGCTAGGTAACAGTAACTTCAGGACTTTTATCTGAATGCTTCCAGGGCTGTGAGGAGAGGGAAAGCCTCTATCTGACCATTTCCTGACACAGCATACGTAAAGATGGCTTGAGTAGAATACATACATCGTCGAATACATGCATCGTAGATGCAGACTCAGCTAATTGCACTGTAATCATCACTGTAGTACCTAATTTACCATTACTGTAATGACTGTCGACTGAGGAGACAGTGGTCACAACATCATTACTATCAGTACTACTAACACCCAATATAAGAAAGTAACAAACCTATACTTACAGACAACGCTAATTCAAATGTGATAACGGCATGGGTCCATGCAATCTCTAACTCCTCTAAGCATGATTTACTATAAAGTTCAAGTTGTGGCGCGTCTATTATTGCGGGCCAGTCATGTCCAAGGCCACTGTCAGTGCAAATCGGCCCTGATCGTGCAAATTGGCATTGTTAGGCAACGGTTTCTTGTGAAAGACGTCGGACCAGAGTGACGTCAGCGCAAATCACTGGTGTTAGGCAACGGTTTCTGATGTGTGTGATGTCAGAACAGAGCTTGATCACAGAGAGAGAGACCCAGAGAGAAGGATAGGGAGAGTGAACTGAATGAGAATGATTTCATGGTGTGGCATCATGCTGCACCACTACAGTGTGGTACACACACCGTACCACACACACTGACCCAGCTCATCATATTCTCATTATCCTCCACTTTTCATAAACTGTAATCAATCTGGACACAGCACATGCACGGCGGTGACCCTCTCTCATCATGTTGCGACAGGGAGCAGCAGGTTTTGAGACATGCCTCCCCCTGGGGACTGTGATGATCTGGCCCCATGTCCCTAGTCAGGTGCCATGGAGGTCTGCTGTGTCAAGCCAGGACCGTCCATCCACACTGCCCCGGCGCCCCGCAGTGGCCTGGCACAGCTCCAGGAGGTAGTTCTCACTGCTGTGCTGTCGCAGTCTATTTCACAAACACACTCACCATGTCTCCCCATCTCTTCCTACTGTACCTCCCACTGCATTTACAATCACAATTGGAATCACTTGGAGTTGCAGATCCACTTTATTGTCCCCAGATGGGTAATGACATTATGGGCATGTTATGGTTCGCAGCAAGGCATAAAACTTTAAGATGCATGTACGGTAAAATCCTCAGTGTTAAACCTATCCATTTGTAATGGCCTCGTAAGGGTCCATTGTTCACTCAGTTCAATTGACAGTGATGATGTGTGTGTAGTACATGTAGGTTATTTTAGAGTTAGACGCAGTGATTGACCAGGAAACCCAACATTGATCTGCATACTAGGTCACACACATCATTTACCAATAGATGTGTCTGTAATTTGCCTTCTAATTTGTCATTTGTTTTGTAATCAGTATTGCTGCCGAAGAAAATCCTGGAACTGACAATAGTGTCCTCTCCTCCATCCATCTGTCTTCTGCTTCTCTCCTTACATGACCCAGAAGATTTGCAACAGAAATAGAAGTCCTGCACCACTGACACACATTATTAACAGAAAAAAACTGAAGACATTTTAGTAATGGTTAATCCTTAACAATTTTATTGCCAAGTGCAAACATGCAATGCAGTTGTTTTTCCCCACAGTTTGTTCCTAAAACTGTGTGGGAAGAAAACTGCATTGCAGAACCAATCCCAAAGTCCTTAGGGCAGTCCTTCAGTTAGGGACAGTTACAGGATTGGTTTTCAAAGCAGTGGGCATAGTTTCGTAAAGCCTGTTGTTCTAGCAACTATACCTTCCACTTAGATTTCCCCACACGTATCGGTAGGCTGAGGTCTCCCGATCTAGGTGAGACCACTCTCTTGGTGGATTTGATGCAGAGACACATCAGCAACTTATAAAGTACGTTCTCCTCTCTCCCTGTTGATCTCGCTGCCTTCCATTTCACTTTTCCTTCTTCTCCTTATGCGACCCACTCAACTCAAGTCACCTCTCCTGCCCTCCATTTCACGTTCCAACTTCTCAGTTCACTGAGCAGACGACTTCAACGCACATGCACATATCAGCAGTTTCACTAAGTGTTCCTGACGTTCTTTTTTTCTTTTGTTCTTTTAGGATGGCAATCAGCTCGGAAGGAAGATGTGAACCTGCTTGAGGCCTCCTGATCACCTGCTAATGGGTGAATGGGTTGAGGGAGTGTGATTCAACCTACAGGTCTGAGCTGATAGTATGAGAATATAGTAAGAGCAGAAAGGTCAGAGGAGGTCGATAGAGAGAGACCTGCATACTAAGAGAGTAGTAGTATGATTTCATGCTGTTATCTATGGAGCACTCTAATATAACGTAACTATTATTAAGAGGCTGATACAAACGCGTGCGCGCACACGCACACACGCACGCACGCACGCACGCACACACACACACACACACACACACACACACACACACACACACACACACACACACACACACACACACACACACACACACACACACACACACACACACACACACACACACACACACACACACACACACAACATACTGTATATATCAGTGCTAACAGATGCAAACATTCATTTATGCACATGCGCACACGCCACTGTGCTGTGGAAGAGGACAGCAGCAGAGGGCAGGGAGGTGGGTGTGAGAATGGGGTCGAGGCCGTCCGTGTTGCAGCGACGCAGATGAATGGAGCTCGCAGAGAAAGGAGCCTCAACCTCTCCCAGACATAATCTGTATGTGGTTGTCATGGTGATGAAGCACATCACTGAGGGAGCTTACTCCAACTCAAAAGAACCACTCTGACACTTTCAGACTGGGCAAAAACAAAAACAACAGGAGAGCAGGAGACTTGACCTTAAGACTTCACAAACAACCGCTCCCCCATTATCCACCAACATATTCTCCATCAACATTTCACACAGACAATTGTCCCTTACAGTAGGTTCACTAGGTTGTGTACAAAATTTGCAATGACTCATGCACCTAACAGCAATGCCACCCACCAGACTCCAGGCAGATGAACATAAAACATTTTAGAAGGAGATGATGGACTATGCGCCTTTCTTTAGTGTAATTGCTTCAGTGCCTGCTGTGATTATTAGGTCACTGCGGTACTCAGACACCACAGTGGGCTGCAGTCTCCTAACCTGCCTCTTCTTCTTATATCCATAATAGATATACTCCAAACATCTACTAACACTTTACTTTGCAAGGTCCTTGGCTTGGGGAACAGTAGACCTCTGTGCATATTATTACTATTAGTTTAAAAAGTATACAGTAAAACAGACACCACCTGCAGGGGTGTAAAGTAACTAAGTACATTTACTCAAGAACAATTGTGAGGTATGTTTTACTTTATTTCCAGTTTTCAGTACTTTCACTTCTCCATTAGGCCGACATCTCAAGAGGCAAATATTTGAAAACTTTAGTTGCTAGTTACTTTCTATTATTTATATAAAACTTACATTAACCACTTCAACCATGGCTATATACATTTCGTCCATTTGAAAATATCAGATCTACAGAGCATGTAGGGACATTCTGTATATGAGTACGTGCTACTTTTGGTACTTTAAGTACATTTTGATACCAATACTTTTGCACTTGAATTCCAGACTTTTATAGTATTTCTACATAGCAGTATTGATACTTTTACTTAAGTAAAAAATGTGAACACTTTTTCCACTTTTTCCACCACCTGCATGTACAGTACTTCACCTGAAATGATCAATTACAGGTAATTAATGGTCATACAGGGTTGATTGGCAAATAAACTGAGAGAAAAATGGGGTAGAAATAATTGGCCTCTAAGTTAAAGAAAGAAAACAAAGTAGGCCTAAGAGTGAATGAAAATCTCTATGTAACAACACCAAGATTGTGGTATTTTTAGACAAGCTGTTATGAGGTACAGATGCCGGTTTATTCAGTAAGCCTAATGGCACATTGTAGGCCTATGTCATATTACAGTTGTTACTGACAGTGACAGTTTTAAAAGGGGGACACTATGATTAATATACTGTAGCCAGGTAATGAGTTGTCTCACCTAAACTAGACATCCAATATCACAATAAACCAAAACATTATTCTGTAACAAATCCTTAAGAGGCTCTTCTACTATTTGCACAGCATTTTATGTAGACAGGGGAAATGAGTGTGAAAGATACCATTGGCATTTCACTGTTTCTCTCACTTCAATGTACAGATAAACAGTTTTTGCTGGAGGTTGAATTGATGTGATGAAAGCACTCCAGTTATATAGTGAGAGAATTATTCATTTGCTTTCCAGCACTTTATTTCCCCATTACATTATTATTTATTTCCCACACAGTTGGGGCCATCTTCATCCATCATACACTGCAGAAGTTTCCTTGTGTTTTAATGAGCAGGACTGGAGAAAGTCTCACATTGACAGCCCATGGGGACAAGGGGGAACCCCAGCAGAAAGAGAGAGAGAGAGAGAGAGAGAGAGAGAGAGAGAGAGAGAGACAGAGAGAGACAGAGAGAGAGAGAGTATAGGGAATTCAGAAATCTGTTACTGTATGTTTGTCGAGCGACACCATCATGCCACAAAGTTTAAATTAGGCAAAAGAGACTGAGCAAGAGTCACAGACAGACAGGGAGAGTGTCTCACACAGATGAGTGAGCAACAGGAAGGTTGGCCACAAAGACACTAGGATCATTACGGGATAAAATACAAATAGACTGAGGTGCAGCTGTACTCATTCAAAGGCCTGATCTTAAAGCATCCCTGAGAAGACGTATCGAATAGCAAACAGCACAGCGGGCAGAGGGAGGAAGAGAAAGGGAGACACAGTGAGCCTTACGAATCACTTTGTATCACTCTTCAGCTCTCAGCAGGGCCCCTCGTCTGTGGTGGGTTCTCTGCACTGAAACTACGCTTTGCACACAATTTTCACAATCCCAGATTGTAAGGACGCACGCACACACGCACGCACGCACGCACACACGCACGCACGCACACACGCACACACGCACGCACGCACAACACTAAGTTTGCATTTCTAGCCCATTTTGCCCAGCAGCAAGTTGACCGGGTTGTCCATATAGGTTGTGTTGATGTGTTCCTACTTCCTACTGGGTCATAGATATTATTTCTGGTGGCCAACCTTTTATGGCAGGGCAAATGCAGCAATCTAAAAAAAGGGGGGGGTTGCCCCCTGGGTATAAGGCAATAATTTGCGGAAAACATACAAAGTTGAAATGAGGAGATAAATGGTTTCCGGACCGACAAGTGTTTTATTGAGGAAGTGAGAAAGAATTGTAGAGCGTCCGCTTTAGACGCCTCTTAGGGGTGACTATAACAACTCCAGGCTTCCTGATGATGTGTCAAAATGGACCTGACTCATAAGTATTGAGGTACTTCTCGCCTCCACACAGCATCAAAACAGAAGCCCATGTGTCACCATGTTTGTCACCATGACAAGAGGGCTTTGGCGTCAGTGTGGGTTTGTCCCATGGAGCCGGAAGGGAGAGGCAGGGGGACAGCAGCAGGGCTTTGAGGGGCTCAATGGGAGATATGGCTTAGACACAGGTAACAGGCCTTCTCCTTGCTCTGTTGGTACGATACAGAGACAGTCCTACATCCACAATGGGAGATATGGCTTAGACACAGGTAACAGGCCTTCTCCTTGGTCCGTTGGTACGATACAGAGACAGTCCTACATCCACAATGGGAGATATGGCTTAGACACAGGTAACAGGCCTTCTCCTTGCTCTGTTGGTACGATACAGAGACAGTCCTACATCCTCAATGGGAGATATGGCTTAGACACAGGTAACAGGCCTTCTCCTTGCTCTGTTGGTACGATACAGAGACAGTCCTACATCCACAATGGGAGATATGGCTTAGACACAGGTAACAGGCCTTCTCCTTGGTCCGTTGATGTATGATACAGAGACAGTCCTACATCCTACAATAAAGTCATACACAATAAAGGCCAGAGTTTTTAATTTAGCTGGGAGTGGGACGCGTCTGTGAATCAGGGGATGGGTTCCACTTCAACAGTATGCCCAAAGCCTTTAATGCCAGTGGAGTGGGCCGGTACAGACACTGATCGTGCAGACCTCAGAGAGAATGCTGAGCACCATCTCCACATCCTACCCAGGGGTATTCAATTAGATTAGGAAAGGGGGCCACATTTGTAAAATGACTTTAAGTCAGGGGCAACAAGCCCGTGAGAACAAAAACAGACTTGAGGCTTTTATGCTTGAATATGAACATGTAATGTAAGGGCCTCTTAATCCTTTCCTCTGGGAATCTTGCAGTACACTATGAAGGGAAGTCCTGCAAAACAAAGCATATTGTGCATTCTATTATTATATTATGTGAATGTACTTAAAATAAAGCTGCAATCCATACATTTTATGTGTGTCCTACTAGTCAACATTCAAACCTGTCTCTCGCATGGCAGACAAAAGTTGTACTACTCGTTCAAGAGGGAATTAATCCCCACTTGTCCGGGACAGACATCTCGCTTATGAGCTACAGACAGTGGTACTTGTCAACCAGTAGGTATCCTATACCTGACACAATGTGATAGATAAAGAAATAAAGAAATAAATGTTAGCGGCTTGTGGTGTACGGTTTCAACATATGGTGCTCTGTGTCCAATCGAGTGTGAAGACTGGCTGGCATTTCTGAAATGTTAATGAGTCAGCAGTGGATTGACACCTATCGTTTCATTTTATCTGGTAGAGCTAGCTGGCCAACTCAATTCATTTTCAGTATGGATCATTAGCGCTGGAGTACTGACGACAGTTTAAGTAGATGTCTAGATGCTAGGTCAATCTACGGTTATTATTTATAAGTGCTATTATTCTACTGTATTTTATGCCTTTATGCTTTGTAGTTTAGTTTTAATGTGCTGTATGTCACTGTATCAGGGGTCTTCAACAGGGGGGCCAGGACCCCTAGGGGCTTCTCAAAGTTACTACAGGGGGAAGACAAATCTGTGTGATAGGAATGTTTTTTTTTTTTTTTTTACATTAACCCCTTGAACCATAGCATCCCAATTCTGAAGGGAATATTAGCCAAAAATAGCAGATCTACAAGCTCACACCGCCTCGCACTGCAAGGCTCATTGAGTCTCCGCTGGGCATCAGATTATTGGCTTAGGAATGCAACAAAAACAAAAATATCTCCATGAATTTGAGGCTTCATGGGGTGTGTAATTGATAGGAGAAAAAAATAATATATAGAAAAGATCATAATGTAAACAAATAAAACCGTTAATTTACACTACTGATGACAGTGCTGTCAAACGAGCCTATGAAGCTATCTATGACACCTACAGTACTGTATGTAAAAGTTCTGCAACACAATTTTATACAATATGTAGTGGGGGTCCCTGCTTCATCTCTCTCTCAGTCTCACATAAGGGGTCCCTTATGTGTTTTTAGAATTGTCCATTATGTGAGTGAATAAAGACTGTGACTGTGATCTATAACTGGAAGACATGTCATGCATCAGTGAGTGACATGTCAGAATCAGTGAGTGCCGCACATGGAGCCACCATTCTGCTGGCTGCCATGCAAGACCAGATGCACTGGTCCACTTAAAAAATCCTATGGGCCCAGGCGGTGGCGTAACCGTCTGGGCACCCGACTGGTAATCCAGTCGCAGTGTGCCGCGGGTTCGACTCCCGAGCCCGAAACGGCCTTTACTGCATGTCTTCCCCCATCTCTCTCCAGTTTCCTGTCAGCCTACTGTCTGTCCCTTCAAAAACTAATAAAAGGCGTAAGCTGCAAAAAAAAAAAAAAAAAAAAAAAATCCTATGTCTCAGAAGTGTGAATATCCGTTCCCCCGCCTCACTGAGAAGCCTGTCATCTTTAACAGAAAACACCCTTAATTTAAAGAATCACTAGCTCACAGCTAACATACAGTACATACTGTACATACAGTATACACAGACACATTAGGTTACGTATAACCATATATATATATATATATATATATATATATTTAACAGTATGTGCATGAGAGAGAACATGTGCAGTCATGTCTGTGTATGAGTATGTCTATGAGTGGGTCCACATGTACCCATCCTTCTCAAACCACCTCTGCAGGTGGAAACTTAATTCTACAGACCAACCAGGCATGAAATTGGATGCTGTTCAGCACAAGTGTGTATCTCCCCCTCCCCCTGCCCCTCCCTCCTTCCGTCTTGCTCTTCTACCGTCGACGATTGTGCTTGTTTGGTCGGCCGCAAACAGCTTGAGGTAAACGACGGTGTGCCGCCCTTCTCGTGCTGAGCGCTTAGCTCTGTTATTTCAACATGCACTACAATAGCTACAGTGTCTTATACTACAGTAGATTACAATTGTTTGAGCTGGCCCTCCTAGATTGTATTGTATTGTACCTTCTTTTTTTTTTTTTTTAAGATATTTTTTTTGCGGCTTACGCCTTTTATTGATTTTTGAAGGGACAGACAGTAGGCTGACAGGAAACGGGAGAGAGATGGGGGGATGACATGCAGTAAAGGCCGTGTCGGGTCCGGGAGTCGAACCCGCGGCACACTGCGACTGGATTACCAGTCCGGTGCCCAGACCGTTACGCTACGGCCTGGGCCTATTGTACCTTCTTAACAAGTTTAATTATTATTTAATTAATTTTGAGTCCTTTTAAATCTTCATCAAAGTCTCATCTGCCAAATGGGTGACATAACTTTACTGTAAGTGTTCTCTTATTTCAATAAATGTCCAGAATAAAAGACTAGGCCCAAGGCTGTGTTTGATATATGGTTATGGTCACTCACTTACGTGTGTGTGTATGTGTGTGTGTGTGTGTGTGTGTGTGTGTGTGTGTGTGTGTGTGTGTGTGTGTGTGTGTGTGTGTGTGTGTGTGTTTATATCTGCGCACGCACGCACGCACGCACTCACTCTGCTCTGGGTCAAGTCATGCGTACTCACCATCAGCTTGTGTTCATGCTCTTTGTTTACTCGGGACAGCAGCTGGGCCTTACGGCGGTTAAGGGCTTCAATGAGAGCATCACACTGTGCCACCAGGCAAGCTTCAAACTCCACTCCATTCTCCTGGAACACACACATAGCAATGTACTGGAGACGTCTTTCACAAAATTCACAAAATTCACAAACTGTGGAAATCAGGACACATTTGGACACCTTGTATGTCCAAAACCGTTTTCCTATTTGAAGATGAAAGATGTTTGTTTGTTTTTTTGCAAAAATATAAGAAAAAAAGAATGCAAAACATTCTTTGGGGCTGAATCACTGAATCACACCAAGACAGAATGGGTGATCTACATTGTATGGAGGACACATCATGTTCTGCTTGTATTAAGAAGCAATGAACCACACACAGAGGCAATCTGCAGGCATACAAGACCAGATGCACCAGGCCATAGCGAGGAAGACATTTGGCTAAAACAAGGAAGGGGGGAGGGAGAGAGCGACAGTAGCAGCATTTGGATCAAAACGTCAAGTGGAAAGAGGAGACTGCAAAATGTCCACAGCTGATGTTGTTTGAATTCTGTTCACCTGGGTAGATAAATATCTGATATCCCATGATGAATATCTCACACGTATACAGTTATCCAATTACTGTAGCACCTGTGTTGATAATGCAAAATATCAAATATCAATGGCTCGTTCTTATTTATCCACTCCTTAACTTACACCTCATCCTGAACTCCTTTCTCTCCTGTCTGACTGTCTTGTCTCCTTCTACTCCACCACAATCAGCTCCTCTTCCTCCAACACAAGCTCTTCCCACCTTCTCATTTATTCCTCCCTCTGAAATCCACTGAAGCCTAATTTATGCTCTGTCACACTACAGTGTTGCGTGAGCTTGTACATGTGACACCGGCATGTGATGAAGTATGAATCAGGCTTAATTCCACTTTGGCTCTTGTCCACCAGCCCCTAAATCACAAGTTACAACCACATCCTTCCATCTCCTGCTGCTCTCAACCAAAAAACATCTCAGAGTCAGTCCCGCCCACCGTTCTTAACCCTGTTGGTTATCTGCCTGTGAGTGCCTGCTTGCTGACAAAACAAACCCTGTGTATCACATTTTTATTGATATTGGTGTGTAGACTCTACACCAACTGCAAACTAGGCTTATTTTCTCTTTGTACAACACAACTACAGAGTGGTGGGCATGCGTCACTCCAGCCCAGAAATATGAGGCTTTACAACAATTGCGACAGGAAAGTCTTGTCCAAAAGTTGTACTCTTTTCCCTTACTTGTGTAAAGTTTCCAATGTGAGTGTTCGACAGGCGCCCACGTTTACACCTGTCATGTACATTGTGCTGTGTGAGTGTACACTCACTGATACCAGCCTGAGCCACGGATTAACAACAGGATGACATGGTGGCACATAAGAGAATGCTGTCACTGTCACTGTAGTTTTTTATGAATTGGAAAGAAGAACTTGTGTTCCAATGGAACCAATGTAGTTATTGTAGGCAGACTCAGTGGAGAGTCTATTGAGTCTCCTACCGGAGATTCCAGGTCATCAAATTATTTGTTTAGGAATGGGGAAAAAACTAAAACATCATGGGGTGTGTAATTGATAGAAAATAAGACTTGTTTTGGGTGAACTACTCCTCTAAACACTTTCACTTGAATGAAATAGCAATCACAAGCTCAGGTGTCACGATGCAATGTGTTGCTTGTAGATTTCTACTTTTGTGTGACACTGTCATACAAGGATGTACCTAGGGCATAATTTACACAAAAAGCTGAAATATGGAGATAAAAGGTTTCTCTGCCCGACGACAACGATGTGATATGTTTATTTGCCTCAATCTGTCTTTGCAGTGGCATGGCTGGGCTTGGAAAATGGAGTGACAAGGTATAGGTTCGAGGCTGGACGTGTGCGTGTGCGTGTGCGTGTGCGTGCGTGCGTGCGTGCGTGCGTGCGTGCGTGCGTTTTACAGTACCTGGATGTGCTGCACCATGTTCCTTAGCTGAACCAGGAACTCCTTGGCCTCGCTAGCTCTGTCTGACAGTCCGGTGAGAGCCTGGGATAGCTGGCCCTGAGAACAATACCAAACACAGGACATCAGACGCAGGGCGATGCAGAGGTGTAGACAGATCACACAGTAGACACTTAATTAATAACAGCTATCCTGAATGTAACAACCCTTTTCAACATCCTGTTAGTAGGCTAACGGTTGCCCTTGACAAGAAAACATCAATAGCCACTTTGGCATGACACAACAGATTTCTTTGCCAAGCATGTATCATCAGATTACTGTAGCTACAGTACCTATGAATCCTGTTACACTTACACTCTCAACTTATTTAATGAATTAGTCCCCTCCTCCATGACACAGTGCTAATTAGCTAAATCAGTTACTGTAAAGTGTTTGACAACCAGTTTGGTTATCATCTGATGCAGCATTCATGAGCTCTCAATGCTAAGAGGTGGATTTGGTTGTGGTCAGGTTTGCCAATGTGACTGGAATTCTATATTGTAATGGTACAATCCACTCCAGCCACAAGGTGTTCTTGAGCAAGATACTGAACCCTGGGCCCTAACAGCTCCCTTAACTGCTAGGTGCATGGCTGCCCACAGCCAGCTAAGGATTGGTCAAATACAGAGAAAGAATTTCCCTACAATTATTACAAAATTACAAATATTTGGCTTTACGTAACGTAACTACACTAGCCCAAACCTCCACCAATGTGTAAATGTATCTCTCTAGTGCTTTCAGCCCAGCCTCCCGTTGAGACCATCTGACAGATTAATACAATTAGTCATATTCATTAAAGCCCCACCGATGCAAGATTGTTGTTTCGATACTGATCCTCATTTTGGAAAGTCCTAGAGACCACCAATTAGTAATGATGCTGTGACTGATATATATGCAATTTTCTATTCAAATCAACTAAAAACTTTTGAAAACATTTACACAGATCTTTGAAAAGTTGAAAAAAGTTGCCTATAATATGCTGTAAATTACATGACGAAATTACGGACACCAATGATGAAAGTCTTTAAAATACGGGACACCTGCGTAACTGACGATACCAATGGTGTCAAAACAGTAAAATAATGTCTAAACATAAATTACATTTCTAATTAGCAAAAGGACCCAAGTCAAACATTGAGAAGATTTATGTACGGCTCAGCACTTTTGCTGTTATGTTTTGCTGTGACTTAAAACCATGCACACCCTGCAAGGCATGGGAAGGTGAGTCCGCAGAGAACATAACAGGAAATGCCATTGCCGTGGCCGTGCGCAATGACACATGAATGCCCTTGTTTGGACAACGAGGGAGCAAAGAAGAGGGTGCGTGTGAAGTGGGGTTGTGTGAACAAGGAGGTGATGGAGTCAGAGGACTCAGCCTGACCCCATCTTCTCACCCTCTGGGAACGCCGTTCGGTTGAGTGGACTGGACAACCGCCAAGTGGGGAAGCTTATTGTCTGTAGGGACCGCCGAAGGCGGGAAAATAAAAGGATACATGGTTTTATCTGGTCAGAGAAACAGGGGGCTCGGTTTTCCGAAGCAGAGCAATAAAACCTGCCAACTAAGCTGCTATAGAGGTTGGAGGAAAGAAAAACCTGTTAAAACAACCCATTACACACTTCAGTTCTCTCTCTACAAGCCAACAACAACACAGCATCATCTAATGCGAGGACAGGCCAAAACGGGAGTTGAGCCCTGGAGGTTGACATGCCCTTTGACCCCAGGATTTGGGAAACCCATGACAGCTGCCGCAAATGTGACTCTTCTGCCCCGCAGGGACTGAGGGTCTGAGCCGACGACAGCTGAGCAAAGACTGGAATGTCAACTTTCCACATTATCATGGACCACTTCAGGCAACTTCCTCTCGGACAACTCGGGATTTGCATTCCAATACTCCCATATCCCCAATGATGGAGCAGGGCAGATGGGTCTTTGATGACTTATTATAACTGTGGTTGAACTGTGGTTGTGATTATCATGATTTTAGCCAGCGGCATACAGTAGACTGTCAAGGAATATGGTAGTTACTTGGGAGATGTGATGTGAAATAGTTGAGAGTGTGAAATTATTCTAATGAGCTGTTTATGGTCATTTTTGCATTTATATAGCGCACATTTATCCAAAGTCCTTTACTATGTCCATTACACACCGACAGCAGAGAAAACCAATGGTTAGGGAAGGGTCATGCTCAAGGACACTTCAACATAAACACTCTACCTCCTGAGCCAGTGCCACCCATAGCTAGTGTCACATCATGTATGTCACTCTGAGTCTGTACCAAACAAAACTTCTTTGAATTATATGTTGAGCCTTTTTGTTCTCTTTTTATTTTCTATTCTTTAATTCTAGATTTCTTTTTACTCCTTGACAGCAAATGTGAAAGCCTACATAAACAAGAGTTTCACCTCACTTTTACCTGTAACTGTGTTGTGACGACAAAGTTGATTGATTGATTGATTGAAAAAACGGTTCAGCTAGACGCACCACTAGGTTGCCTTCAACCAATGTGTTTATTCCGTTAGTCCATCACCCCACCCCATGCCTCCATATATGGTCATGCTACGTGACATCATGTGACATCACCAGGGATCTCCATACAGTATATGGGCATATATGTAGTTGCGACGTAGACGACATCATCAGGGGCCCTTCCCTCGTAACATCACGCCTCCATATATGGTCATGCCTCGTGACATCACGTGACATCACAACCCTGGATAACCATACATGGAGAAGACTGGATCATCACCTAGATCTGCATATATGGAGCTGGCCAGCAACTCTACATCTGACCTCAAACCCTTAGATCTCCATATATGGAGCTGAACTGGTCTGACATTCCATATGTTGATCCATCCCCACCAGACATATGGAATGTACAGGGTTTGACCTCATCAAACCCTGTACCCTCAAGACACGCTCCATATATGGCCAGTACAGAATTAATTCCATATGTTGATCTGACCCCCTATGCCAAAGCGCCAGTGTTCGCCCAGCAGTCTGCCGTCACCCAGGTGGATGTGTGCACGCGGCGTGAATTTCGTTTGTGTCCGAGCATAGGCATGGCTGAGGCATGGTAACACCCCGCCTGCCTGTGATTGGTCTACTGACACTGCCCGTCTTGACTGTCCTCCGAGACGTGAGGTTACTCCGTGGTGAGATTCTATTTTTGTAGAAGAGGCAAACTAATATTGTTTATTCCGTTTGCTTTGATTGAATAATTGATTGAACATGCATGTTGTACTATGATTTGATTTGGGTGTGTTCTAAATAAAGTGTTAGTGTTGATTATCGTGTATTAATCTAATTATAGTAAACCAATACTATTACACTAAAAAGGATAAAGATGAAAGGAAAATATACCTTTTTATAGTCGAAATAATGTTTCAAGTTTACACATACAAACAAATTACACAATAATCAACACAAACACACCCAAATCAAATCATATTATGGCGTGCATGTTCAATCAATTATTCCATCAAAGCAAACGGCATAAACAATATTAGTTTGCCTCTTCTACAAAAATAAAGCGTACAAGTTAGCGTTCTCTTCTCTTCTATCATACCATACTACTTATTATTATTAAGTATTATTTCCCACCACGGAGTAACCTCGCATCAGACTATCCACTATCCAGCATATCCACCTTGTCGGTAGGCCAATCACAGGCATGCCTATGCTCGGACACAAACGGAATTCACGCGTGCACGCGACCTCGCCCTCAGGGACGTCAGGGTGTCTTACTGCTCAGTAGTATGCTCAGCTGACCAGGATGTTCCAGGTCAGCTTGATAGTCCTTCTCATTCACATTTTGGTGGCATAGGAGTGAAATTAATTTAGTCCCTTGTTTGTGCCGAATCTGGGTTGCACATAGTTTGTTGAACTCCCTCTGGTGTTGTGGGTGTGGACTTTGCTGATATTAAGGAAGTATTTAGACAGGTACATGGGTATCTTGGTGGTGTATCGAATCTTGTGGACCAGACCCATTGCAAGATGCTGTACTGTGTCGTCAACCCTAAGCCATTCCAGCCTGTCAAAGTGGGCAGGGGTGAGGTGGGTTCGGGGGGTGAGACCCAGTAGTAGCCTGATTTGTTTTGGGAAGTCTGAAGCCTTATTTTAAGGGCGAAGAAACCTTATACAAGGGCTCCTGTAACATGGTCTTCAAGGTGTTTTGGTTGACCAGTGAGGAGATCCTGTATAGGAATCTTGTTCTTTGGTTCACTTTTTTGATTACGTTGGTGGCCATTTTATCACCGGAAAGACTTGCCTCCAGGATGGAACCTACTAGGTAGGTAATTTCATCTTTTCGTGTGATAATAGTCACCCACTCTAACCAAGAAGCCATCTGCCTTGCTGAGATTACTATTTGATCCAAAAAGAATGGATTCCGTTTTTCCCAGGTGTAAAGATAGTTTGTTATCAGCGAGCCAGGTGCAGATTCTACCGAGTCATCTGCGAACAGGAACAAGTTGCAGTCATAAGCTGATGTCATCTTTCCCCAGCTGAGGTCTGGTTAGGATGTCGCCCCCCCTTCCCTCGTTTATCTTTTTTATCTTTTTAACCTTGTACTGTTGTTGTTTCTGCTATGTTTTGCTTTGTTTTTTTTCCTAATAAAGTCTGTTCCTAGTGTTCTTATGTAAATCGCTTTGGGTATTCAGAAAAGCGCTATATAAACTTGAGCTATTATTATTATTATTATGTCAGCGGCAGCGGGTATTGGGTTTATTGCAGGTTGGTCCTGCAATTTGGGGTTTACTAATCATCTCTGTAATTAAGCCAAGTGGGAAAAAGCGCGGGACCATGAATAATTCACAAGCTGCTCTGGGGCCATTCACCATGTTTCATTTTCTCTCCACAGTCGAACAAGCAAGCAAATCTGTCACTGGAAAAGCGGAGATGTCGGAGAAGCGTTGGGGCCAATTTGGATTAAAGCCCCATCCAATAGGAAGATAGAACTACAAACACAAGAAGAGGTAAATGCAATGTCGCTTAACCAGATTAAAGCTCTATTAAAGGAAAAACAATTACTAAAATAAAATAAAATACGAAGCTAAACTATCCATCGAAATGCCAGGGCTTCAGACTGCAGCCGCATGAGCATCACTAAAGCACAGCTTTTTACATTTCTCGTGACCCAGTTTCCCCCAAAGAATACAGTACCTCTTAGAGTAAACCAGGGCAAACGTTTTTAGGTTCCCTGCTCTCTTTCTCATTGCTTAAGAGTGAGGATGTTTTTCAGCATGTGTTGGTTTAAAACTAAACCAAACTCAATTAAGTCTGTATGTATTGATAATTTTGGCAAGTGATTTAAGGAGAGAACAGTAGTGCCACAAACACTGCTTCAACAAGTTTGCGAGGGTCAATGGTAAAACAAATACCCTACAGTACATAAAGTCTTATTATAGAAAGGTTTGGCACACTTTCACCAATGCAGAACCTCACCTTTAGGCATTAAAATATTTTTTATTTTATTTGTGATTAAAAGTATAATCAATCTCCCTCCTTCCTTCCTTCCTTCCTTCCTTCCTTTGTCAAAAATACTGTAACTGAAATTAAACATGAAGGAAGTCAAGTGATTTCATATGTTTGCCATCTATGGTTTTCTCTGTTATACCAAATCCTCCCTTGTGGTTGTTTGCTGTAGCCCTAAGAGAACACATTTTGAAATATTAAGTAGGTGAACTGAAGACCGTTGCAGTTCTGTTGAGCTCCCCTCAAAAACAAAACAAGATCTTAAATCTTCAAACACAACCGATGAATTAAGATTCAGCTAGATTTTCATGCCTCTGTGTCAAACAAGATCCCATGTGGAAACAGCCTGCACAAGCAAAGCCCAAGTGGCCAGTGCATTATTTATCTGGTATATCTGTCACCATCAATAATGCAGAAGAAGTCATTAACAACCCACATCCACACAAAATAATAGCAGTGAAACATGGATTATACGGAAGGCAGTCAAGGCAATGAAACTGCCACAGCTGGCTCACCCCAAGAAACATACTGCTTTATGACGGACACCTAGGAGGAATGCAGCAGGAATTGGCCCAGAAATAATCTATTCTCGTCAATGCCAGATTTAGCCGATGAGGGAAGTCGGTGTCTTTTGCAGGTGATCGGTATAGTCTACCTGCGGTCTGATCCACTTAGGACTTGATAAATGACATTAGGTCATGAAAAGCCATATCAGCTGTGAGGACTATGCAAGGTAAATGAAGTCGCTACAAAGTGCTGCTCATAAGGACAATGGCAGCGACATGTTGAGCTTACCCCCCATCAGGTAATGATGAGGAGCAGAAATGTGCACGTGCACATAAATGCACCGTTTTGTTAATTCTCCTGTTAAAGCGCTGTGATGCTTTGTACTCAGATTTCTGACTGACTCCTGGTTTATAATGTTGCTTCTTACCTATAAACATAGCTAACCCTAACCCTAAAAGAATCACACCCGTGTGAAATGAGGGGCGCTCGTCATCGTACATCAATTTATGTTAGCGAACATTTGACATTGCTACATAAGGTACAAGAATTATCAGCTCTTATCATCATACATCATCATGCATCATCTCATAGTGGCCAATCAGAATGCCTGTTGCTTGTGATTGGGATTTGCTCGTTTACATATGAAGTAAATTTTCCCTTCAATGTCAATGGCGTTTAATGTTTTCATGTTCTGTCATATTTAGCGGAATTCTAACATAATTTCTCCGTTCATTGTCAATGGCAAATCTTCAGACGTGTGGGGACAAAAGCTGTTTTTGCAAAGCTCGGCCAATCACAGCGGAAGTTAGATTACTCCGGAATAGCCAATTAGCTACTACAAACGTTATGCAAAGCTCTGCCAATCACAGGGGAAGTTCGATTACTCCGGAAGTAGAAAAAAAGTGTCACATTAACTATAGTCCCTTTGGGCAACCAGACTACCAGATGACTATTAGCAAACATTTTCTTTATTGATAATGGGCGATAAGATGCAGAATGGGCGATAAGATGCAGAATGGGTGATGAGATGCAGAATGGGCGATAAGATGCAGAATGGGTGATAAGATGCAGAATGGGTGATAAGATGCAGAATGGGTGATGAGATGCAGAATGGGTGATGAGATGCAGAATGGGTGATGAGATGCAGAATGGGCGATAAGATGCAGAATGGGCGATAAGATGCAGAATGGGTGATGAGATGCAGAATGGGCGATAAGATGCAGAATGGGTGATGAGATGCAGAATGGGTGATAAGATGCAGAATGGGTGATAAGATGCAGAATGGGTGATGAGATGCAGAATGGGCGATAAGATGCAGAATGGGTGATAAGATGCAGAATGGGTGATGAGATGCAGAATGGGCGATAAGATGCAGAATGGGCGATAAGATGCAGAATGGGCGATAAGATGCAGAATGGGTGATAAGATGCATAATGGGTGATGAGATGCAGAATGGGTGATGAGATGCAGAATGGGTGATAAGATGCAGAATGGGTGATAAGATGCAGAATGGGTGATAAGATGCAGAATGGGCGATAAGATGCAGAATGGGTGATAAGATGCATAATGGGTGATAAGATGCAGAATGGGTGATGAGATGCAGAATGGGTGATAAGATGCATAATGGGTGATAAGATGCAGATTGGGTGATAAGATGCATAATGGGTGATAAGATGCAGAATGGGTGATGAGATGCAGAATGGGCGATAAGATGCAGAATGGGCGATAAGATGCAGAATGGGCGATAAGATGCAGAATGGGTGATAAGATGCATAATGGGTGATGAGATGCAGAATGGGCGATAAGATGCAGAATGGGTGATAAGATGCAGAATGGGTGATAAGATGCAGAATGGGTGATAAGATGCAGAATGGGTGATGAGATGCAGAATGGGTGATAAGATGCAGAATGGGTGATAAGACGCAGAATGGATGATAAGATGCAGAATGGGTGATGAGATGCAGAATGGATGATAAGATGCAGAATGGGTGATGAGATGCAGAATGGATGATAAGATGCAGAATGGGTGATAAGATGCAGAATGGGCAATAAGATGCAGAATGGGTGATGAGATGCAGAATGGGCGATAAGATGCAGAATGGGTGATAAGATGCAGAATGGGTGATGAGATGCAGAATGGATGATAAGATGCAGAATGGGTGATGAGATGCAGAATGGATGATAAGATGCAGAATGGGTGATAAGATGCAGAATGGGTGATAAGATGCAGAATGGATGATAAGATGCAGAATGGGTGATAAGATGCAGAATGGGTGATAAGATGCAGAATGGGCAATAAGATGCAGAATGGGTGATAAGATGCAGAATGGGTGATAAGATGCAGAGCGCAGATGCTAAATCCTTGGAGTTCAATGAGGCTCGTCTCATTTACACCAGACACACTGAGGCATTTAAGATCTCTACTTCTGATTCATCTCTTATTTCACTTCTGATCTCCGTTTTCCCACTTTCAGGGCATTCTAAAGCCTGCTTGCTGTATGACGGCGTTGCCAAATAGCAGATGTACAAGTTTGTAGATTTTTGTTTGCACAATGTAGTCGTACAATGAAGTATGCTCTCCTCTTTCTCCCTCTTTGTCTCTCTCTCTCTCTCGCACGCACGCACACACAGACACACGCGCGCACATGCACACACACACACACACACACACACACACACACACACACACACACACACACACACACTGCAGTATATCACAGCTATTAAGGGAATGCTATTAAACTAAATGGCTTTGACAAACCACCCCCCACTGTGAAATCTCGTTCTTTTCAAGCCTCAGACCTTCCTTCATTGTCCTCCAACTCATCTCTCATCAGTGAATCAGATGCCACTAGCTATCTTTAAACAATTCATTATCCGTGTCTTTGTCTTTTCATGTGGAGACTTTGCACTTGTGAAGTATACAAACATTCAGCCAAAGGCCACACCAAAATCCTGAATGTTTTCTTTCCCCACACATTTGTGGGCGTTTTGCTCTGTAGGAGTACCACTTTTACTGCTGAACAAAATATATTTTGTCCTTTTTAGTAAGTTACTGTAACTTCTAGGTTAAACAGCTCTCCTCACCTGCAGGGTTTGTTTTATTACACAACCTTTAAATGTAAATGAAGGCCTCTAGGCCCCAGTGGGCTCCTGACAGTGCTGAAGGGCCCACAATGGATCAAGCGAAACTCGCTGCTATTGCTGCATGGCTGCTGCTGACAGCAGCTGACACCAAGACAAGTGACTTAGCATTCAACCCTTGAACTTTTATCCTGTCTGCCTTCATTAACCTGGATTCTGTTTTTGGATTGAAGAGTGTTTGTAGGCTTGTAAGCTCACACCTGTGACGCGTTGTGAGCTAATATATCTGATACTGTCGGTATAAATCGGGCTTGACTGCTGTGGTCAGATTTCTTGTGTGTGCGGCTGTGCGCGACGTGCATGCATGGCTGGCTGCATGCATGTGTGCGTGTGTTTGGGCGTGCATGTGGTGTGTGTGTGTGTGTGTGCGTTGGGGAGGGTACTGGGATCAAACACATGGGTGACATGAATGAGTGGCAGATGAGATAACAAGAGGGGAAAATCTCCCCGCTCCCTACAAATTCCTCCCCAAATTACGGAGGTCGATAACATTTTCCTGCTGGTGTTCTGCTGGAGTTCAAAGGGGACATTTTAGTTGTTGCCAGGGTTAAGACCTATTGCGCTATCTCAGGGTGATCTATCTTACTTATCGTGGCAAGCGTGTACATTTCAAATTTTCTGCTGGAGTCTGCTTGAAAAGGATTTGTCCATGCCGACGCATTGAGTTCTTCAGTATCTGTCACATGAATCACTTTAAATTGACAGTAAACAAGCCCAGGACAACAAACAGCGACTTCGTCTGTACGTGTCGACCTCCTGTGACACCCACTGTAATAAGACAAGCCACTCTCTTCATTTAAAACTAGTTCAGTAGAGATTCACACCGATTTTAAGTTACGGCATAAAACATCTCTGGCACACAGATAACTGAGATTGTAGATTGGCTAAGGTTTTCCACAGAAGATGGACAGGGAATAAGGCATGGAAGGTGTGTGTGCAAACAACATGGAAGGGGCATGAAGAGCAGAAATAATGATCTGAAACGTCATGTATTTCATCTGAACATGATGGGTACACATAAAAGTCACGTCAACTTTCCAGGCAGGGACAATTTAATGCATCAATTTTACAATCTTCCAAGGTCTAAAAGGCATTGCTTTGCCTCACCACTATCAGTGCTTATTGAGGTGGCTGGGATGGAAGTCAATTTTATGATTACTTTGGATAGGTACCAGGCTGCATATGGCAGCAAATGACCAATACAGGTCATCTACTCCTCACTTGTATGTGTGTGTGTGTGTGTGTGCGTGGGGGGGGGGGGGGCGGGGGGGTGAGTGAGATGAGTAATCGCAGTTGATGCTTTCTATATCTAGGGCCTAGGCCTCTCTTTCCCAGATCCTCCTCCTTCCAGTGGATGCTGCAGAGAGCTGAGGTGAGGGCTGCTCTTGTGGAGGTGGAGATAAAACGCCACTGGGTAAAACTGTGCTCATACTGCTCCTGATACGCAGTGCCTACCTGCCCATAACAACGCAGGGTCCAAAATAGTAACAGAGGCGAATGGAGAGGCGAATGCACGCCTTTAGAACTGTTGTTCTATTGCTGGGTCATACCAAAACACACTGACAACATTAGCGGTCTCTGGAGAGTCTTAGCTATCATAGCAGCTAGGGGAACAGGAATGCATGGGGAATGATTTATCTGACTACCGTTGGCAAGCGTGTCAATTTCTAATTTTCTTCTGGAGACTGCAATTAATATTATTTTCTTTTCTATGTGAATGAACAGATTAATCACCTTCAATTGACAGTAAACAAAACGAGACAACAAACACGACCACATAACATTTACGACCTCTTGTGACATCCACTGTAAGACAAGTCACTCACTACTCTGGGTTTTAACAGCCTTCCCTTTCTTTCAAGCAAGAGATTAACACTGATTTTAAGTCACGGCATGAAAACCTCTCTGACACAAATCTGGAGAAGCACAGATAAGAATGCAGAACCGCCATGCAAATCTTCAACTTCTACTTGTGAACCTACAGTAAGTTTGGGGACGTGAAATCGATTGCCATTGTGGTTCAGACACAATGTCATGGAGGAAAATAAAGGATTGTTGGTGTTTATTGCTGCAGTTTATTGCTGCCTGACAGAAGAATGAGGAATGGAATAGATTAGAAGACATGTGTGCAAACAGCACGGAAGGGCATGAAGAGCAGAAATGATGATCTGAAACATCATGCATTTCATCTCACATGGGTACACATAAAAGTCACATTAAACTGATGAAGTCATGAACGGCTGTACAGACAGAAATGCAGGCGGCGGCGACAGGCGGCGGCGGTGGCTCAGGGGTAGAGTGCCTGGATGGTAACCGTAAGGTTGCCAGTTCGAACCCGGGCTCCCCCAGAGTTACTGTCGAAGTGTCCTTGAGCAAAACACTGAACCCCTAATTGCTCCCGATGTGCTAGTTGGTGCCTTGCATGGTTTCGCTGCCATCGGTGTATGAATGGGTGAATGTAATGCACAATCTCTGTAAAGCGCCTTGGATAAAGGCACTATATAAATGCACCATTAACCATTTATTTACCACACGCGAGCGCACGCATGCACGCACACACACACACACACACACACACACACACACACACACACACAGAGAGAGAAGGATAAATTCTGCTAGAAAGCATCTGGGATTGATTCCTCACGGGGTCCGACATCTAAGACCTCTCTGCTCCCAACAACATCAAGGGGGATTTGGTTGCTATGGCGGCAGGTGGTTCAGGTGGTTCATCATCTCCTCATAAGAGAATGTTCCACAGAGAGAGAACACATGTAGTACAGTTTGCCTGCACACACCAACCAGAATGACCCAGTTTGCCAATAATAATAAACAAAGAATGAAACTGAACCTGATCAAACAGCGATGACAAGGAGAGTCAACCACTTAGACCCTATATACTTCATTGACCAGAGTTCCCCAGGGGTCTATGCTTGGCTTCCTCATTCTATACTAATTACTCTGTAGTTGTTGGTTTGTTTTTGTTTTGTTTTTTACATATGATACAGGGGAACATATCTGTGGCATCAGAAATGCAGGGTCCATTTAGACCAGGGGTGGGCAATTATTTTCCCAAGGGGACAAATGAGAAACAGAAAATATTGTGGACGGCCAGGCCGAAAGGCTGAACTCAATTCTGCATATTATTCATTTTATTTCTATATAAAAAGCAGTAAATAGCATTGTTTTGACAAGTGGGTAAGAGTATATGTTATTACCTCTGACTTCAGTAAATAAATAATTAATAGTCCAGATATTGTTGAAACAACCATTTGGCATCCACCTTTCGTTTTTTGGCATGAGCGGACATTTTGAATGTAATGCATGTTAATGAAAGGAACAGGTTGTCAATCACCCGCAATTCACACCAGGAAACAGATTGCGTGTGCCGTGTACGTGAATAAACAGGCTTCAAAATGAAAGAAATGCAGTTTTAGTCCACAGCATAACGTAAAATTCAAATTTTATTTTCTAATTTCAAAGTAACTTTCACGGGCCGGTCAGAGTCAGCCAAAGGGCCGTATTTTCCACTGCAGGCCATGTAATGCCCAGGTCTGATTTAGACAATGGACAGTGGACAATTAGCTGTCACTCTGTCTCTGGCTAGAAAAGAAAGAACACAGCTGACAAATACTGCATTCATTGTCTCTATGGAAAGTAGCAGTTACACACAAGCTCTGAAAGAACTGCCCAACAATGTCACTGAATCCACTCTGACAACACAAAAAAGGGAAAGAAAGTGTGTAAGCATGTGTGAATGTGTGTATATGCATTGCATGTGGGAATGTATCTGTGTGTTCAAATGTGACCCATGTGAGCATATCTATGAGCTTGCAAGATATGGAAACGTCTTCCATATATCCTCCAGAGAGCTCAGTGAGGAATGCCAGAGGAACGCCTAAGGAAAGCTTTGAAACCTGCCCATGACCAGAGATGGCCAGGCTCTGAGCTCTGCCCCTCAGCACAGCCATCTGTTACGGCTCTGTAGGCAACAGCTTCGGATGACAGGTCAGAGCAAGGCCTCAGAGAAGAACATTGGAAATATAACAGGTGCCATGGAAACCAATAGCACAGAGCTCCAACAGCCCTGATATGAGATGTCTACAACTCTACATGTCATGAAAAGAAATTAAGCTTTCATTTAATATTGGTTATTTTATTTCTAATAATCCATATAATAATGAATTGTTGAAGCAAATCAGTGAACTTGGAGGCTTAGTACAATGTGTCTGCTGGGTGTTTGTGTTTAAGATGGTTAGCAGTCTCTCTGATTTCGGCACTGAAACCATGTCCGTATACTTTCACTGTGGAAGTCACAGGTTTGTCATTGAAATTCTGGGTATATACTACCACCAGTTGAGGTTCTAATTCAAAACAGCCTACATTATAACTACATAGTATACTAGGTCTATACAATCGCACTCTCTCACATTTTCCATTTCAGCCTCAGTAAAGATGAGGAAGAAGCCATCAACTTTCCAAGCAGGGTTAATTTAATGCGAGTGGCTTATTCACCACCATCAGTTTGCAATCTCTCAAGGTCTAAAAGCCATTGTGCCTCCCCACTATCAGTGCTTGTAAAAGGAGAGGTGGCTTGGATGGAAGGCCATTTTATGGTTATTCTGGAGAATCTGGACAGGTACCAACCAACTACCAGGCTGCATGTGAAATGTGGGGGGTAATAAACAGTACTCAACTCATCCAAAAACACAGCATTCCAGCATAGTAGGCATAGCTGTATGTGGGTGTGAGTGAGATGAGTAATCATGCACAGTTGATGATGCCTTCTATATACATATACGTATCTAGGCCTCTCTTTTCCAGATCCTCCTTATGGTGCAGAAAGCTGAGGTGAGGGCTGCTCTTGTGGAGGTGGAGATAAACGCCACTGGGTAGAATCCTGCTCCTGATATGCAGTGCCTCCCTGCCCATAACAACCCAGGGTCCAAAATAGCAACAGAGGCGAAAGCACGTCTTTAGAACTGTGTTCTATTGCTGGGTCATACCAAAACGCACCGACAACCAAATGGTTGATGAGGGCAGCAAGGGGAGGGATACATATTGGATACTAGTTATATACAATAATGCCATAATGACAAATGTTTAAATCAAAAAAAAAAAAAAAGGAATATCCACACTCTCAGTATAGTCTCTTATGAGCTTATTTAGTTTTATGAACACACAGCAGCAATTGTTTAAATCATGCATGCTATTGTGTTGAGGGGAATCTCAATAATATAACTTTAGATTGTGCACTAAGTTAATAGATGTGTGGAGATCAAATAAATAAAGGATGGCAGATATGCATTTGAGGTCAGTGCAATTTCATCATGTGATAAAAGGAAGCTGCTGGTTGCTGTCTGGCCGTGCCCGGCGTGAACAGAATTTCAAGTTACCCCCGCCAGCCTGTCGCACCAGACCAGATACACTGGAGTCTCATAGAGCTACTCTTAGTCTTGAGACGTACGTGTTGTCTGTCACCACCATGTTTTCTCGGCTCAATTAATTCGCTGTAAATCATTTATATAGGCTAATCAAAACCAATTGTGACAGGAGGAGAAGCTTACACAATTCCACAACCAAAGATAGCCATTGATGCATAGCGTATAGTTGATGGAATTGTAGCCTAATGATTTGTGGGGACTATACCGGCAACTTGTTGCTTATCATCAAACTGAATTACATCATATGAATGTCTGAAAAAGGCCAGTATCGACAATAATACCATGCAACGCATGTTGCGTAAAATAGCTATCTTACGCACGTACCTTGTGGAGTTTCCACATTGCGCCGAGAGCTTTTACTTCATGTGTGCCGTGTTTGCCTTCTTCCAAACACTGATAACACACGGGCATTTTACACTGTACACAGTACATGCTTAGATTCTCCAGTTCGTGCTCTGTGCAAGTGGAGATTTTCCGGGGGCTGGCGCGGCGACTTATCCTCCCCTGAGCCGGGGGCACCAGCCTGTGTTTGGCGAGAGGACCGCGGGGAGGATGACATCTCAAGCGACAGGGATCGCAGTAGAAGACGTCGCATTGCTCGCACATCACCGTGGCCTCCTTTGGACTCTTCTCGCAGAGCTGACATTTGAGAGCGGCCGCTTTGCTTTGCTGATACCTGTCGACCACCCCTTCCAGCACTCGGTTCTTGGCGAACCCGCGGAGCCCTCGCTCGTCCAGGATAAGGCTGCGATGACATTGCGGGCAAGTGATGCAAGAGTTACGGGGTATCGGAGGTAGGGAGCCGGGGTGTTGTAGCAAATGATGTTGCGGCGGCGGTTGAGGGACGCTTGGAGGAAAAACCCGTACCCCGTTAGGTGATTTTTGGCAAGGGGTGGTCGGGGCACTAACGAAGCCTCCATATGAACCATATCCACTGTCTGCCTCGCTGTATAAACTCATTTTATCCAAATCGAGATAATCATAATCGGAAACCCCGGAACCAGAGGCTCTACTGCTCTGTGGGGATTCAGCATCGGGGGTTTGCACAAGGATGTTTCGAGCGCAAGCAAGGCAAATATTGTGGGAGCACGGTAGAATAATTGGCTCCCGGTAAAAAGACCCACAGACTGGACATTTCAATTCTTCCTCCATTTCGTCCATAGTGGCTGGGTGGTGTAGGCTATATCTCGAAAGTGAGAAATAGTGCACGGACCTCTTTGAATGAGATTAAGCTGCTGTGCTGTTCCAGTCGCGTCCAGTCGCGAATGCAAGTGCAACCTTGACTAGAGGAAAGACATCAATGCAGAGGGAGGGAATCCTAACGCACTGTCCTCCAATAAGCACGCAGTAGCTGCAAATGACGGGAGCTCCTAAGAACAACCATTGGGTAATGCATCTGTCAGTCATCGTAGGTCTGTAGCTAAATGAGCTATATCTGAATAGAATTGATATCAAACTTTGTATATTGCACTAGCTTGTTTGTCAATGCAATGTGAAACACATACCCATAGAATCACATTGAGCCTATTTAGCTTTGCTTAATTGGACCATCAACATAAAGGGATTCCCATAGAGTAGTTGTCTCCACCAGCCGAAGGCATGGGGAGAGTATGTTTTGCACTCCGTCCGTCCGTCCGTGTGTCCGTGTGTCCGTCCGTCCGTCCGTCCGTGAACAGCTAATCTCAGCCACCGTTAACCCGGTCGATGCCAAATTTTGCACACACACTCCCTGGATGCCAACCATGAACCTCTGCCCCAAACTTTCCAGAACGGCCTGTTATAGCGCCACCAGGAGGCCGCTTTGTGCAAAACAAGTTTTTTCACAGTACACCTACAGATTTTCTCCAAACATCACGCAAATTAGTACACAGTCTCTCTAGAGCCATTCAACGAAACGGGTCTTTCAGATTTCTCAGACTCCATCCTGATTGGTTAAGATTGGCTTCCAAAGTTCACAGGAGTGCTCAGTTTCAAACAAAATGCTGCAAATCATGAACACATCGCGTGATTTCCGTGAAATTGTGCACGCACATTCCCACTAGGCCGAGGACGAAATGCCACATGAACAATTTCAACTCAGCCTCAAGGTGGCGCTATAACTGGCCCAAAAGTGTTTTTACCTCTAACTGCACGGATCTGTGGATAACCTGGTGGAGACCTGTGCCCAGAAGGGCACTTTTTCTAGTTATAATATGGGATATACCATGCCTTATAAATAACAATTGAGCCTCACAATTTAAGGTCAAGTTTTGACGCTCCAATGCACTTATTGTGTGTGTGTGTGTGTGTGTGTGTGTGTGTGTGTGTGTGTGTGTGTGTGCGTGCGTGTGTGTGTGTGTGTGTGTGTGTGTGTGTGTGAGACTGTGACTGTGTGTGTGTGTGTGTGTGTGTGTGTGTGTGTGTGTGTGTGTGTGTGCGTGCGTGTGCGTGTGTGTGTGTGTGTGTGTGTCTGTGTTGGGTGGGGGGGCAGTCTATATGTGCTCAAATACCACAGTCATTTACAAAGACTCCATGGCAACTTGCATTCTCAGGGGGGTCGTCAGCGACTCAGCAGGGAAGCGTCTTGGAGAAAAATTAAACCACCAAGTAATCTCATTTGAATCTCTGAGAACAAGAGGGCACTTCATGTGCACTTGGTCTGATTTCATTTGCATATTTTGTATAGCAATTCTTAACTGAAAAAAGCAAGTCTTCCATCCTGTCAAATACAATAGCCTTGGGTTCTATTTGGATGCAATGACAATGAGCATTGTTTGTTTCTTTCCATGAGAACTTACAATTTGCTTAATATTGCACAAATAAACACACACAATGTTGACTGTAAAAAAAAAAGTAACAACTCACAAGCAAGCGCAGCAACTATATTTTTGAATGTGTGGTTGGTTGGTTGGAATAATACAGTAGCCTAATTATTTTTAATAATTTGTTGAAGTACAATTTCATGCTTGAGATTACTTTTTTCAGTTTACAGTTTCAGGAACTATGAAATAGATGACAGCCTGGTGCTTACTTGTTGTGTAGCCTTAGGTAAAACCTTCGTTATGCAATCACCTGCTACAGGATTTAGGATGGCAGAACGGGCACCTTGGTTTGCGCAAGCCCCAAACTCAATGCCACTGACGTTTGACATCTCTTCCTTCTCAGGGCACCGCAGTCTCTCAAGTAACCCAGATTAATTTATGTTTATAAATTCTGCGCCATCTGTGCCCTTAGCAATGACCCAAGAAATGCATTATCATGGTAGAGTATTTGACATTTAGGCCTTAAGGGAAATATGGGGGAACTAAGTCTTGTATATGTATACATATTTAATTTCTTATCTGTCAATCTTCTCTCAAATTGGTTTCATACTGCATGGTGACTGCTCAAGTGAGGAGTGGGATAGGTCTGTTGAATTACATTTATCGAAAAGGGAAATAGCCAGAAGAAGATTGTCTTTGAATGAGGCAGAAAATGGTAAATGGTCCCTTTGCACAGCATCAACAGGCTCTACTACAGTAGGCTATGTAACAAAACATGAATAAGTATAATTGGTGGTACACCTGTGAAGGTAATAGTGTAATAATAGCTGTGGCTGTATTTCCTTTCGGTGTTACTGTGGTACCTTGGACAGCTCCTGTATGGTTCACAGCTGGCACAAAAAACGAATCGTTATTATCTTTCTACTTTTAGGCCTACCTGTCAAAATGGCTGCTGTGAAAAGGGCCCATTTCATTACTTTACATATTACACATGTAGGCTACATATTACTTTATATTTTCTTTAATGATAGTACCATACGCAGCATCTGTTTGTTTTTGGGTGTGTTTACCATAACACTGCACTGAAATAGCACCAATAAAAACAGTAGGCCTAAATTCAGAATACAAATATTTGTCTTTCAGATTTTGACAACATTTAACAAGACTTACTTTACGATCAGTGATATGTGCCCTGACCAGTGATATCATATGTGCCCTCTCACAAGTGTAAAGACTATACACAGTATAAGCCCGATTGTCATGATATGACAGATATATTGTGCGCCAAAAATATCTGCTATATTTTTGGCATGCAACACCATCGTACTGTCTTGAAATTGTGAGGAAACAATTGCAAAATAAATCAAATAACAGCGTAACAGAACTACAGCAAATACTGCATATGGGATGGTATCAGGTTTGGTTTTCAAAGCAGTGGTGCATATTTTCATTGTCCCATTCATTGAATTTAGATTTCCCCAGACGTGTCAGTAAGTGGATATCTCTGATTGTAGGCCTACACAAGAGTCTTAAGGCCTGACAAAAAAATAAGTCATCTGAAAGAATATATATTAAAATATCTGTGCCGCATTTTCAGTTTTTCAAAAATAGCAGACCTACAAGCTCACAGCGCGCCACTCGCGCTATGAGCTTGTAGATCTGCTATTTGTCAATAGCTAAAGTATAACATAATTCTTAGTTAAAACACCAAAAGGGGTTCCCGTCCAGAATGGGTTACGACTACTTTTGGAGTGAAAAACTAATTCATGTTAATATAAGTAATCAACTGGAGAAGTTTCATTGTAATCGCTATTAGTTAACCTTTTTTCCCCTATTCACCTGTAGTGTCTCACCTTAAATTGTCACTTTACTGTCATCTGGGGACCCCTCAGAAATCATGTGTGGACCCCCTGGGGGTCCCGGCCCACAGGTTGGGAACCACTGGCCTAGTGGTTGGATTGTTTTAGAAAGCCATGTTTGAAAATCACATTGTTCTTTTCTGTCACAGGAAATCAGATCTAGAGGAATGCTATAATGATGTGTTTCTTAGCCAATAGCCACTGAGTTGGATTGGCTCCTTGCCTGTCAATGCCATGTAAAAACAAAACGGAAGAAGCAAAAACATCCCAGGCTGTTAGAGGCTATGGAAAGGAATACCAGCATGCATCTGTGTACATTATTGTTCTATTAATGTGTTATTATAGCCTTGCGTAGCCATGCTAATATCACTGCAGGATATTACAATATGGCAATATGCATTGCAAAGGCGAATTGAAGGCTTAGTACGCGAGGCTAGTGTTATTACATGCTATGAGGATGTGTTACTGTATGTGTTTGTTGTAAAAATATCATTGGTTATCAGTTTATTTTGGAAGGAACCATGAGCCACAAACCCCTGTCATTTGTAGTTGGTTTGGTGCTTTGGGTGTAGGTGTTCCTATAAAACGAGGTTGTCATGACTACTCCTACCACTACTACTATTGTTCAGGTCCAGGGCAAATGTGGTTGTGCATTTCCATGCAGTACTCAGTAAAGTACTCCTAATGGAGGCTGACACTAGAGCAAGTGTACATAATAGTAACTGTATGTGTGGGCTGGTTGAACAGACGTGAGCAGCACTAGGCGTGCACGTGCATCACCACTTTCCACCTCTCTCGTGCAAACCACTCAGGCTCTGCAGGGAAATCGAGATGCCATTAATAGCCTAATGATTCTTTTTAAAAAGTGGGTCGGGGAGGCGCTTCTAAACCCAGCTCTCCTGTTGCACGGGGACCCAAGGAACCCTGAAAACACAAAATACCACGAATGCCGAATGGTTTTACTTTGTTTTTTTAGAACATCAACATGCAATCAATCTTAAACATGTGAATGTGTTGAGATGCTTTGGTCTAATTTACACAAAGTGTTTCACATCTGCTTCACAATTAGTTGGGTTACACACAAATCAATCTGTCTCCAAGATTGATCGAGTTGAGGAACATAATTTGACAAGGCTCCTGAGTCGAGGGCTCATGTTATCGACCAGCTCTCTTATGCCCTCTTCCCCAAGGATTGATTCTCTAGCTAAATACCCCAGCTAACAAAGAAATGTCCAAGAAATTGAGAGTTATGGTTTTGACTGCAGCATGTGTGCATTCCCAGATGTACTACTATGTATGCATCTTAATAAACATGACATATTTTACATAACATATTTTTTCTTTTTCTTTTTTATAATATGGAGATACATATTGTCATTTTTAAACTTTTCCCTTGTCCTCCCAGTTCTGTCGATTCTATTCTACTGTATTGCTCACATACGATACAGTAAATCAGCTTCCCAACATTTATTTCAGCACCATTGCTACACGTGCTGCAGAAACCACAATCCTTGCATCCAATCAACTTACCAACCCCCTATACCACCATCCAGCGGGATCTTATTACTGGCAGTACTATTGTTGCCCCCTGGAGCCCTTTGTTCACCAGATTCAACAAAGATAGAACAGGTGGAGAGAGGTGGAGAAAACACACACGCACGCAAGCAAGCACGCACGCACACACGCACGCACGCACGCATGCATGCACGCAAATTAGTATATCATTTTATACTACTAGTAATAAAAAACGTAATACCGCAACCGGGTGGTTTATCAGGCTACACAAATAGTATACTTCTAAAATAAATAAAAATGCAGTACATGAAAATGCTGAATTCACAGTCCAAATCTGAAGAAAAAAGAATGTAGGAGATGGAAATGGCAGAATCCATCAGTGTACATAAAGCATGCATCAGCAGAGCTCGGGGATTTAAAACCATTAAACCCTGTTATCAAATATGAAGACCCCCCCGCCCATGCAACAGCAGACGATATGTAACCCCCTCTATGTCACTCTCTTTCTCCGTCTACATTCTGTAATGCCTGGGGATTACAGCTCATAAAACTATCCATTTTCTATCCCACAGCGATAGCAGTGGTTTTCCTCCCACTTTATTGTCCGGTGAAAGTAATTGGTCATACAATGTATATAGCAGAAGGTCCAGAACCAACCTGTGTTCTTGTTGTGATCTTATATCATTTGGTATACTGGAAAAATACATTTGGCTTTTTCCCCCCCTTCCAGTCCTCTGTTCCTTACTCATTGTACATACATTGTCTGTTCCTCCATTTTTAGCATTTGATACAGACTTATAGCATGTTATGTAGTCATAGCCCTTGTATAGCATAGTATAGTATATATATGTATAGTTTATATGGATAGTTTCATTATGATATTCCACTGTTACGTTCTTATCTTACGCATGGTTTATGAGAACTACTTTTATTTATGTGATGTATTGCCATGGTTTTTGTTCTTGCTTAATGTAAATCAGTCTGGATTAAGATTGTCTGCTAAATGGCTAAATTGTAAATTGTATCCCCCCTTCATTCATTTGTTCCTTTCCTTCTTTCTTTTGTTCATTTCTCCCTTCTTTCCTCACCTCCCTTCACATCCATATCTCAATAATTTGAGATATGGCCCAGCCCACCCATCTCTGCTCTACTTCATTGAGAGGGGCAGGTTGATGTAGTTTGACCTTCCGCATGCACTGTAGGAGGATAGAGAGACGGCCTGCAAACCATTGAACTAAGGGCCGATTCATACTCCTATTTTACCGCTGTTTCGGCGCTGTAGTGCCGAAATGATTTCGGCTCGTCAGAAATTTTCAGTAGCACCGAAGAGCCGACTTTAGAACGGTACCCGCCCCCCCCGAACCTCAAATGACGTCAAATTGTAGGCTTTACAGCGCCGAACCGACTTTTATTCGGCTCTAAAATAGGAGTATGAATCAGCCCTTACTAATGGCTCATCGATGTGATACGTACATCGGCAGTCCCCTGGCCAAGAGAAACTCCTCCGGGGAGCCCCTGATAGCAGTCCAAGTAAATATCAGCTCAGCTTCAACGACAATGGAGATTAGAAAGGTTACATTCAGGGCTCAGTGGTGGCCTTCAGAGCTAAATGATGGAAATTCAAATGAACATTCATGTTCATTTGAAAGGATTATATCACAAAAAACCCCAAAACTGTTTTTTCTTCCAGCAAATAATATATTTTACGTTATTTCGATGTAGGATTACATTTGTAGCCTATAACGTTTAGTTATTCTTTCACAAGACTTGCACAAGGTCCATGGGGCATGAAACTCACAGTGTTGCATGCATTACTTATTTTGGAATATATTTCTTATTACTACCTTAATTTTAAAATAATATATTGTATTACATATTCCTGTCTGAGCAAGAGTAATATATTAATATTACTATTACAACTTACTTAAAAATAAATGCTCAAATTGAACAATTAAATATTTAGTATAATTATAAATTATATATTGCGTAGACCAGTGGCGTATCTACAATAAGGCATTATTTATATTATTATATTATTTACGTAATTATATTACATAATATTACGCAGTGCGTATTACCCAACACTGAAGTGGAAACACACTCAGATTTAAATAAAAAATCTGAATAAACCTTTTGTCACAATGCAGGTTTACTGTACATGTGTAAGGAAGTGGATGAAATTGATGTGTGCAAGTTCCATCGTTTGTGTTGTTTTCATGAAGAGAAAAGAAAAAAGAAGAGGACAGGGAGAGGAAGGATAAAACAAAATCTAACGGCCTGGGCCGTGGCTCAGCGGTCCAGGCACCTTTCCAGACGGCCTTTACTGCATGTCACCCCCTATCTCTCTCCCCATTTCCTGTCAGTCTACTGTCTGTCCCTCCATAAAAAAATATAAAAATAAAGGCGAAAGCCACAAAATAATTTAGGAAAATGTGACGAGAAAGTGTTGAGAAAGTCTGACATAGACTAGTTGTGCGTCTCTTTACTCACAACCACTCATCAGCCCTGATAAAAAATAAAAATAGATAGATAGAATAAACAGTTTAGCATAATAAGGTTATGCATGCAAATAAGGTTGGGCATGCTGAAACATAACTGCCATCATCTCTAGGTCACATTATTGCTTTGCTCTTCTCTCTGTGTATACTGTTACTGCATTTATAAAGAAATAATAAAGGAGAGAGGGGAGGCTGAAAGAAATGGAGTGTATATCTGTATTTGTGCGTTCATGCGTGATGCTTTTACTGCATGAGGTGGAATTACAGAAGAAAGGGAGAGACAAAAGATAGAAAGATAGAGAAGAGGGGGTACAGTACCTTTACTACAGCGCACTAAAGAGCTCTGATACTGTACATTGTGGTATGTCAGCAGGTCATGTAACTGCCTACCTCTATCTATAAAATGTAAGATATAAAAACTGACCCATGGCTTCACACATTATCCAACCTTTGTGATCACATTTGTGCCACTGCACCAATATAAGTCTTAGCATGTACAATGGAACTCTAATCGCGTATGGCTGTATGCTCATGTAGCCTATGTCATCAACACACAAGGCCAGAAGTTTCTGATAGCAATGATCCCCGTATCTGGATATTTAGTTCATCAGTCGTATGGTGGGTACCATACACAACGTGCCATGACGTAGTGTGTTGTGAGCTTTTAGATTGGCTATTTTCACTACTTTTGCACGACTGTCAAATGACAAAGTATAGTATAGGGCCAAAGGATGACCAATATCATTCATTTATGAAACATGTGGAGATACAAGGATTTTGCCCGGCAATAGCAAACACTATAGAAGTTTTAACTGGGCCAAGGCTTAGTTTGTTCCCTATTAAGAGATACTGGGGCCCAGGCCATAGCGTAACGGTCTGGGCACCGGACTGGTGATCCAGTCGCGGTGTGCCGCGGGTTCGACTCCCGGACCCGACACGGCCTTTACCGCATGTCATCCCCCATCTCTCTCCCGTTTCCTGTCAGCCTACTTTCTATCCCTTAAAAAATCAATAAAGGCGTAAGCCGCAAAAATATATATCTTAAAAAAAAAAAAAAAGAGATACTGGGGGAAACAGGAAGGCAGAAGGCAACATTTTATGCATCTATACATTTAATGGCCATTCTCGTGCACGTGTGTGGGTATAATGGAAGTACTATTCATATTTCACTAGCACGTTCAAGTGGGCCCTGGTCCAGAAAAGGTTGAGAACCACAGAGTTATAATTTCTGACTAAATCAGTGAATCAATTACTATTTTATTAATGCCATTGCCAGCTCATATATACAGTGCATCATTGAGAAAATAATTTAGGTCTGTGGTTACATAAATGAGAGATGAGCCATAAATGGAGAAATGTTTTACATCACTTCAACAGACTCAGAAGAGAGGCTTATTTTTGTAAGTAAAGCGGATTTGCTACCCACGCAAGCACACGCTTGTGCATGTGTATGTATGCGTGTGTGCGTGTGCGTGCGTGCGTGTGTGTGTGTGTGTGTGTGTGTGCGTGTGTGTGTGCGTGTGTGTGTGTGTGTGCCTACCTCCCGCTATTCAAGGTGTTACCATACTCAGTTCCTATCCTCCCACCAGAGCTTTCCGATATTCCTTCCCTTCCAGAAGATGCCCTGAAAGCATTGTGGTAAGGTTATCCATCACTGAGTCATCACATAATTATACATAAATGTACATTGGACACTATTAGCCATTTAAGCCCTGTTTAAAATAGTGACAATAGCAAGCTTGAATTTTACTGTATTAGTTTTGCTGTTGTTGCTGTTATATTTGTTCGATATTATATTAGTTCTCTTTTACATTTTCTTGTACAATAACTCACATAATTAAATCAGACATTAAAATGTTTATGTTTTTATTTTATTTTCTTTAGTTTTTTCTTTCTTCTTCTTTTTTGTTACACATGTTTGACAACTCAGGCTTTCACCTTAAAAACTGCCAAGTATTCTGCCATCCACACTGGGAAGTATCAACATTAATGTGAGAATGTGTGAATGTTAATGGCATCCGCAGAGCTTTTAGTGTTGCTGCTTATGGTACAGTCTTTGTGGGGAAGATGTGGATCACTGGCTTCCTTTCAAACAGGCTTGCAAATCCACCTTTCAGGAGGCCAAAGGGGGAGGTAAATATCACTTCTCCCTTAGAAAGGCGTTCACACCCCCTTTTTACCCACCCCCCTCCCTTTTTCCCATTATCTTCACCCCCATCTCTCTCCCCGTTTCTTGCCGACATACTTATATCAATAATGGCAAAAGGCAATTTTTTTGGCATTATTGATACAGTACAGTATGTCGACAGGAAACGGGGAGAGAAATGGGGGTGAAGACACGCAGCAAAGGTCGTGGGGATCGGGACTCAAACCCACGACACGCTGTCAGGCTGGATTACAAGCCTAGGTGCCCGGACCGCTAGACTGGCCCGGCCACTCCCCTTAGATTTGTGATGATATTGTATATATGACCTCAATGGAAACAAGACCACCATACTTTTTTATGTTATCCTTTAGACCATATTGTATGGTGTTAATCGTGTCTCTGTTTCTGTCTAATGCTTTCTAATGCTTTTCCAAACATTTCTGATAACAACTCCTCCCTTATCTTCTCCTCTCAAACCAATCAAGGGTTGTATTTATATACTTTGCTATGCTCACCTGACATTGTGCTCAGTTTATGGTCTTTACTAGTGAAGGTTTCTAGACTCTAAAAGAACCAATCTGTCATGATGACCAGACCAGGTAAATATATGTACTGTATGGCTTCAATGGAGTGTGGGTTTGATGAATTGAACAAGGTGGACCCTCTTGTAAACAAGTGTAATGCTTTATTGGGTCGTCCACTCACAGTTAACAGTCTTTGTATTGAGTTGTGCTTGAAATGTCCTGTAATTCTGCAAACTGTTAATAAATATTTCAATCAATCAAAAAAGGATTCAGTGAACAATAGCATACATGCAGGATGAAGAGAATAAAGGCATGTTCTATGGGTGAATCCAACCCTTTCTTTCACACAGGCAAATCCAATTATAGGAACCAGAGGAGTTCACTTTCTCCTGCTGTGGTCTGACATACAGTTTTAGTTTTTAGAGAGCATTTTAGTGCGAGACAGAGAGTTTGGGCACTTTTCAGAGTGAGAGAGAGAGAGAGAGAGAGAGAGAGAGAGAGAGATGCCCTAAAGCTAATCTACAGCACAGTAGAGCCAGTGTGTCTCTTTGCCTGATGTTTTGTAAAGAAACTGATGGTGAAAACTAAAAGTGTAGACCTTTAGAGCATCAACTATTATTTAAAGGAGTGTTCACAGAAGCTGTACGTAGAACAAACAGTACGAGAGACAAAAACAATAACACTGACCTCATTTATTCCCCCATTTAGACATCTCTGCAAAAGATGGCTATTCAGCATTGCAGGGTCTCCGTGTTGCCTGAGTGCAAAGGAACAAGACACATTATTGTTATAATTATTATTACATAGACATATAAAAAGGATTTAAATAAAACACAATCAGTAGAATCCCAGCGTTGCTGCACATCAAAGGACCACAGATGTTAAGATCAATTATTAAGCACTAATATGTGGACTGGAGGAGACATATTAACTCATAAACCTGTAATTAACATTCACAGCAGCACAGACGGCTTAAGTTTCCAATAAAGTGTTATGACACCCTGTACCAATGACAAGGGCAGTTACTGTGTGTCTGCTTTCAATGTCTTATAAAGTGTCTTAAGATGAGCTCAGCAGAATCTGCGGTGCCTCCCCGGACTAATGACCCACTGGCCGACTGATCCAGTTTTAAATTGCACCTTCCTCTGCATCATGAAACCCCTCGCCTTTCCCTCTGTCACTGCGACACATCACTTTGGCTGGCTCTGAACCTCACTACAGACACTGCAATGACAAGCCGGGAGAGACTGCTAGACTACCACATACAATACAAAAGGAAGGGTATGCATAAATGCAGACAGTTGCAGATATATGCCCCTAAACAGTAGCCCTACGCAAAAGAGAGACACACAAGAAATTGGAATACATAGTACATACTTCCACATACAGTATATATATTTATGCACAGATGTATTTCAATGCAATATATAATATAATATAATATTTGATTAGGATCCCCATTTAAGTACAGCTATTTTTAACATTCAACCTGGTGTGCCTATTTTTGCATGCCATTGCCAATAGGTGCGTCTGTAGTTTACTTAACTTTATATTAACAGACACTCATTACAAGCCAATGAGTCTTTGCAGGTTGTTGCGAATGCAATCAGCACTAACTATGAGACCTAGCAGAACATGTCTGTCTGTCTGTGTGTCACGCTGTAACACCACCCGCCCGCCACCAGAGGGCGCAGCTGTATCACACACAAGAAAACACACACGCACACACACGCACACACACACACAAAAACGTTACTTTAAAAAAGACTTAAAAAGAAAAAACGTTTAAAAAAACGTAAAAAAAAAAAAAAAACATGCACGCACGCACGCACACAAAAAAATTACTTACAAAAACGTAACTTAAAAAACCTTAACTTAAAAAAATATATTTTTTTTTTTTTTTTTTTTTAAGTACGTAATTTATTCGAATTGTTGTTATTGCAATTTACGAGCTGCGTTCGCTTCCCGTGTTCGCGCGTCTTACTTGTAATGTACTGTACGCTATGAGACAGGTGTATCTAATACAACTATACTACACACAACCCCCCCAGACAGATTATACTAAACCTATTAAGGGAATAATAATTTGACATTGACCTGTGCTCAACTGTAATACTGACCTCTAGACTTGCTTGGCTTGTTCAGCCATAACGTTAAGCATACTTAAACGTATATGTTATTTGTTCCTGTGGGCGAGGGTCTCATGAATCATCAGCAGCAACTTGCAATGGGCCTGGTCTACAAGATTCGCTACACCACTAACTTCTACGACACCCATACATCTCAAAATATACCTCCTTAATATCAACGAAGTCCACAATCACAACACCAGAGGGAGTTCAACAAACCACATCCAACCCAGATTCCGCTCAAACAAGGGGTTAAATTAGTTTTGCTCCTATGCCACTAAAATGTGGAACGCCCTACCAACAGCCATAAAGAAATGTGAATCCCTAGACTCCTGGACCCTGTAAAAAGTCCCATCCCCCCTATTTCTCCATACTGTACACGTTTCTCCCTATTTTTACTTTCTTTAACTGTATACGTATAATGATGATTTCCTTTTTTTTAAGTGTATATTTGTAGGTCTTTCTTGACCCTGATGTAACCAAGTCATAGTGCTTTTTCTGGTTTTATCCTCGTGGCAGTTTTTGTATTGACCTGTACTTAAGTATTTCAATCAATCAATCAATACATTTTTCCTGGGTGGCTGGTGGCAGCTTAGTATTAATTTATGGCACAAGACATTACACACTAATACACAGTGAAACTGACCAATTTGTATGGTTCTTTACCATCTTTGGTCATACAACACATTTAGGACCGTGTTTTCTAGGCGTACTGTCCTGACTCCTGATGGTTGCTGTGCATTTACTGAGTTCCTGTGACCAGCATTCGGTTAAAAGCGTTATCTTTTTTTTTTTATATTATTTTTAGGACAGGTTCAAAGTGCATCAGCATCCCTCATACATTTCCCAGTAGCTATTCACAGTGCAAAATGGTGATTGTTTATTACACATTCTGTTTTCACTCAATGGAACACATTGATGTTTTGCTGCTTTGTACTATTTTGAAGAACCTGTACTGCTTGGTGATGACAAATTCAAAACATTTTGGATAAATTCACCATGCTGACATAACATTAATAAATGCTACATTTGCTGCATTGAAAGCAAAAGGGAAAAAAATGTAATTAATTTATAGTACCCATCGAATGTGTCATGATTGAGTAGGCTATACATTAGGCTGCTGTTATTAAGGTACACAGTTTGAAAAACAGACCACTTATACGTTCAAATGTCCGAATGGAAATGGAATGCGGAATCAATCGAATGTTCATTATACTCTCAGGTAACATGGAAAGAAAACAAATGACTACCCGGCTGTATGTTAGGATAGCTCTTATTTGCAGGCGGTAAGGAACTCATTAATCACTGACCAGAGGTTTTAAAAGCCTGACATGCACCCCTGTGGGTTGGCACTTGGCAGGCTGAAAGCATACATTTGCTTACTTGTTTTTCACTCCACAAGAGAGGATGTTAAGCTGTAGAATTCCTGATGCGTTTGGGATCTGGTCATTGATGTATGGTAAGGTTTGTTAGACAATGTATTATCATTCCCTAATGCAAATAAATAATACACAGACAAGAGATTTCCTCCTCATGGTCTTGGCACTAATCCTCCAACAGGCAGGCCCTGCTCGGGTCGTCATTACAGTCACACAAGCATGATGATTCACCCGATTCAAGTGCAGTAAAAGGATTTTTTTATGTCAACATGATGAATTCCCTCAAAGTGAATAATCGTTCTGTATTATGCACTATTCTAGGGAGTCTACCAGTCTTCTTAAAACATACAATATACTGGCCATAATATTAATACAGCGGCCACGAAGCCTTGGGTCCCATGAATCATTAATTCAGCAATAAATAAATAAATCACAGCTTTATGACAGCCCGCTATATACTGTATGTACACTACATATTATTGCCAATTTCAACATGGTTATGATTATTTGAAAAGGTTCTTGTTTTAAATAAAACACTGAGAACAAAAAAGAAACATTCATGTGCCTTGACTTCCCGGTGTCCTGGCAACTGTAACGATATAGGGGGTAAGACAACCATTGTGAGCCATTATTCTTTGGCTCATGGACATAATTTATAACATCTCACATGCTGTGAGCTGTGAGGCCTATAAATGCCCAGAGTTATGAGCCACAGCTCATATACATCCTATACAGGATCTCCTCACTGGTCAACAAAAACACCTTGAAGACCCTAACAGGAGCCCTCGTACAAGGTTTCTTCGATTATGCATGCACCTCCTGGTACCACAGAACCTCTAGTCTAAGGCCCTTAAAACAAGGCTCCAGACCTCCCAAAACAAACTGGTCAGGCTACTACTTGGCCTCCCGAACCCACCTCACCCCTGCCCACTTTGACAGACTGGAATGGCTTAGGGTTGACGGCAGAGTACAGCATCTTGCAATGGGTCTGGTCCACAAAATTCGCTACACCACCAAGATACCCAATACCCATGTACCTACCTAAATACTTCCTTAATGTCAATGAAGTCCACACCCACAACACCAGAGGGAGTTCAATAAACCATGTGCAACCCAGACTCTGCACAAACAAGCGACTAACTTAATTTTGCTCCTATGACAAAGGGCATCTACGGACGGCTGCAAATCGAAACTGGCCCCCGTAAAATTCCCCCTCACTGTATGTTTCTTTTCCCCTTTTACCTTTTACCTATGATGATTTCCTGTTTTGACTATATAGTTGTGTATATTCGTACGTCTCTAAATGTTTTGATGAATTGAAAATGGTGGGCCCTATTGTGAACAAGTGTAATGCTTTATGGTGTCGTCCACTCACAGTTAACAGTTTTTGTATTGAGTTGTACTTGAAATGTACTGTAATTCTGCAAACTGTTAATCAATCAATCAATCAAGCAGCTAGTACAGTATACATTACTGTAGGTTTAAGTTACCCAACTAAGTAACCTAAGGTCACGTGCACGTATCCGCCTAGGTGACAGCAGACTGCTGGGCAAGTGCTGGCACTCTGGCATGGGGGAATCAGATCAACATATGGAATGAATTCTGTACTGGCCATATATGGAGCATGTCTTGAGTGTACAGGGTTTGATGTGATCAGATCAGGAATGTCAGAACAGGTCAACTCAGCTCCATATATGGAGATCTAAGGGTGGTAGCGGGGGCAGTGTCTAGAGTGTACAGGGTTTGATGAGGGCCCAGGTAGGTTTCGGCTGGTAGCCGGGCGCGGCTGCACTAATAACTTTGGGGCAGGCCCGTCTAGAGTTTAAAATGGACAGGTATCAGTCAAAAGGGAGACATCGAAGAGGAAGGATGGATGGGGAAGGATCAACATATGGAATGTCAGAAGAGGTCAGCTCCATATATGGAGATCTAAGGGTTTGAGATCAGATGAACAGTTGCTGGCCAATATTGATGACATCAGGGATCTCCATATATGGGCATTCCCATATTTGGGCTTAATATTGATGACATGATCTCCATCCCTGATGATGTCACATGATGTCACGAGGCATAACCCTATTGACCAACTAACCAACGGACTGACTGACGGGAAATGCTTCGATTTCATAGTAAATGTGACTTGCGGTCGCAATAAACATTTGGCAGTGGACGTCTCTGGAGAATTGTGCTATCATCCTCCTCATTAGTACTGGACTAATTCATGTGAGGGTACAGGGCAAAATGTGAAAATAGATGGGCAATTAGGTTTCCACAGATGTTGATGGGCATTCCTGCAACAGCTGGGCATTCCTGCAACAGCTGCTGCTGCTCATCTCGAATTATAGGCTGGTATCATCATCTCTCAGGTGTGAATGAATTTAGAACCGTGTCCACTCAATCAAGCCTCTCCATCCTTCCCTGTTAGCTAGACACAGGTGAACTTTAAAGAGGGTGGGGGGGTGCAAGAGAGTTTTAATGGTGTCACACTACAGAGTTGGGTTGGGAAGGACAGAAGAGGAGAAAGTGTGTGCATTATGTGTACTTCAGTGTGTCTGTGTGGGATTATGCAAGTGAGAGAGAGAGATAGATGAAACCTCTTTGGGTAATTTATTCTGCTGTCACTGTACAATCCTCAGGGGTGATTTAATTCATAGTGAAAAGATGCAATATGGGTCCATTTTACAATCTGACAAATCAACACTAAGGATTTTACTGTGTCTGAGAGGCATGGCACATGTGCTGCATGCGCAGCCTCTCTCTTGCCTCCACACTCCCACGCTGTGTCACTCTTCACTTGAAATTACTGGACTCCATCATCAGAGATCACATGGATACTCTCACACATGGTTGGTTGGATACCCCCTTCACTGAAGGGGGCATCCAACCAACCATGTGCGAGAGCCTTCACTACATCCCAGCATCCTTTTTTGCAATTGAATCAGCAACAACACAACTACATTTTATTTTTCAATAATAAAAACAAAATACAAATTTTCAATTAAAACTTAAATTAACTTAAAACAATTAAAACTTAAAACAGAATCTAGTTGAAACTACTGGTGTTCTGTACAGGGTTTTAATCCATCTCAGGACCAGAGTTGGATGTCACCCCCTTTCTTTCCTGTCACTCTCTCCACCGGATTTGAACCTATAGGTCTCCCACGTCTACACTAGTACACCTCAGCCAAAGGATATAGGCTGGTCTTCATGCAGAGATACTCTGCTAGACTGCTACAGTACATTCACCCCATAACCCCCACCCCACCACGAAATCGAGTCCCCACCGCAACCACCTGGATTCCAAACTGGGTTTCTCACATGGAAAACCAAACATCTACCACTACCACTCATCCAATGGGGCATACCAGTGATACCACTTTGGCCAAGGGACAGATTAGATTTCTTGTCTACAGCTAGGGCATTTCTGTGGGGCAGAAAAGGGCAAAAAGCTGGAAGTTAGGGAGCAGAGATGGTGGCACAAGGTCAGGGACAGGGATCACTATTTCTTTGAATATGGGGTGCTGATAATGTCTTCCATTCTGGTCTAATAACTGTAATAACTCATTTTAGAACGACATGTCATGTGAAATCCTCATGGATGGGGAGAACGACATACAGGAGAAAGGTGGACAACTCTCTCTCTCTCACACACACGCACGCACGCAGGCAGGCAGATCAACAGACAGACAAGAGGGCAGGCCCAACTTGCCCAAGTTCAACATGATTCAAATTATGGAAGCTATTTTCTGAAGCAACAGTACCACCTACTGCTATTAATCAATCAGCACAAGTAAAGAGGCAAGTAGAGAGAAAGAGAGAGAGAGAGAGAGAGAGAGAGAGAGAGAGAGAGAGAGGCGCTGAATACTTGTTTTAATCCCTCTTGATTCTTGAGAAAACAAGTTTTTCGGTACTGCTAGCTGAATCATAATCAATTGACCACCAATTTCAAGACTATACAATAACACCAATCACTGAAGAATAATTTTTAACACAACACACGTTGTTATTGTTATATCCTATGCGCTACAAATTATGGCAGAAGATCCGAACAAATAGCATGTTTTGACCTGTACAGAAAAATAAACAATAAAGACCATAACTTGAACATACTCACGTAATGTAACTGTGAGGGGCGGGGACAAGACACTAACCGGAAGACGACTGACTGTTAGAAAAATACACTGTTACAAACATGGCGTGCTTGCTGGCTAGCCCTTACGAACCAATGTTAACGTGGAAGACTAAACGCTACACACTGCTATACTATTTTATTATAGCAATATGTCTGACGTCTCAGAAAGTCTCGGCTAAACGGGACAGTCTCAGAGACATTACTGACGGGAACTGGGAGGAAATCTTGTCAGGAGAATGGATGATTGAATTGTGAGTTCCATGCTAACGATAAGTGCTAACTAAATGATCAGCTAAGGTGGTTACATGGCTAGCTGTGTAGTAGGGCTAGCTGTGTAGCAACATTGGCTAGGCTAACCGTTAATCTGATGATATGATTTTTTCCCCAGGTCTCTGCAGGCTTCCAGTCTGAAATATGTTATTATTATTCTTATTAGTCTTATCTTGAATTGTCTTGTCCTGTTATCTTGCAGAGTAAATCTAAGCTCCATGTCTAGTTTACTATATAACAGTGACTGTGATAGCAAATGTCTAGTAATGTTGACAGTTAAGTTGACAGCAAAATAGCTAACATTAGCAATTATGAATATTATTGTTGTCAATCCATATTGCATTTTGTTAAGACTGATGCCTATGATCATTCCGTTTTATTTGGATTGTCAAACTGTTACAGTTAGTGAATGTTGTTTGGTTGCACCAACTCATAAATCTTTCCCCAGTTTTGCCCCCTGGTGCCCTGCATGCCAGCAACTCCAGTCTGTGTGGAATGACTTTGCGGACTGGGGGGACGACATGGGGGTCAACATAGCCAAAGTGGATGTTACAGAACAACCTGGTATGGCCTGAGTTACTTCTCTTTTCTTGGCTGTAATTTGATCCTTGCATTCCCTAACCGTGTAGAAGTGGGTGCATGATCTAAGACTTACCCTCAGTACTCTACATTGAAACACTAACATCAGCCAATGCTTTTGTAGCTACTATAATCAGAATAACATAGCCTGTTATTTCTCGGTTTTGTTATGAGTCAAATGTTGCTTCCTGCACTGTAACATTGCAACTCTCCTCCCCCTGTAAGGTTTGAGCGGTCGATTCATCATCACCTCACTTCCTACCATTTACCAGTAAGTTCTCTGGTATATTGTGGTTATGTCATTTCCCCTTTTCACTCCATAGAGTTCCACTAAGACACTTTTACTACTTTATAGAATATTGAAATGAGAAAATGTGTTGTGTAGGCTAAACTAGTGCCGCAGAAATGTCACCCACTTTTTCTCTACACCTGTAAACCTGTGATGTTTAAAGCTTAGTTTCCTCATTGCTAGAGGGATACATTATTTCCAATGGTAGCAATTTATGTTTAAAAGCTGCATAGCATATTTGTAACTCCTGTTTTCTTTGGTTGATTTTTTAACACTTAAACCCTGTAGTCTTAGAGAAACAGACTTGAGTTACAACAGTATTTGGACCGCTACACCAAATGTCTTTGCCAAGCTCAAAAGCAATGCAACAGACTACTTTTTTCTGACCGATATTTTCTGTCTACACCAAATATCTTGTGCTGCATTTATATCTACTATTTTGTATTTTTGGCAAATGAATAGGCAGGTGGTTAATCACAACATATCACAATTTTTTCCAATATCATAATCATTCAGCCCGTTTCCTTCTCATCTGACTGACAAGTGCATATCTCCCCATTTAAATCCCCCATTAACTTTTTTACATTAAGTCAATGATGGTCTGTAGAGTTGTAGATTGCTGTCAGACTAACAAGTAAATGTTTATTGTTTACATGGATATAATTCAAACTAATGACTTGTCATTTTGTTCTATTCTATAATTATTTGTCGGGGTTGTATTCTATAATTCTATTTCTTTCTCTCACTGTATGTCCCTGTGTACTATTTTAGTTGCAAAGATGGAGTGTTCCGGAAGTACCAAGGGGCACGCACTAAAGATGACTTTCTTAGCTTCATTGATGAGCAGAAATGGCAGACGGTTGAGCCCATTTCCTCTTGGTTTGGGCCATCTTCTTTTTTGTGAGTTCCCAACTTGACAGCAATTGGGATGCAATGTGTATTATAGTAGAAACTGATTTACTGTTATATTTTATATCGGATGCCAGTAACGTCCCTGCAACTGAGAATTGACAATGATTTCCCAAACTACAAACAATAGTTTCTTACTGTGTTGTCTTTGGTTTTGAGATCAGAACAAATTCACACAACTTATATGGTATTGTACCTTGTCTCTCAACTGCCTATTTTATACTACAGAGACTATGTAGCTATGTTAGCAAAAAAAGAATGACATGCTACTATTTCCTCTTTCTTTCCAGAATGAACTCAATGTCTGCTTTGTTCAAGCTCTCCATGTTTATTCGGGTAAGTGAGGTTTGAAGAATAGTTTGCTTGCCATAAAAGCCAAAGCATTGACAGGCAACATTGATGTGTATGTAGATTGTTGTCTATCTATAAATTGGGCACAGTCAGACCGATTGACTTAAAACTTGCTGACAATGGCGTGTGTATTACACACACGCCATTGTCAGCTAACCTGACACTGCCAGACGCTGCCTTAGCTCACGCTGATTGGTTCGGTACGGAATGGATCGGTGTTAGCTGAACTCCCTGAGAGATCCCAGATGGAAGCTGTGTTGGGGAACATGGTTACCCAATACCGCCCCCATCTGGCAGCGTCAGGTTAATTGTCAGCTAGTTTTAAGTCAATTGGTCGCCAAAAATACAAAATGGTATATATAAATGCAGCACAAGAACACTCCCTTTTGAGTGTTCTTAGGCACTGGAAACGTGGGAAGTAGTCTTTCTTTTGTCCACTAATCACACAATCTAAAATATATCTGACCATAAACACTTTTGAACATCCATGCGGCTCTATTCAGTGGCAGTGCACTCTGTCTATATATCTCTTGTTTTATTTCTCTGACACAAGCATGCACCATATGAGAAACGTCAGCGAGTGATTAAAAGGCATTTGTTTCAAATAGACTATCCTGACCTGCCGTGAGCAATGGTGTGCAACTGTGATGTATTTCACCCCTCAAATTTTGGTTTCAATGTCTGTTCATGTTAGTGGCCATGTCCCAACCAGGCTCTCCGTCTGTGTGCAGAGATATTCTGAAGAACTTGTTCACTCACTCCTAGTTAATTTGATTGTTTCAGGCTAGTCTGTACTTGACAGGCGACGCTACATATCAGTACAGTTTAGTGTGATTCTGAGTATTTAATAAAACATTTTCAAATGTGTATATACCGTATGCACACATGCTTGTGTAATGCGTATGTCCCCCCCAGCCCTGCCAGCACACTTATTTGCACAGGCAAGTGCTTTTGAGACCTTTGTGTCAACCCCCCCCCCCATTTCTTGACAGACCAATGTTTGCTACCCGTTACTTAGTATAATCTGTTTTCCTCCCATCCAGCGTTGTCATAACTACATGACAGATCAGTTGGGGATTCCTGTCTGGGGCTCATACATTATCTTTGGTTTAGCCACACTCTTCTCTGGCCTAGCCTTGGGATTGGTGAGTTATTCTATAATACTTGAAGCAAAATTGTGTCAAAATATATTGATGTCCATCCACAGACAAATGCACATCCGATACACAATATAATTCTTGTCTTTTCAGATACTGGTATTCATTGCAGATTACGTCTTCCCTTCACGGCGATTTTCCTCTCCTGACTACTATCAGAGTGAGTGTGAATGTCCATGCCTTGTTTACACTTTAGATTATATTCTATATAAATTCTGGAGGAAAATGCCTCCATCTTGCAGTCTGTCTGTTGATGCAAAGTTAGTTGTGACAAAGGTAAATATTGCTTGATATGACTATGGCAAAAATGCTTATTAATATGAAAATGATTTTGAAAACAATCTGGTATCTCTATTTGTATTGTATTCTTCAAATGTCTCCGCAGAGAAACAAACCACAGATCAAGCTAGGCTAATCCAGCAGCAACAGGAGGAGCATGAGGCGGATGCAGACGCAGAGGAAGATGACGATGATGAAGACGAAGAAGAGGACGGGGATCCGGATGAAGTCTGGCGGAGGAGGAGGAGAGGCTCCCCGGAGGGCCACCCCGAACCCAAGGGGCAAGCCTTCCCTGACGAGGCCCTGAGGAAGAGGGTGGTGGGCAACCGCGAGGAAGAGGAGGACACCTAGAGGCCTGTGAGGGCTAACCACAGATGGCCCCTTAACTCCCCTTTTGAGAAGAGCAGTGGAGTATGGAGTCAGAGGAGGCTTTGATCCTCGGCAGCAGTGTTTACAGCAGGGAACTGGCAAAGCTCCCATCCCAGGCCAACCCTTCCTCCCTTGGGCCCCTGGCAATGCCTTGCTTCTTTACCTCTCTTTCCATCCTTCCCTCTCCTTTGCCTCCGTTTGTCGCTGAGGGCACATTAGACTTGGGATGACCGCTCTCACTCACCAGCTGAGCTGCAGGCTCTGCCCTGGAGAAGCAAACACTCCCAACACTTGGATTTCCCTCTTTATTATTTTTCTTTTAGAAAACAAATAGCCAGTGTGGGATTTGGGGAATGAAGTTTGGTAGAGTTGGATTTAGCAACTTTATGTTTATCCTATGCATCTTTTTGTGTGTGTGTCATTTTGTTTCTCTCTGTTGAAATATTCGACTTGTCTTGCATTTGGGTAACATTTTGTTGCGTTTTATTTGCCGTCTAATGTATGCTTGTGTTTCTTTGTTTTTTACATCGCAGATATTAAAGAAGTCTACATTTCTTGTAAACAAAGTCCACCTTTACCGTGTATCCTGCTATTGTGAGGCACTGTTGTGCTCAGGATTGCACTTTTAGTGTATATGCAGTGGGGTGGCTGGCTGCGTCATTTTAATACGGGAATGTGGCAAAAAATCTAGTCCCTATGTTTTTATAATCTTGTGTGAAGTGTGCATGGTGTCATGAGAGGGTGTGCGTGTGATTCATGAATTTTGGGTCAGGGACCCTTCTATCGCAGTTCTATGCTTAGCAATCACCAAGATGTTGACTTGGATTGAGAAACACTGCTGCTCTTTAAACAGTGTTAAACAGGTAAATATGTAGCCATTGTGTGATCTATCCATATGGATCTATCACCCTGATCAATTGATAATCACACAGTGGGAGTTGCATTTCATTTGGACTCTCCGTATCAAAGAACGTAAATTGGAGATGTGCCATCAGAAAGGCCTACATTGCATGTCATTACAACATCAGTTATGGAAGCATATTCAGGGACCCTGGCTCTGTAAAAAATACATTTAATATATAAAGTTTGTAGTGAGGTTTGGCAAAGCTGCCCTCAAGTTGCTGTTCTTGCTTGATAAATGAAATGGCAAGTGGACCAGAACAATGTTATCCCAAGGAGAGAGGGAATCAATTAGCATACAGTACCAGTAAACCAATGCTTCCAGTTGGGTCTGTGTTTAGCTTTAAAAAAGAATGCACTGTTGGAAAGCATGGTAACTAGCATCTGGCTGGCATAGAGGTAAAACACCCACCCACCACGGAGGCCATGGTTATATTCGCAGCAGTGGTGACTCCTGTCCAACAAACAATTGGAAGTGTTTGTGGGTGGGAAAAGGGTAGGAGATTATGTCCTCGTTGCTGCATTAGTGATTCCTGCTGGTTGGTCTGGGGCTGGTCACCTGTTCAGTGGTGAGGGGAACTGGGGAAGATGCATTTATTTTCTCTGTGTGAAACTGTTTGGTGAAAAGAAGTGGCCGGTGTTTGTATGTGTTTATTGTAATTGTTGGAGGAACATGGTAGTTGTGTACACCTTGCCATGCCAACAGTGGGGGTTGGAAGCAACAGTGACTGTAGTGTAGGGAATTGGCATCAACTAAATGGGGAGAAACTGTCAAAAGAAAGCCACAGTAACCTATTTTATGTTGGCTCCAACCTTGTTTGTACCGAGCACCATTTTACCCACCCACTGGTTTCTCGTTAACTCATCAGCAGTTAATCTTCTTTTACACTAACTGTTGAGAACGTCCATTTCACTTGAATGACAACGCCTGTGTTTTTTGTTTAGTTTTTTTTAAACCAGAAAGGTACAATGTTTGACCAATGTCCATTAGACATTTTGCTCTACTTATAATCATGCTTAGGATGAGACTTGCAAAATTGTTCATGATTTCTATTCTATTAAAGAAATTTTAATTTTGGTGATGGTTGAAATAATCATTAACCTATAAACTAGCCATGGCTTGTAGCTTTCACAACTAGTTTGGGTGCATTAAGGCTTATTTTTTATATTCTGTTGCCATGTTGCTATGTTGCTCGAGTGAAATTGCGTATTTTCAGATGGTGTGTTAATTTCCGTTGAGTGACAGTCATGCAACAAAGAATGAAGTAAGCCTGAGCCTTACTGTGTGAACAACATTTCTCTCAATAAAGACTCTTGAAACCAAATCAGTCCATCTGTCTCATTGCCATCTGTGTAAGCCCACATCTGAATTTTAAACAAGCTTACTCTGAATATTAACCAAGAATGAGCATAGCAATGTCATTTAAATCATATACAATCTGGATGTTAAACTTGAAGGTATACAAGATACCCTGTTATTACTAGGGCCCGTATTAGATGTTTTTTATAGGCCAAAATGTAAGTACATTCCACAAATAAGGCTTTATAGGACGAGTTGATATGTTTGGTTGTAAAGTGGGGTGTGATAGTATTGGATGAGATGTTTTTGTAAAGCATTCCCCATTGAAGATGTTTTCTGAAGCTTGCCCCCGTTTTCCCCAGTAGATGGCAATGTTGCACATACATTCCACCATGGACAATATCTACCTGCATACTATCCATACTCACAAAGTTTGCTATTTCAGAACAGAGTAATGTATGGGTGTATAACTGGTCCGTGTATTTTACGGCCATTTGAATTCTAATTTCGTATTTGACAAACAGTATTCAGAATACGGTTTGGTGTTCTGAAAACTGTTGGTCAAATATATAAATGGTAAATTAATTAATTCTGTTTCGAACACCAACGAAAATCTAGAATCGGGTTATATTTTCGTTTTAAATACCTATTTCTAAGTTTTTAATGAACAATTTCTAAACAGTATTCAGAAAACGAACCATATTCTATGTTTTAATTTACCATTTATATATTTGACAAACAGTTTTCAGAATTCTGAATACTGTTTGTCAAATACTAAATTTGAATTCAAATGGCCGTAAAATACACGGACCATAACTTGCATATCAAAGACTACTCCAATGGCATACTTAATCTACCCCCAGGAATATATGTAACCATAGCATTTACACAGCTACACTTTAGGTAATTAGAGACAGGTAACTTTAAAAGAAGCTAATGTCAAGATACAACATAGGCTACAATCCCATCTCTTTATTCTCTTGAGACTTGTCATTTCCTTTTCAGATGTCTGTCTCAGTCACTTCCATCCTCCCAGGGGGATAACCTTTGTCTTTGCGCCTCTGGATTAATAGGAAAGACGGTCAAAGACTGGATATTTAATTATGTATCAGTGTTGTCATTGCATGTGCACTCCATTTAGTGGGGTTTCACTCCCCGAGGGTGCAGAGAGGATGCCACTGCCAACCTTCACAGTAAAATCACGAGTGTTCATTCTGAGGGTATAAACATTTACCTGTAAGCCTCACCTGCAAAGCCTATACTTCAAAGTCCTGAGTGTTGATCTGAAGTTGTCACTCTCTGACATTCAATAACAAGTAAATACACCTACATTGCTGTTGGTTTATAGTATTTTATACTGTTGTTTTCTGTTCTTGTTCATATACTCAGGGTCCAAGAGTCCATCTACTTTTCTATTGCCCTTGTTTTTACCAAGGACTTATCAAGGTTTCATGTGGGTTTCCATGGTAACAGTCTTAATTGAATTTATAGACGGTTTGAAATATAACCTGGCAGTTAAGTGTCGACTTTCAAATTAAAACTCCTGCTATCCTAATTGCATTTAGCTGTTTTATTTATTTTTATTTTATCTAGCATTTTAGTGTTTGTTGTTTTCTTTTATTTATTTAGTATTGTTTTCTTTTATCTAAAGGAATTTGTAGCGCTGCTCTGAAAAATGCCCACATTAAAATGTTATTGTCATCATTGTATTATAATGTGCTTCATTTATTACCTTAATGTAATGTTCAAGGCAATTCATACATCAGGTGTGCACATGTGTATGTATATACTGTAGTATAACCATGCATGTACTAACAGTCCAGAGCAGTCATGGGTATTTGTGTTGTATGTGGGAGAAGAAGGGGTTGAATGGAAAATGTGCATCCAATATATCTTGCTGTATGGCTTTCAGCTGTCATTCAGCTGTAATAGCAAGTGGCATTGTAAATAAACTAGTTTGGTCTGATCAAAGGATGTGTGATTGATTGCACTGGTGTTGGCAGAGCGTGCTATTCAAAATGCACAATTTCCATATTGGCTATTTATTTTATAGCCACCACACTGTCAAGGAGGAAGTAAATGTACAGTAATTGTTTTGACATGGCTGCTTTATAGAGCGAGGCTGCTGTTTTGGTACAATTTTCTCAAATGTCTCTGTTCATTAAACGCTTCCGTGGTGGATTAAGTTTGGATGAGGATGTCCTAGTGTGTGTGAAGGTGTGTGGTTTATGTGTCTGTGTGTGTGTGTGTGTGTGTGTGTGTGTGTGTGTGTGTGTGTGTGTGTGTGTGTGTGTGTGTGTGTGTGTGTGTGTGTGTGTGTGTGTGTGTGTGTGCACTGTGCACTAACCCTAACCCAAGGTCAGCAGTTCATTATGTCATGTATTATGTAGTATACAACATGATGTGTACTTATTGTGAATTGCATTAAATAATGAAAGCTCATAAGATAGAGATAAACACCAGCAAAATGAATATGATCTCTCTTTAGGCTTGTCTAGACTTGGGCTGCACAACAAGAACAGTCATGTATTTCTCATCAGACTCGTCAGACAGACTGACCCCCCTTGGAAGATGTACCTTTATCTACCATCAAGGATGTTCCTGAAATCAAGTGTTGGATGCCCTGTGAACTTGACTCACTTTTTCCACCAGTGGTAATAGTAGCAGACCTCAAAAGCAAACATAAACATCCAGGGTCTGGTTTCCCACACTTTTCTGCACTGTTTCCATATACTGTTTCTGAATGCATCACAATCACATAATAAATCAATCCACTATAGTAACTGGTCTTTCTTGCTGCAGGCCAAGTATTTCCATATAATTTGTTTGACATGGAATGTGTAATATACAAAAAAGGGAAGAGGGTATTGTAGATGGATGGTGTCAGAGCCAACTGTATGGCTTTCATGCTTAAAAAGCTTTAATTTATGAGCAACAGCACAATAATTCAAAAAGGGGAAAGACAGATTTTTTAGTCTTTATTTTTTCTTTTTCTAAATTCAAGTTCCAGGGCTTGTGGCCAGGGGCAGGTTTTGCTCAAACCACAAAAATCCACGAGAAAAACAAGGCAGTGTTATACGATCCCTCCCTTTCTCACTGGGGCTACTGGACACCATCGAGGTGCTAGTGGTGAACGGACAAGGCAGCACTTGTTCTTCTAAGCTGCCCGTGTCCTCTCAATGTCCTCCATGTGGTTAGACCATTAAATCCCATAAAGAAGATGAAGAGATTGAGATTCATCTTGTTTAGGCTTGTAATGATGATTTATTTCTGTCATCAACCTGAAAAGTTACAGGACACAGATAATGCCCTCTTTTCATCTCAACTCTGAAATCTGTTCCAGGTTGTTGTCCAACCGTTTGAGATCACTCAAAAAACAATGACATCCTATTCCTTAGTGCATCAAAATTACCCCCCACCAAAAACTAAAGAAAACAAATATCTATTTCACAAGCAACCGTGCCTCTGCCTAGCATTCCCACTCCGCCCACTCTTATCCGCAACTATAAGGAGTATGTCATTTCCTTTCAGGCAAGATAATGACATGTTGGCTCATATCTAGATCAAGAATGAAAAACTAAAGCCTGTTATTGTGGTTGTTGTCTCTCACTGAGGTACTTTTTGTTCCAGAGACCTAAAAGTGGCATGACAGGGAGACAGGCCTGCCCTTGTCTTTGTCAGGATCCAAGGGTCTTCCTCTCACTGTACGCAGTTATACTAAAATAGAAACATATGCTCCCATGAGGATAAACACTAGAAAATGGACTGGACTGGGCTGGCCGGGCTTGCAATGTGCCAGTCTGCCCCCCCAGAACAAGGACTAATGCAAGAGCAAAATCCCAGGAGAGCAAAGCAGAAAAATGTCAACATTTTCTTTTTTTCTTAACAAGTTTGTGTGACTCATAGCTATTTGATTCATGTGAAAAGGAAACTCCTTTCATTTACTGCTACTGAAATAAAATTTCCTCTGGTCCTATAAAACCTGCTAACAATATAACTTTGGCTTTAAATGGAACAATGGAACACTAATACTAATAACGGTTTGTAAAGCACCAACCGTATTTGGTAACTACAACAAAGTCACACAGTACTGCAAAATAAAGGGGGGAACAAAACAAAATATCAGTTGTAACACAGCCAGCATATCAAACTATAACTAACAGAAACTATAATAGCAATAATAGTGTTCTCAAGAATAGCAATGAAAAGTCACATGAATTAATAATATTTGCTGCCTGAACACCGCTATTGGCACATGCAAATGTATCCTATCTTATAGTTTTAAAACTACCACATATCTTAGTGAAATACTGTAATACTTTTGCATCATAATGATACAAAAGTATTTCAGTCCAAGTGAAGTTAAAAAGTAAATTTTTACTTTAAATGTTTGTTTATATTAGTGCTGCTGGTGAAGTGGTTTGAAGTGAGTCTTGTGGGCTGGGTCAGTATTAAAGATAGATGTTGTTGTGGTTAAAGTAGCCCCAGTGTTTATTTAGACGCCATTAGCTCTAAAGCAAACTTAGCGAGGACTGTAGTTGCCATGGATACAAGAGTTTGTTGTGGAGCGTGGCACCTGATGCGAAACATACATCTGGTTCTCTTGGTTCAACCAAGCAGCAAGCATGCGAGCACATGGAACGGAAATCCTATTTAAATGTTAGCAATTTAGATGGTTGACAGTTGAAGTCTGCAGGTGCACAAAACGTTACTCGTGTGCCATTTAACAATATACAAATATGTGTTCTTCTGCAACATTTTGTATGGTAATCATTTATAAACATGGCTAAACTTTCTCTCTGGATCCATGTTGTCTACCCAGTGAAGTAAAACATCTTCTCTTGTTTCTACAAAAGGAAGAAATGAAGACACAAACTCTGTTTTAGACTAAAACGTAAACAGCACAAGATACTGTAGACTAGAGTCAGACATTTGGCCTAAAAGGATAACACAAAAAGTCCAGGGAATGAAGAGTTAATGGTCCATCTTTATCAACATTAAAATTCTTCTCATAGAATATGTACATTAACCACCCTGTGACAACTAGGCCCTTGAGTGGTTTAAGAGCTATTTAATAACTGAGATTATGTTGGTATAGAGTTGAGAGCTTTGACAGAATCTGCACATGTCCAGAGACTCCAGACCGTCTTAAGCCATGGCTTATGCACTTGGAAAACTGCAGTGCACTAAAAACAGCAAGATAACAGTAGGGCAGGTCAGGGCCCCAGGGCCTCAGGCCTTGCATATTTTTAAGGTTTATTCTGTGCTGTAGGTCAAGGATAATTTGTTTTACCTTTCCATACTGTGTTTATAGGCTTAGAGCCACACAAAGCCAGTATAAGGCAAGCACATGGCAATCCAAATAAACGCACATCATTTCAGAAATGCACAAAAGAGATGTGGAATATGTGGGAGTCCATCTTAGCAAGAGTTCCATGATTCCATCCTATTATTTGTGAGGAGTGCCAAGGAGACAATTCTTTGTCAATGTGGTCAAACTTTAAGTTAAGGAAAACAATCTCTTGGTATACCACTACGGGACATCAAGTCTATATGGCCCTGCCCGGTCGAACCTTTCAGAAACACTCCCTTGTATTCTGTTTACCTTGTGGTTACATAACCAGGCGATGACGGTAGCGATGCCTCATGGCGCTTTGTGTTATTATGATGTGTGTTATTATGGTCTGCACAGTCAGATGACGCATCAAAGCCTTTCCTCTAACCAGTACTGACAGGCTGTTTTGGCCTTTGGCCTGTCCTGCGCAGAAACACAGGGTTAACTCTTCTAAAGAGCTGGTATATGAATGGCATTTGCTGTGAAAGCGCAACTTAGAAGAAGTTGACAGGCCATGGAATACGTAAAACAGACAATTCTAAACTCCTTAATATTGCATTTACCAGGCGACCCGACAGCCCATGTGGCCCACCATGTAGGCTCGTCTAATGCATGACAGTGAGTCCTCAGTTCAATTCCTGGCTGGACCAATTGCTGCATGACCCGGTCAGGGGATCTTAGTATAATCTGATCGACAGGAGGAATTGACATTTTTTTCTGTTTTTTTCTGTTTGTTTCTGAACAAATATCAAATATTGGTAAAGTTTTCTAATATTCTAGCCCACAAAATAAATCAATGCTAACATTTTCAGACCGCGTCCTTGGTATTTTGGCATAAACTGATTGACAGTTGGAACAGACTTAAAATAAACAAATTGTCCCTGTTTTCTGATGTTTGCTTCAGAACAAACATCAAATATTGGTTCATTTTCCCAATTTTCTAGCACAAAAGAAAATCAGGAAAATGTCATTCGTATTTTAACATTATTTTGTTTGGAACTGACAATGGTTTTCACCCCAATACAAAAAACAAAAAATAGGCCCAATATTCAATGTTCTAGCCGACAAACAAAACATCATCATCATTGTCACTTAGGTCACATGGTCTTTAATTTCACAATAAAAGCTGTAGTCTAGTCAACGGACAGGCAGGCAGGCAGACAGGCACATAGGCAGGCAGGCAGACAGATGCTTAGAACATTGACATACCGGTACAGTTTTATACCTCAATGCCATACATTAGGCTATAATAATAATAATAATAATAATATTGTTTTTCCAGATATTTTTGCGTCTTTCGCCTTTATTATTTTTATCCTACTGTAAATGTGCCACGTCTCTGCGTGCATGTGTGTGTACGGTTGTAACTCCAGAACCGTTCGCCCCACCGACTTAACATTCAACACACGCGGTCACACCCCCACAAGGAGTGCAGTGCCCGGTATCGACCCACGGTTCTCCAGAACCACCACAAAAGGCTCTGGTCAGGCTCTGCCACTGGGCCTAATCAGCTTAAATCCCCTCACCTGTACAATTTCCAGCCTCTGCCTCAGCCAATTGATTGCCATGGCAACCCCACACCTGACAATTGATTAGCCTACTTAACCAGTCCACTTTTCACAGTCAGTCAGTTTGCCCTCTTCACACACAGGCAGATACAGAGATATCCATGTGGGACACAGACAGACGGTTAAAACGGGTGCTATGACAAGTTGAACCTATTATTAGGTTCCCAAGTTGCATCGTTCTCAAGTAGGCCGGTAGCCGACGGGCACGTACAGGTCTAGTATAACTATAAATGCACGACATCTCTGTGTGTCTGTGTGCGTACTGTTGTAATGCACATAACTCGACAACCGTTTTCCCCACCAGTTGGGGGAAGGGGGGGGGGGGGGTATGTAACAGTGCAAGCAGAATACAATGCCCCCCCCCCCCCCATTTTGTTTATTAATCCTACAACCCTTGCATGTCTCTTTAGGATGTAATTATATGTTCAAAAGCACAATAGAACAATCACTATTATCCACTTGAGACTAATGCTATGAAATTATCCAGGATACATGGACATCAAACTGTTATACGCGCACGCGGAATCCTACAACCTGAGGTGGTCTTGACACTTCCTGACTCTTAGAAACATACTTCCTGGCACAATTCCTACCTCACATACTCATACTTCCCGTTTATCTTTAAATCACAGTGTCAGGAAAAAGGGGAGGGTTATGTGTCTGGTGCAGTGTCCCAGGGTAGGGGTATGACTCCGGCATCTCTCTTGGGTTTTGCAACTGTCGGGGAGGTATAAAGTGGAGGAGAAGGAGGGAATGAATAGAATAGATGGCCTATTTCTGCATAGCCCTGACAGGCTCACAGAAAGAAGATGCCATGATTACCAAGAGGTAATTACAAGGTTTATATGACAGGGGGAACAATTACTGAACTTCAGCCGTCTTCATGTCTCAGAGGCACAGTCCTTTTTAATTGCAGGCTCTGCTGTTTGTCAACATGTATTTTTAGGGAAGGCTTAAAAGTAATATAAGGCTTCAAGCAAGTCTATACGATGTCTGAAATTTCGTTTGACCCTTATGTATTTGGATGCAGTGACTGTCCTCTATTGTGTTTTTATTTATGACCCAAATTGTCACAAACATGAATGGAAGTTCATTCTGCATGTCTGAAGTCACATACAGTGATTAAATTCAGAGCAACAGCATCCATGACTGCACCATTAGTGTAGGATAAGGCCTACTGTATTGACAATGGGACTAGTGTACCGTACTTTGTTTCTGCATAATGCAGGTCACTCACTGCACGGGACTAGTAGGGAGTATGCTGTTGTATACAATTGTTCATTGTTGAGGGTATTTCTGACACTGTGAAGTTGTTCTGTTGAGTCTTAGTTTTTTGTTGCTACCCTTGCTGTATCTTACAATAGTTATCTTAACCTTTATCTGTATTTTAACTGCTGTGCCGCCTCTGGCAACTGAATTTCACTCACAGGATCAATAAAGGTCTATCTACCTAGAGGCGGCCATAGCTGAATGGGTAGAGAGCTCGCCTGGGAAGAAGAATGTCTTGTGTCCCTGAGCAAGTCACTTGACATTTGATGATATATACGAATTGCCCAGTGGTAGATAAACCGCAAGCCTCCCTTTGATTTTGTTATAAGGCTGGGCCACATTGACAACTAGGGAAACAGGAATCACTAGGGGAGGACAACGTTTTATGACCCTACTGATTAGAAAACACAAGACTCTTGTCACAAGAGGGAACTCCTGCTCGTGTTTCATCTGTCGTCTGAGTTGCATTAATTATCATCCTACTGCAGCCACCTGCTCGCGGTCACTTCACACAGGTGTGATTTTTCTACAACTTGAGTAAATGCGTTATTGTAGCTTACATACCAGGGTCCAGGCTGCCACATAATTGTTCTCTGAAGACAATAATGCATATGATGATGAAGGAGATCATATGCATATGAAAAATACAATAGAGGACAGTCACTGCATCCAAATACATAAGGGTGTGTTTTATGTTTTATGGTCATGATTCACCAGGATCTGGATGGCTTGATTCTAGGTTTAAAATAAACAAGATTTTTATTTTGGGAAATCTCTATTTGAAAAATGAATGGGGTCTGTATTGATGGATTCAGAAAATGGCCGCCACTGCTATGCCCTATTTGGTTAACGATGATGTTGCCATTGAGAAGAGGTGCAGTTGATTATTCTGTTGTCATTCATAAAATACAATCAAGCTCCCTTAAAGGATTAGAAGCAACATGAATTATGTGAATGTTGATGTGATTTGACTGTCCCTTATATGAAAATGGTACCGTTTTCCCACATCCTCTAAAGTTGCTATGCTAGACCCCCCTATAAAGCTTTTAAGTCAGAAAATAGAAAAAGTGCTCAGAGAGTGAAATATCGTAACTGTTATTGCTCCCTGGTGGTGAAAGTGACATCAGGAAAGATTTACTGTGTTTCAAGATTTACTGTGTTTGACATGTAAAGTTTGTGTTGCACTCATATGAAATAGAGCAGTCCCGGCCCCTTTCATGACAACGACCTGCCCAGGAAATAATTCCCCATGCATTTTTCCCATAGACATTTTAAAAAGTATTTATTTAAAGACCTGTAAGCCAACTCGGACTGTGACAAACAACGGCCCAAATGTTTTGGGCTGAACAAATAATTAGAAGAAAAAAAAGGCAGGGTACAACACTTTTTTGTTGTTTTTCTTCTTTGTAATTATTTGTTCGGCCCAAAATATTGTGTTTGTTGTCATGATTTGTCACGATCCGAGTTGGCTTTGTATAAATAAATACTTTTTGAAATGTCTATGAGAAAAATGCATGGGGAATTATTTCCTGGGCCTGTTGTCGTCATGGGGCAGGACTGCGACGCTCTATATATGTTATTAATTTAGTTTTCTCACCGTCATGTTTTTATTCATTGACAACCCCTGCACTCAATACACAATACACAATATATTTAAGTTTAACTGCCAAATATCAAAGATAATTCATTAAACTGCATTCAAATGGTTCTCCTTTTGTGGTATATGTCAGTCACAGAAGTGGTGATCAAAACAAAAAAACTACTATAGGTCTTAATAGGACATTGATTTCTGAGTTCCTATGTTCTGTACACTACAGTAATCCCGCACAGATGGGTCGTTCTCATAAATGTTTTACTCAACTTCCCGTACAGTACATAGAATTCAGATGCCCTCAATCCTGTTTGTAATTCACCTCCATTGCCAGCTGACAGAAAGAGTAAACCACAAACAGATGGTAGCACATGCAGTAGTTCATTTTTCCACTTGAAAAGTCAACACTTCAAAAGTGAAGTTCCTTATGTACCAGTGGCAGTGTAGGAATTGTTTTCCTGGGGATAAAAGACACACTGTACGATATCGGCCATCTTCTTAATGGTCCATGTGTGACATATTAAGTACTATAGTCTGGTACTACTGCCAGATGCCCAGAAGCAGTCCAAAATTACAGAGGTGACCCGACTTGCGACTAGCTTGCGTGTGTGCGTGCGTGCGTGTGCGGGCCTGCGTGTGTACGTGCAGGCATGAGTGTGTGCATGCATTCTCCCTTTCAACTTTACAAGTTCACACTGAACAGTAGATTATCAACACAGTATTATGGTGCTAGCAAAAATCTAACTATAAATGCGCCACGTCTCTGTCTGCGTGCGTGTGTGTAATGCACGTAACTCGAGAACCGTTTCACCCACCGACTTTACATTCGACACACGCAATCCACATCCCCGCAGGGAGTGCAGTGCCCGGTATAGAGTCGGTCGGACCCACGGTTCTCCACCACAAAAGGCTCTGGTCAGGCTCTGCCAGTGGGCCTAATGAGGCCAACTCCTTTCACCTGGGCCAGGCTTCCGTTTGATAAAACAGTAACAATTAAAGGTTGGTAGTACACTTACATTTCACATGTATTATGGTCAGTTATTATTTCCATGTGGGACACCGACTGACAGTTAAAACGGGTGCTATGACAACTTATATCATTAGGTTCCGAAGTTGCATCGTTCCCAAATAGGCCGGCCGATGGCCGACTGCGACGGGCACGTACAGGTGTTCTTTGTGCAGAGCAGATGTGATGTCATTCAATTGCCGTACCACTGACAAAAAACACCATTACTCCACTGACATACTAGGCCCAACGACACGGCCAGCACAAAATCAGGGTTCCAGTGGTGAAACCAATTGAAAACCTGTGAGCTAGTTGAGTGTTATGTTTATATAATTCCACATATCACAGGTGCAGGAATTCCAGAACTCCCAGGAGGAGAACTCCAGAGAGTCTGGACATGTGGAATTCTTCTGCAGCATGTGGAAGATTCATTTCCCCTGACTAAAGAGACTGCTCCCCTCTCACCCCACTGAGAGGTCACAATCAACCCAACAACAGTGGACCAGGGAAGCCAGCAGGGTGAGAGGTCAAGTCCCAGCCAGCCAGCCAGAGTCATGGGGGGTCACGGAGCTATACCATATATAAAGTATGATCACAACTCTTCTCTCTCCTGACTGTCAGACGGAGGCAGCATCAAGGCTTCTATAGTGTCCTTTGATTCTAACCACAGTCTGGACTCTGAACAGTCTCAGGACTGTATTCAGAAACCACAGGTCAAGCTCTGATATTTGTTAAGCACTTTCAACCTGGCGTCCCTATTTTCTAAAATGGACGCCAGAAATGTTCACAGCTTATAAAACATGACTAAAATAGCCGATCCTATTTTCGTTACTCATACGTCGTATGGCTTAAAAGGGGACAAACCAGACTGATTTAGTAGTTTGTTTTCCAGTTCAGGTTAAAAACTACTGCAGGGTAACTATAGACTGACCTTACATAAGTAACATCTGCAGCTAATAAAATAAATAAATAAAAAGTTGACTGATGTGGCTCTGGACACAAATTGAACACACGCATTATTAATTCTATTAGTAGAAGTTGTGTTGCTTATTAGCCTGCCATCATGTTCATCCCTGTCAGGCTGGAACAGCTGGGGGGAGTCAGTCAGTCAGTCAGTCAGTCAGTCAGTCAGTCAGTCAGTCAGCCAGCCAGCCAGCCAGCCAGCCAGCCAGCCAGCCAGCCAGCCTGCCAGCCTGCCTGCCTGCCTGCCTGTCTGTCTGTCTGCGTGTGCGTGCCTGCCTGCCTGCCTGCCTGCCTGCCTGCCTGCCTGCCTGTCTGCGTGTGCGTGCCTGCCTGCCTGCCTGCCTGCCTGCCTGCCTGCCTGCCTGCCTGCCTGTCTGTCTGTCTGTCTGTCTGTCTGTGTGCGTGTGCGTGTGCGTGTGCGTGTGCGTGTGCGTGTGCGTGTGTAGCTAATCGAGCACCAAGATTAGCTCCCTCATGTCCTGGTGGCTGCACCCCACAACTGACACAGCCCTGGCCCCTGGGTAGGCAACCCACTCTGTAAAGAAGGAAAACGATATGCACATCCCAGTTTCAGAATACGGTGCTGGACCCAAAAAATGACTGAATGAAGAAAAAAGTGGAATGGTACGATATAGAGTGGGTTGCCTAAATGAAGAAAAAAGTGGAATGTCCTCACACAATATAGTTCTGCTCCCCGAAATAAAAAAGACGGGGAGCAGAACTACATTGTGTGAGGACATTCCACTTTTTTCTTCATTTAGGCAACCCACTCTGCCACTCTGGTGGAGAATGTAGGTGTTGGGATTATGATGCTATTAGCTGACAGTCATTTTGCTCTATTTGGTGCCATACAGATCAATCAACAATTTCAACATTTTTTGTTACAGTGATGTGATGTGATCACTCAAGAAGATACATTTGGTACCAGCTAAGTCAAGTGTTTTCAGTTGATTTGAATATATTTTTGTGCACACCAATCACATAGCATTTCATGCTCTCTCTATAGGGGTTAAGTTAACACATTCCTGTGTCAGTGTAAATCCAGCTCTCTAAACGCAGGACAGGCCTTAACCTGCTGTTTGTTCTCTGCACGCCAGAGAGTTCCCACTCTGCCACAAAACATTGCAGTCCAATCAGCCACCTGAATTCTCTTTTTGATCACACTTTAACTGGCTTTGTTCCACATAAAAAAATATATTATGAAATGCAGTGCATGTGCACAAGAACATCCTCCTTTACTTTTTAACCAGGGATTCCTTACCCTGTCTGATTCCTTTCCTAATGATAGCTTTGGTATGTCTTTTCACCATCTCTTGGTCCTTGAGAGGAGGTGGGTGTTTGAAAGTGCCAAAATACTATTAAAATCTGGATCAAATAAATAAATAGTGTGTGACAGGTTGTTGGCTAGACACAAATCCTCAGACTTCATTTTAGCTCTGTGAAGAAATCCGTTTCATGAAGAAGAGGCACTGCTAGACATCTTAAATAAAAGCCACCGGCAGGTATGGACATGCCAAGCCAAGCTGCAGGTTAAACAGTCAGAGAGTGGTGTATTTGAATGATGCACTGCTTTGTCGTAAGGGTACTAGGAGACATTAATAAGTATTTCTTTGTAGTCTACTCTAGACTATAGCACTGGTGGGTCGCGGACAAATTCTTATGGGTTACGACTCGAGTAAAAATCTAATTTTCTTTTCCTACACATATATATATATTTTTTAAATGTAGGAACTATTTATATTTAAATATTTTAAATGTAGGATATTTCAAAAGATCTTTTTAAATAAAATAAAAATTAAATAATTGTATAAAAGTTTAAACAAACAAACAAACAAATCTAAGATATCCATCCATCCATCCATCCATCCATCTATCCATCCATCCATCTCCAACCGCTTATCCGTAGTCGGGTCGCGGTGGAAATTAACAGCTCCACCAGAGAGCTCCAGACTTCCCTCTCCAATCCCTCTCAAATCTATGATATTCCACGAATAAAAAATATAAAAAGAATTAAGACGTAGTGGAACTAGCTGATCTACAGGCTCACAACACGGCGCGAAGCAACGTGTGTGCTTGTAGATCTGCTATTTTCACTAATTTGGGTCCCAGGCAAACGTCTAATCTCTCTTTTGGGTCTCGACCGGAAAGGTTTGGGAACCACTGGTCTAGAGAATGTACACTTGATGTGTGACATAAAAAAAAGGGTTTTACAAACAAGTAGGCCAGCCTAGTTGTTCCCTGTGACATACTAGCGTCATGTCCAGGGGGTGTATTTGTACATCAAGCTGCGTCACACTACAGGAACAGGAGATAGGCTCTTGCCCTATGGGCGTCATGGCTCGGCAAGGCTTACTTTAGGCCAGCCTACAGCTACAGTTTCAATCAGAGTCTGAAATGTGTATTTTAACAGAGAATGCACTGCAGTTCAAAAGAAAAAGAAGAGGAAAAAAAGGCTCCACACCCACTTTTGCCAGATTTTCCCCTTCGTCACTATGGTTTCTTTAGGTTCCCACATTAAATGGAAGTGGGAAATTCCCTCCCTCATTCTCTGAAAGAGTGTAAATTTAAACAGCTCATATACTCTAAACAGCTGGCTATTTAGAGAAATGGGATCTATTTTGTTTTTCTGGGTGTGTTTTTTTTCTGTCAAGCAACCAACCCAAAAGCTATTAAAGTCACAGCATGCACAACAGATGCCATGGGATGTTTGGGCGCCATATGACTTCTTTGTTGTTATTTGTGTTGTTCTGTGGTCCATGCCAACCCCTGTGGCATGATAATGGAGGGTTATTTGAAGGCTTGTATGCAGACTGGTTTTAGCCCCTGCTGTAATACTTGAGGATTTATCGGAATGCACAGGGCTGCAGATCGAGGGCTTCGCCTGGTCTAATAATGAATTTAATGTTGCATTTTTTAAGCTGAACCTCTAACTGATAAGGGGTGTCTTTCTTAAGGGCATTTCAACTGAACAGTTGATAAGTTCGACCTGGCGGAAAATTAAGAATGTGAACTTTGATCGTAATTAAACTCAAAGTTACTGAGGACTGAGGAAAGTTTAATTTGTTTCTACACCACTGGCTTGGCATACACAGTAAAATCCTCAGTGTTATTTTATCCATTGCACATTCATCTTTTGGATCCTTCTGGGTCCATTTGGTTACCTACGTCCTACGGTATACACTCAGAGTTAACAGTGCGCAGGTTTATTTCCAACAGATCCCATAATAACCACACATTTTCACCACAAGTGATAAACTTCCTGTTCCTTTAGTGTTGACTTTATACAGTATCACGTTTTACATTTCCTGGAAACTCTTTATAATGGAGACATCGAGACGACATATGTTATCCATATGATTTCACTGGGTGAAGTCATGTTCATTGTTTATGTTCATACTGTAAGCTAGCCACAGGTTAACACCAGTATATAGTGTAACCATAGTTTTTTATATTATGTCAGGGTTACAGGGAATTAATTCATTAAGGTGTCAAAGCCTCTGAATTGGGCAATGTCATCCGTATGACACATGCATACAGTAACTAGAACTGCACTCTGTCCACTCTGAGTGCCTACTTGGGCATTGCACACTAGTAGGCCATAAATGGCCTACTAGTGCACGAACAGAGCGCGCAAGTACTGTCGACAGCTACAAACATTCAAATCTCAGCCTCTCTGTAAAACATTGAAATGTGTATGTATGTATATGTAAGTTGTATATATGTATATGTAATTTGTAAATTGATGACTATAGTATTAAAGGTAGGTTTCAGATTACATACATGTATACATAGAGGCATGCATTACCTTTAATCCACCCGACACTATATCTTCATATAAACAACGTATATACATGTGTGTATAATGTAAGTTGTATATATGTATATGTAATTTGTAAGTTGATGAGTAGTATACTGTGGTTACTTGGGTTGTTTTATGCGTATGCCGTGGCTGCATGATTCTGAGAGTACCGGCCAATGAGGGACCACTACTCTCAATGATGTAACTAACAAACTAAAGTACGTTTCAAAATTGGTATAAGGTCAATAAGGGTATGTATCGGCTGGGTATGTATGTATGTCGGTGTACTCCACCAGCCAATGAGGGACCACTGTTCTTGATGTAACTAAAATACGTTTCAAAATTGGTATAAAGTCAATAGGGGGTATGTACCGGTATGTCGGAGTACTCCCCCGGCCAATAAGGGATCGGCTGGGTTTGTATGTACGTCTGTGTACTCCACCGGATATCCTTTGGGCGCCGCTGGCCTAGTGGTCCACTCCAGGCGCATGCCACATATAGGCTCTTGCCTGACAGTGTGTCGTGTGTTCGAGTCCCGTTCATGATGACCTTTGCTGCATGTCTCTCCCCCCTCCCTCTCTCCCTCCTTCCTGTCTGTCTTCACTGTAACTATCAATAAAGGCACAAAAGCCAAAAACAAATCTTTAAAAAAAGAGATCCTGTATGTATGTATGTATGCGTTTTATATGCATATCTTATTTTATTTTATTTTCTCTGGGGAGTTGTTAACCCATCTAAAACTTTCAAACACCAAACTGAATGTGTCCATATATGTATATTATTTTATGGTTCGATGTAGGTAATGGGTATATGTGTATAACTGTGTCCTTTGTTCCACAACGTGTCTGAGCTTAGCTGTCTGTGTCTTTTTTCTGTTCTGTCTTAGTCATAAAATGTAAAAATCTCAATAAAATAAAATAAAAGCCATAGAGAACGAGAACTGGATCTCGCCAACCAATTCCACTTTCTTTTCCAATCATGGCAAGGCCCAGGGCTGGTACTGTATTCTGTATTACAAGCACAATTCTATCGATGCACACTAGAAAATGGACTGCTCCACTGTAAGTCTAATAGATAGTCTGTGGCTTGGGAGCCTGGGGTTTGACCCGCAGAAAGTTGCTGCGTATGTAGTTAACATCAGCATGAGAGGGCCGCTCTCCAAGCCACTGGTTGTGTAACGCTGGGCCCAAGAGCTGTGGCAAGTCTCTATTTGGATGGAATGGATGCGGTTTCCTCCCAAGAAATGAGGGTGGAGGATCGAGTCGAGTCCCGGTGAACTGAACGTTTGCATTTGGTTTATTTCAGTACACTGCATCCAGGGAATAGAAGACAACAAGATAAACCAGAATCCACCCAAGAGGGAAATGTTTGCGTCATTCAATAATGTGAGCTTGCAAAACCATAACGCTTGTCAGATGAATAAATGATGCCGGAGAATGTGAAAATCTGTTGTTTTCAGTGAAAATATACACAGACCATGGAGACTAATCCTGCAAAAGTTACTGCTCCTCCAAAATCCCCCCCCCCCCACCCCCCCAGGATTTATTCTGAGTTACAACATACAGTATGAGTGTTTCTCCTCTGCCAAGACAGCCATCAATGTTTTCATTAGAAAATCTACAAGCTGTCGCTGGTGTCTCAGGTTCATGATCCTGCAAACTACCGAGGGTCTCTTCACCTCCTTCCTTGCTCTGGACGTCACGTGACATCGAGATAACGTTGCATCTGGGATCGCCGCTCCCTCCAATGTTGTGTCTAATTCCTCCACCCCCCTCTGGTACTCTGTTTCTGTTCCAGATGTTTCCATGGTTACCCCCTGTCCAGTCCGGCTGTCCTTCTTTTCAGGACATGATTTGGAATGTGACGTTGTTGTGTCTCGGGCCAGAACCTGAGTAGAGTCCAAAAGTCTGAGGTCGTAGGTCAGGATAGGGCACTGAATAAATGGGGTTAAACAAGTTGGATTACAGCTACGCACACAGATGTACACACCTCACAGTCACCGGCTAACTTCAAAGGCGCACAATTTCTGTATTTAATACCTTGTTTTGGACATTCACAGCGGAAATTTCCTTATGTGAAATGTATACACTGTGAAATAAAAGGCCTCTCAGAATAGGAACCGTTGCCGCCGTGAGGTACAGGAAAAGAGATGTTTTGCTAAGGGCCTAAAGCCCGGGTTTTAGGTTCGCCTCAGTGACGCTGGGGGATCGGCCCAAACCGGCGTGGGATCACAGCTCTTTTGGTTCACGGCTGCACTAACATCTGGTTCTGTTTAGGCACAGTGTTTATTCCACGCTCCGTTCCAGGGACTGTTTGTAATGCGTTCCTGTGTCTGTAGGGCTAAGAGTGAAAGCAGTCTCAAAGACAAGAGTTCAGCCATGAGATAGCCAAGTTAATCCCTAGGACTGTCCTCTGAGCTCAGGCTGAGATGGATCTTTTATTGTTGTCATCTCTAACTCACTGTAAAGAAAGCGCTTTTGTCTCACATCCTTACTCTGTGTTTTTCTCCCTATTGTCTTGTGGCAGTTTTTAGCATGGAAACAGGTGGTTTACTTTTAGACAGCTTTTACAGCAAGTTTCTTTATGCACCCAAGCAATGGGAACCGCTGACGGATAACCCAACCATTTAAAAACAGGCTTTTGTTTTAGGAGGAGAAAATTGCAGAGTTCAGGCCTTGAAATAGAAAGTGGGAGGGCGTGACACATACTAATTTCCGTTGCTCACAACGTATTCTGTGTTGCTTGCTGATGTTGCTGTTATATAAAGACCAAAGAGTTATAGTATATATTTCATTTTAAGTTTGGGGATACAATAGTGTAGGAAAGGATTTCAGGATTTTCAGGCCCAGTCACGGCCTAGTTAGAGACCAAGAGGGACATCATGAGGGTGCGTCTTCATGCCAAAACACAATTGGTATATTGCAGAACTGTTAAAGTTCACGATTGGCTCTTGCAGACTTGTGTACCAAAATTCCATGTATGTGTCCAAAGTACTTTCAATAGAGTAGTGGACATTAAGACAGTGGCATCGGACTGTACTACGGAGACCATGTCTAGTTCTCTCTCATGTCAATCCCAGCCAAAACGCCATCATAAAGTGTAATTCAGAACAGAAACAAATCTCTACAATATTCTAATCTGACTGCCGACGGACGGTGTCATACACAAAAAAGATCTACAAACTTGCAAGGTGTCGCATAAACTTGTAGGTGGGTTGTCACTGTCACTGTCACTGTCAGTTGTCAGTATGAATTGAGCTTAAAACGATTTTGTCTCATCGCAAATCTTTGGTCTACAGTCTACACTAGGCTTAAGTCCTAACCTGAACTCCAGCTCCATGGTTCAGTCTCCGTTTCCTGGCACAGTTTATCAAGGCTACCAGAGGAATCTCTCTATGACAATCACGAGGAAGTAAATGACCTTTCATCCAGCCTTGGCGCTGGCGCCGTGACCTGCATGACTATCAGGAACAGCCAAAACACAATAACCAACACTTCCACTAGGAAGCTGTAAACATATCTACAGCCCTGCAGAAGGCAAGGGCTTGTTTACAGAAGCCTGCAGCCATAAAGCCTTGGTGCCAGACGGGCAGAAACAAAAACATGCCGACCCAGAATAATTTCTTTCAACCATACGTAGAAATCATCAAACAATGGTCTTTACCGCAAATTAGACTGTAGTGATTGACATGGGCCATTATAGTTCAATTAGACTGTAGTGATTGACATAGGCCATTATAGGCGGCAGGATGTCATTTGTAACATCACTGTACTGTACACTGTGACAAAACATGTGCAGTTCCATTGAGACGACAGTCGACAGGGTATGTGCTTTTTCAATTATCTTTCAAACTAACTGTTGAATAATTCAAAACTAAACGTGCGATAAATGTGTAGAGGGAGTTTAGTCGTGCAGATCCACTCTATGTCAAGGATTGTAAATATTTGCAATTTTGCATACAGGGCATGCTTACTACTGTACAAAAACTTACTCTAATGTGACTGGAGTTAAGCTCTGGATTGCTGCCCTTTCTACATACAGTATACAAGGAGCTCTGCTGCTGTGATCAAAGTAGGACAAGTTGTTTTAAATACCCGCCAAGTGTTGTAGTAAGACTATGAACTACACAGCCTCTCTTATCGATCAAATCGATTATATTAAGACATACTCCAGTGGACATAGAGATGAATAACAAAATTGAATAAAGAATGTGACATCTGTGTGATGTTGTTAATCACTTAAGAACTGTTGTATCAAAGCTCCATTATGTTCATCACTTTTTCTTGTTGGGGGGGTACCACTACAAAAGGCTTTCATTAGCACACACGACTGCCACATCACACAAAAAAAAACATTACACAGACTTTGGCGACAGAGCTCTCAGGTAGACAAGCAAGGATTTGAGGGGCTGGGGGGCACAGGTGCTTTGAAGCAGCCTCCTTGATGATTGGAGCTGGAGGCTGGAAAGCAGGAGGCAAAGGGGGGAGGGTATGGTGCAGAGGCAGAGCAGTGCACACACTGCACAGTGTGAGACCAGACAATGAGAGCTCTGGAGGTGAACAGGCTCCCAGAGCGGCCAAACAGGGCCTTCAGTTAATCATTCCCTAATGTGTTTGGAATGGAAAAACGACCGGCGGTTTCCTTTGAGGATTTTGCCACCAATATACTGTAAAACAGATCAGGATAATGGATCGTGGAGTACTTGTAGAGAGGCTGGGGAATTGGGAATTGGCTATACTAAATTGGGGAGAAAATGTTTTTCGTTTTTCTTTTGTCTTGAAGGGCCATGTTTTGCACAATAACAGTCTTCTTAATATGTCTGCCCACGATCTCTGTGATTTATACAGTACGTTTGTTTACCCCACAGTCACTGATACTAAAATCGAATGTTTTAATTTTAATTTTTCTATGAATCTGTGACTTGACACGCATACTGTTATAAAACGAAAATAAAAAGATTTTGAAAAGAAAGGATAACGGATCGTCAAATAAAAATTGTCATGAAGTTCTATCTCAAGGTGTGGTGCTTTCTATACTCCCGCAGGAGGTTGATGGATTTCCATCTTGTGGTGGAATCCCCAATGATAACTGTGGACGACACCATAAAGCATTACACTTTACATTACATCTCATTCATCATAAACACTTAAGTTTACACTATAAACACGCCGTACATTCATGAATCATGAGACATCCTCCAACGTGGTCCTTAATACGAAACGAAAAGTTGCTTGACAGTACGAAAAACAATAACACAACCATGGACAAAAATGGGGCTATCATCATCGTGATATAAGCTAGGTGGTCTTTGTCTTTTGTCTTACAATGTAGCAGAAGAAAGCATTGCCATGTGTTGTGAGATAACCTTTGGGTTTTGATAGATTGACGATATAATACACTACAACATAGAAGCCTCAGAAGCAGCCTATCATTAACCACTTAAACCCACCGGCCCTATACTCATGTCATTTGATCAAATACAACAAAGATATGCAGTCGCAGTCATTTTTTCAGATTTTTACAGGTGAGGGATTTCATTCTCAACTAATTCAACTACCTCTCCAATTGAGAGAGTGCTGACAATGGGTTTTACAAGAGGGTTTATAAGTATTCTGTATGGCATGTTAAGATCCAAAACAACTGTTGACACACAAGATGCTAAGAGGAAATGGGAAAGTGATCTTGAGGTTGAAATTTCAGACGAGGTTTGGTGGGAAATATTTGAAAATGCCAAAAGACTTTCTGTGTGTAATAGAGTCGATTCAGCTAAGAACCATACACAGATTACAGATCTCATCTAGCCTTCACCATAAAATGAATCCTACTCTATCTCCTCTCTGTCTTAAGTGTAAAACTGAAGAGGGAAATTATATTCACTGTATATGGTCATGTCATAAGATTAAACAATACTGGTTGGGTATCGTGCAGCAGTTGAATGAGATCTTTAATATGGAGTTTGAACCTGACCCTATGTGTTTGATTCTTGGGCTGCCTGATGACAAGATTGTTGACAAGTTCCATACACGTCTGTTTAATCTCTTAACTTATGCTGCTAGGAAAAATATTCTGTTGTCTTGGATTAATGAGAAACCACCAACAAAAAAAGACTGGCACAAAATAATCATGCAGTGCATGCCGTTGGAATTCCTAACCTGCCTGCTACGCTCCACCACAGATACCTTCTATAAAATATGGGACCCATATTTGAGATTTGTTGGCCCTCAGTTAGCTACCACCTTGACCATAGGGTTCCTGGACAGAAGCGATGCCACTAACCTTGATTGATAAAGTTATGGATATTATTATGTATGTATGTATAATGCATATCTTTTATTTTATTTTATTTTCTCTGGAGTTGTTAACCCATCTAAACTTTCAAGCACCAAACTGCAAATGTGTCCATATTTGTATATTATTTTTGTGTATAGTGTATAATTGTGTCCTTTGTTCCACAACGCGCCTGAGCTGAGCTGTCTGTTTTTGTTTGTTTGTTTGTTTTGTTTTTCCTGTCTTGTCTTTGTCATAAAATGTAAAAATCAATAAAAATATTATTGAAAAAAACCCCACTTAAACCCTATACACTTCTTTGACCAGGGTCCCCCTCAGGGACCCTAGTACAAGGCTCCCTTCTCTTTACCCCAAAATAGCAGATCTACAAGCTCACAAAGCGCCATGTGGATCTGCGTGTAGATCTGTTATTTTGACCAAACATTCATACATGCACACAGCTCAGGTGGAGGAAAGCAACCATGAGCCCATATGCAGACAGCGGGTGTGAATGGTTTACAGCACGGCTCACACAAGGTGGGTGGCGCTCCCACAGGCTACTGTTCTCCCTAATTAGCCTATTAGAGGATGACAGAGAAGCCTACCTCTGAAGGATTAATAGCTCACAAAATTCCCTTTGTTGATCTTCGTATCCCACCGATGACTACCCTACCAGCTATCGTAAAAGTGCCTTTAAGGGGCAGGACCGATGCTATAAAAAATAAGCCCTTATACAGCAAATAAACAGTTACCAGAGCGGTCATTTCGTACGCATGCACACACACACGCATGCGCACACGCGCGCGCGCACACACACACACACACACACACACACACACACACACACACACACACACACACACACACACACACACACACACACACACACACACACACACACACACACACACACACACACACACACACACACACACACACACACACACACACACACACACACACACACACACACACACACACACACAGGATGTTAAATAGGATTTGTATTATCAGCTGACAAGCGCAAACACAGTTCAGGGAAGGTACAGTACAAGTCATTATGGAGATAAACTACACTGTGCCTTTCATATGTTATGGAATTAAGTGTGGCTTTCATCTGTTCACTATTACATGCAAATGAAACACTTCAGAAACTGATGGGAAAAAGTACAAATACATTTCGTGTGTGTGTGTGTGTGTGTGTGTGTGTGTGTGTGTGTGTGTGTGTGTGTGTGTGTGTGTGTGTGTGTGTGTGTGCGAGCGTGCGTGCGTGCGCCTATGTGCGTGCGTGTATGTGCACGTGTGTGTGTTATTATGCCCATATATACAGTATGGAGATCCCTGACGTCAGGCCGTTGCTAGGCAACACTTGAATCTCACGTAGCCTCACGTAAATTCTGTGAATGGGCTTAGGGGTGGGGAGGGTGGGAGGGGCCGAGGGAGGGGGAGGTTTGGGTGGGATAGATAGAGGGAGAGTGAAGGGGCCTGCATGCTCCATCCAATGTCCAAACCCTTTTCGGAAAGGGTAAGTGAACTATACAATTATACAGATTTCATACTTTGGATGGCCAGTCTCAGAACTTTCCCACATTCAGGACGTCGGATGGACTATTTTGAAGCATACGAGACGAGTAATTATGTATGATTCTGAACCCAAGTAGTAGTAACAGGAATGTTTCTCTCTCCGTCAAGTCTTGTCATGTCATGATGTTGACATAAGTCAGAGCAGGGACACTCCGCAAAGGTGTGTCAAAGAAAGACACACTGGTCGAAGAGAGCCAATGAAAAGATTTGAAATAGAGATGAGTAATGGCCCCCTGACAGGCGCTCAGAGATGACACAACACAAACACACGTAACACACAAACACAAACACAGCATCAAGCGATGCTGCTCCATCATGAAGCAGGAATGTATTTCCTTTAAGGCATGTTATTCTATTTTGAAACCAGGAATTTTGTCTTGTCTTGTACACGTCTCTTCTCAATCTAGCTCTTTAGCATCTCTTCTTGTTTAACGTTCATGGTTTATGGTTATGCTATTGTAAAAGCATGTGCTGTGGATTACTAAACATTACTAAGCTCTCTTAGGAAATGGACAAACTTTTAGCACCATGTACTTTTGCTTTTGAGAAATTGCCACCAGCCTTCAGAGTTAATGTGCTTTCGAAGTGCTGGAGTCAATGGAGCGTGAAACTATTACTTTAAAATGGCTTGGAAATTTGGAAATTCTACATAATGTATGTTGTAATAAAGAAGAAATAATAAGTACAGGGAATGTTTTCAATTACTTATATGATTTTAAGAGGAATGGCTTCACACACCATAAACCATCACCACCATCAAGTCAACAAATGCTAATGGATTGTACCAATTTATCAACATTTATAATGTGAAACCTTTCAAATGTCCCTCGGAGAGTCTTGATACGTGAAAAATAACGTATTTTCTATCTATCTATCTATCTATCTATCTAGAAAGAGTAAGATGCACACAGTACCAAACTAAAATCCTATTCATCTGCAAAAAACCAAGTGGAGAAAGTGGAGAAAATGTGCAAAAAATGAAAATAATTGAAAGTTAAAAGCGAATGCGGGGGTGGTAATTGCCATAACCTTGGACCCCAAATGACGACTGTATTTTTGGTGATGACAACCCACAACACGAAAAGGTTTCAGAAAGTCAATATACACACATAAAAGAATGATTCAATCAGTCTGTAAAGAAAACTACGTTAAAATATTTGCATAACCTCAAATAAATAAAACAAAAGAACATATAGTAACTATCTGCTGCAGATACTACAGCCTTGCTTTAGGAACATTTGGAAGAAGAGTCAATTCAATGGGATTTTTCACTAATGAACACTGTCTGCAACGATGGTGTCGTGTGTTTAGATAGAAAAACTGGTTAGTTGGAGAAACCTCGATCCTGCTGACTCCAGATTGAAGAGAGACAGAAAGTTGAGTGGCAGAGAGAGAGAGAGAGAGAGAGAGAGAGAGAGAGAGAGAGAGAGAGGGGAAACAGTGCATGGTAGAACACAGTATGACTCATACAGTGCTCATTCCATTCACATGGAGAAACATAACTCTTCAATTTGCACATTATGTCAGAGAAGGAGCCAGGAAACTTCCACTCAGAAGTTTGTCATTAGTCCTCTAATGCCATGAGCAGTTCCTCTCTTGTTGTTAGTTGACTACTGGCGTCATGGAATGAAGCACACCATCCTTTGTACAAAGTTGATAAATGTAAAATATAAAGGTTTTTATTGTTGACTTTGACTTTATTTTTAACTCACCGTTTGTGTATTGTTGAGTTTATCAAACAAAAACAAAACAAAAGTCTTGTTTTCTATGGGTTAATATAAAAAAGTTTATTATATGTTCTTGAATTAAGTCAAGACTGTCTATAATTTATTCATACATAGGGCCAGAACTTTTACATGGGTGAATGTGTACAATATTTGGGAATAGATACTGTATGTGTCTTTATAGGAATGTTTATACAGTATACGTCTGTATGAGTATATGTACATGTGCATGTATTAGTTCAAGTGATTAAGCCTCTTAAAACACATCTTGTGCCCAAGACGTCTTTGGTATTACTGCATGTGATGTGCCCAAGACGTCTTTATTTATTATGAAAATGATTTTATTTATTTTTTAACACATGGTGCCAAAGTTTGTGTTATTGCCATTGAGAATGCATTGGGCGTTTAAGTTAAATAACTCAGAAACTATAAAACATTTCAAAGTAAAAAGTTCCAGCATGTGTCTCCACAGTCAGCTGAATTATAAAAAGTGTGAATGGAGTTTCTAGGTGAAAGTGATTTTTTTTTAAGTTTTGCGTGGGCACACAAAGTGTTAATGAATGAAAAAGCAATCACTCCTAACCATTAGCCTTTTTAAGTCATACCTCTTGGGGCAACCACTGACAATAATACAGATTAAAGAAATAATTATATTTGTGAGGTTAATGACAAGAACAACAACATTGT
>NC_139718.1:27887126-27939626 GCF_964188405.1 Protomyctophum parallelum | reverse complement strand
CCACCTCCCTCCTCTTCCAATCCCAGGCGGCAGCATTATCACTGCCTGTGGAGCCACAACACAATCTATGGGAGGACAGCAGTGGGGTCGCCTCTATCTCTGGAGGGAAGCTTTCCCAGCCTTGACAGTGTATCAACAGGACTTAAGCCCCAGCACATGCGCACACACACACACACACACACACACACACACACACACACACACACACACACACACACACACACACACACACACACACACACACACACACACACACACACACACACACACACACACACACACACACACACACACACACACACACACACACACACACACACACACCATATTTATCTTCATGTTATCCTGGCCGAATAAATGACACACCCATGTAGGAACTTAGTAGCAAAACAGCACCTGTGGAGAGAAAGTTTAACGTGGGATCTTTTAAGGTACAAAAACTAAAGCTTAGTGGTGACCAGCAGCGGCAGTAAATTGGATGAGAGGTTCATCCAGCCACAGTGCAATGATATTGCATACGCTACGCCAGTTTCTCACTTCCAAGTATGATTTATTCGCAAACTGGCCACTGTGTAAATAATGTCAACTGGACATGCATGATGAACATAAGTCATTATGTTTTGTTGAGGTTTTCTTTTTTTATGCATCATTGACTTTTGCGGACTGTGACTTTGTGGTTTGATTGTTTTGCTTGCTTTTTTATGTATTTCCCCATAATAAAGTTGAATCTTGAATCTTAACCTCGGTTTCTATTAATTTGCCTCAGTGTCCACAGGATGAGCGCATAATAGGACATTAGACTCCTGATTTATGTATACAGTATGCCCTGCACAATAAGCACTATGATATACTGTACAGTAATACTGTACAGTGATAAAATACACAAATAATCATTACCAGAAACACATGATTTCCAAGTATGATGTTCATAAAAGGAAATTGCCTTGGCATTTGGAGCAGTGAAACCTTTATAATAAATACATTAGGGCGTTCATCATATTAGGGCATTTATACAAGGAACTTGCCTCAACATATGGAGTGGTAACAACAGTGGCAAGCCTGGCAACACAGAAAAACTAATACAGGACTACCTCAACCTCGGGAGCAACTCGAATGACATGTGCTCATAGGAATTCAGAATCCAAACAGCACCTGGAGAGTGCCGGAATGTCCCAGTTTCCAGTCATTGATACAATATTCCCCATGTCAACTGTCGGATGCAGTTTGGGAAATTGACAAGACGGTGGGTGTCAAGGTTTTCAGGCTAGTTTTTGGTTTCTGGACTTTGAAACGAAGCGCCGAAACCCAAACACCTCTCTGGTGAAGGCAAATATTTACTTTCACCCCTTCATCTCTTTTCCTTTCCCTGCACATAACATCAGTCTCTCCAAACCCCCACAGTCTGGTTTTATCAGCATGGCGTGTCCTCTGTTTAATCCTGTTTTGTCATGTAGTGCAGAATGATCATGTTATTATATTTGAGTTTAAAATAAGCTCAAGGACTCCAAGACTTTTGACTCCAGTTTGGTTTGTACAGACAAGGTTTAGATAGAGGTGGTGTGGCCTGATAGAGATTGTTGTAACACAGTCATGACCCTGTGATTATTGGGATGTGTAAACAGACTTGTGATTACAATTTAATGTTTGGCAGTTTATAGACAAGTGTTTTATGAGATTGGCTGATTTATGAAATATCGCTCAACTAGAGCAGAAGTATGAGATAGAAAGTATGGCTCAGGATGTAGAGCCGCAGCTCACCCTGGGACTGGGTAAGTGTCAAAGTGTCCTTGAACAAGACATTGAACCAACTGCTCCCGAGGCATGATTTGCTCTGCTGCAATGGGTTTTTTTTAACATTTATATGGGAGAGTACCAGCATGAGAGAGAGAGAGCTGTCAAATGAAACAAATGTGTTGAGTCAGATTCAAGCCCACAATAAGTCACAGGGACATGGTACTTTCTACTACATTGGCTGCAGGTCTCACACACACACACTCTCTTGCACACTAACTCACACTCTCTCACACACTTCCCTCTCTCTCGCACTCACGCACGCACACGCACACGCACACACATGTGTATTCATTTATGCACCATTTACCATTTGTATTAATTGTGGCGTCCTGGCCTGAGGTGTAAAAGTTCAAATGTAGGGAGCGCGATCCATTAAAGAAACCAGTTACATTTTACAGATGCTAATTTTCACTCACATGACAAAAGCCCTGCACCATTTCTCTGATTCAGTGAAACCTGCTACTGTCCATCAGGATTTCATTCTCCTTGCACTCTGAAGCCCCCTTGGCCTGCGTGCCCTCCTGAGTCCTGTCCCCTTCCCCCAGCCCCACGCATTCAGAGAATGTTTTTATTGTAGAGGGGGGGGGGGGGGGGGGGGGGCTGCAGTCTAACAAATCCAACAAATTACACGGCCGTGAAGACCTACCTGTGTTTGTACTGCATGCCATTCACAGCAATTGATATGCATGCTTGCAAATTCATGCTTTGGGAGAAAGTAAAAACGACAGCTATGGTGGTGGATGGCTCTGTGTAGTGTGGCCCATGGACACATACTGATAGACTTAACAAAGGAATGGAGAGCAAACAAACATGCACATTCCACACACTGGAAGTAGAGAGGAACTGTAGAGAGAGAGAGGACTGGGGGGGGGGGGGGGGGGTTGTTGTTGCCCTGAGGACTACGGCCTTTCCACTTTCCACAGCCTCCAGGCGCTGTGACCTCCATGACTGGGAAGGATCAGCGATCACAATCAACACTAAACCTCCTGATATACAGCAAACACACAACTGTGGTGTGTCATTCCATAGCAAGGGTGCAAGGCGCCCACCATTTGACACATACACTCTGGTATGAAATGGGAAATGACTGCTGCTGGTGTTAAGTGAAAGCACATGAGTTATCCTACTATTAGTGAAAGCTAAAGTGAAAGCACATTATGAGTTATCCTACTATCCTGGTTCCTCCTGTCCACTTGTCGAAGTGTCTTTGGGCAAGACACTGAACCCTACATTGCCTCCAATGTGTTGGTCGGAGTGAGCTTAATTGCCACCATTGGTGTGTAAATGTGGGAAGTGAGGGCGCTGGCGTCGACTGTTCGCCGTAAAGCGCTTTGAGCACTTGGAAAAGCGCTATAAAAATGCAATTAATTATTATTAACAAGAGTTTGTATTCTCTAAATCAGGGGTGCAGAGGTCAAGAAGACCCAATCTAATGTAGTACTTATTAGTGATACTTACATGACAATTAATTATTTGTCTGCTGACAACAGCATTGTTTTTCATTAGTTAAATCTTTTAAGATAATAGTTATATTTTAGAGAACAAATTGGCTTTTGGGGGGAATTGAGCAGGGATGTTGCAATTATGTGTTTGATCTGGTCAACTACAAGTACATTGAGATACCGTATTGATTGATGTCTTTCAGACAGCCCTCCGGAATGAAAAACCTTCCAGTCATATTCTAATCCCAGCTATTGTAGACTGTCACTAAACCCAATGAAAAGTGTTGGACAAACAAGGTTAGACCTGGTGATTTATGAGTCTGGGTCGGGACAACCAGTGACCTGTAGTAGGACGGACACTGATCCACTGACGGAGCTCTGCCAACTGAGACCTCATCCGAAAGGCAAACACACTTAATTCACACTAATGGACTTCGGATGTGCTCCTCAATCTGCCAAATAGGAAGTGATAATAAACTTTAGGCATTCAGAGTGAAGCTAATCACCCGTACCCTGGGCAACACATGCTCACGATGAAAAAGAAATCTAGCAAGTTGTCCTCCGGAAAATACTGTGTACGTACAGTAGTAGTTCCTTACTTGACTGATACAAAGTATCAAAATCACTGTTTGTTCAGTGATTTATTTTGCAGATAAACTTTGACCTTGACTGACTTGACTGTGTGTGTGTGTGTGTGTGTGTGTGTGTGTGTGTGAGTGTGTGAGTGTGTGAGTGTGTGAGTGTGTGAGTGTGTGAGTGTGTGTGTGTGTGTGTGTGTGTGTGTGTGTGTGTGTGTGTGTGTGTGCGCGCGTGCGTGTATGCGTCCATGCTTTTTGAGGTCACCATTGTTTTGTTGTTTTTTGACAGGCCCACTTGTGCGCATGTGTGGAATGTGAACACACACACACACACACACACACACACACACACACACACACACACACACACACACACACACACACACACACACACACACAGACACACACAGACAGACACAGACATTTGAACAATTTATTCATGTCCACACAGAGGAAATTGCATATAAATAGTTCAGGTGCAGCAAAGTTACATCAACAAAATCAAGGCGTATGTCCTCAGTCACGATACAACAAGCATGTCATGTCACAGCAGACGGACACACCGGTAGAGGGCCAGGTCCAACGCCTCTCTTCCCAGTAGCTGCTTATGGGAATGGCCACCAGGCAGCACCGGCTGTCAGTATACGCCATCGGTGAGCAGTGCCTTGTTGTATGCAAGCTTGCGATCGTGTTGAAGCACACAGTCCAGAGATTGCAAATGCATCTTAAATTTGCACCCAGACCCACTACATTAACGGTGGTACAACGTCATGCTCAGGATACACACACACACACACACACACACACACACACACACACACACACACACACACACACACACACACACACACACACACACACACACACACACACACACACACACACACACACACACACACACACACACAGCTCCATATATGGAAATCTAAGGGTGGCAGCGGGGGCAGTGTCTTTCTTGAGTGTACAGGGTTTGATGAGGGCCCAGGTAGGGCCGGGCCTTAATTTTCGGACTTTTTGAGAACTCTAGTATTCGCCAGCTGCCGGGCACAGCTGCACTAATAACTTTGGGGCGGGCATGTCTAGAGTTTGGGAATGCACAGTTTTGAGTTTGAATGGACAGGTATCAGTCAAAAGGGAGACATTGAAGAGAAAGGACGAGTGGGGAAGGATCAACATATGGAATGTCAGAACAGTTCAGCTCCATATATGGAGATCTATGGGTTTGAGGTTTGTGGAGTTGCTGGCCAGCTCCATATATGCAGATCTAGGTGACGATCCAGTCTTCTCCATGTATGGCTATCCAGGGTTTGATTAGGTCAGTATCGTGACCTTCATATATGGAGATGGCCATATATATATGCTGACGGCCATATGGTGGCGTGACGGACTGACAGGTTTTGCAGGTTTTCAGCTTTCACTTGGCATTACCAAGTGTAACAGAGAAGAGAGCAGAAAGGAGGATGAGACTAGCTGGCCACTGCTACAGACACTAAGAACTCCCGGCCAAAAAGCTTGTACTGTGGGAACCAACACACAAGCATCGATCGAGAGGACGTCCCACACCTACCTATGTGGACGTACTAAAGAAAGATACTGGTGCGGAAAGCACAAAGGAGCTGGCCAGATGTATGGAGAACCGAGATGACTGGAAACGCAGATGGAGGGCTCGTCTGAGGACGACGTAGAGAGAGATAGCAATAACACACAAGCTGCAGAATCTATAGCAGTCTCAGTGGCGAGGTGCCACCTGTACCACTGAAGTGTTATTTGATGCTCTGTTTGATACATATTATCACAACAAATCTTTCTGACATGAAAGAAAATTACTCTGAGCCGAACAATAAAGAAGAGGGTATATCTTGGCAGATAAGATGAGACTTTGGCAGAGCCATTATTAACGTCAGCCAGGACAAGGAGTCTGAATTTTCCACCAAGGACCGACAGCCATATCATCCTGCTTGCTGCTAACCGTGATCTTCAGTTCTATACTATGATGTCACAATGCAATAAAGGTGATAATGGTGATCAGTAATCGTTTACCCATGTTAATCGAATGACCCATTAGCTTTTTATCTCCATGATCAATATAGAACTGACCTGCTCTTTTTAATGGACAGACAGGGCAGGCATGGGCCAAGCGCAGTTAGCGGACATAAAAACTGGAATAGTATGCATTTAATACGTGCAATGAATAATTTAGACCACAAATAAGAGAGAGCAACATGTATGTACAATGAAACTCACTGTTCAGCCAGATGAATATCCAACCATTATGTCTAAGCGAGGACTGAAGGTCTATTTCATGCAAAAGAAGATGGTGCTTGACAGAAGAATATATAATTCTAAATGAACACAACTGGTTTCCACTGAGCACATTGAGTAGTTGACTGGGTGCCAGGTGGCTGAGAGACCCAGGGAATGGGCATAGGGCCAGGTATGACAGGTGGTGCTTAGATCTGACCCTTTATTGACATGCAGCCACCAGCATGACCTCATGTTGCAACATTAACCACGTGCACAGAAATCTCCCTCTATTTACCAAAACACACATTTGCCAATGACTTTCAAACTGCTGCATATCTATTTTGCATATTTATTATCTACGGCTCAACACTTGAAAAGGATAAAAACTAAATACAAACTTTTTTAGTCAGTTGCAGTCTTACATGCACACCAGTTCACAGTTACCATTGTGCATTCTTTTCACTGTACCATCTGGTGCCTCTCTCTTTCACTCACTCTCTTTTCTCTCAATATCATTCCCTCTTGTAATCTCTCTCTCTCTCTCTGCTGTGCTCAGTGCATTGTAAAAGAAGCTGGTGACTATGCAGATGTGAATGTGACTTGAAGGTCTCGGGGGCCAATGGCTGGCCCTTTTGTCTCAGCTATACAGGAACAATTGTCTTGACAAAACAATGAAATAAAGGTGTGTTTTTGCTGGTGTCTGTGAATTGCGCTTTAGTAGTGATGAGAACAAACACCTCTCAGTTTGAATGTTCAGCATTCAGCAGGAGGGGTAAATTATTCTAAAATAAGTACTTGGCACTTCTCATAAATAACGGCGTCATGACAGTTTTGTAATTTAGGAACGCATGCATAATATAAAGACGATATAAACAGTCAGCTTAATCTCTGAGAGCTCAGCTCCATCATTTCTGCTTAGCATTATAAAGCCATTACCATTGCCACTAAGAACATAATGATAGCAGTATGGTCTCTCAGACAGCAGATGCAGAGGGCATTGGCACTATAATTTAAATCAATGCACTCCTCCATCCCTCCACATGCAGGGATCACTGCACCTCTCTACTAACTTTACAGCTCACAAGGGGCCCCTCTGGGCAGAATTACAACCATCCTTACATCTCGGGAAGAAGTTCAATGTGAAAAGTGCAGCCAACTAATTTGCGCACTTTAGTTCTAATGCAGCACATCAGCACTGCCTCGATACAACTACTCAGTATAATAGTACTACTACTACTACTACTACTACTACTGCTGCTTATTACTATACTAATATTAATATATAGTGGCTCTCAACAGTCAAACATCAAAAACTTAATTCTAGCTACTTGTGAAGTTGTGACCCCCTGGTACTGAATTCTACTTTGCATTTGATTTAATTTGATAAGTTATATTGTTAGAAGCCTTTGTAGGGCAGGCTATAAATCTGCCTGAGAGCTTTCACTGTAGAGTACATGGGATCAATAGCCCTTTCTCTCACCAAAACAAGAAGGTATTCTTTCTAACCAAAGCCCTCACAATCTCCCTGTACTAAGTGGGGAAAACCTTAGGGAATTACAAGGTATCTCTCCCAGATGACTGGCCATCTGCTCAGTTTCTTAGCATTTGGATCTACAAACGAACCCCAACCAAAACAGAAAAAGCCTTGTGAATTAACGTAATGTTGTGAAACAAAAAATAACATGTTGGCCAGTAATATCACATGGAGCAAGTGATCCAGAGAACAATGAGTGACCTGGCACTTACTGTAAGAACATTCTCAAAGTTTTTCTGTAACCTTGGTATGGATGCTTACATAATAGCAGCACCTAAAAGACTATGATTAGAGAACATCTGCTGGGCTTTATTTTTATGCATGACTTCTTAGATTTCAAAGTCATCTCCAAGGAGTTTAAAAAGCAGATGCTTGCAGTCAGATTTGAACTGAAACATTTTAATAGCATTCTTCCGAAGGCAAAGGGCAAAATGTTAAAACGGCCAACAAGATCAAATTCTCTCACCAATTGTGGTATTGTAGAGTTCAATTACAATGGTATGGCCTGGGGCCACACAGCAAAATCCTGAGTATTAATTTAACTCTGAAAGTGTTCCCTTTTAACAGACTTTCACTGTGTGTCTTTATTCCCCAAATGTGCTTTCTTTATTTAATATTGTACTGTAGATGTTATTCCCCCAGCTGAAGGCTGGGGACTATATTTTCACTCCTGTCCATCTGTGTATGTGTGTGTGTGTGTGTGTGTGTGTGTGTGTGTGTGTGTGTGTGTGTGTCTCTGTCTGTCTGTCTGTCTGTCTGTCTGTCTGTCTGTCTGTCTGTCTGTCTGTCTGTCTGTGAACAGCTAATCTCCAGCACCATTGGACCGATCTGCATAAAACTTTGCACACACACTCCCAGTATAAGCACTGAGCTCCTCTGAGTGGGTTGCATTGCGTTTGAACGGCGTCAAAAAATGAACCGGGGAGAATGGGCGACGCGGTCAAAATGCAGCGCGTAGGGGTAACGTCGGCAGTGAAGCACCCTTCATTGATTAAAATGGGAACATTCCCTGCGTTGACAATGTGATGCTGACGGACGCCCGATGACTGCAGTGGAGCCCCGGCGTAAGGAAGAACTCCCACGCCACATGTTTCAAATTGGCCTCATATTGGTGCGATATAACTGCCCACTTCATGTTTTAACCTATAACTCCTTTGTGCCAGGCTACATTTTCCACCATTTCCTGTTTTCTTTAAAACATACTTTTTGCTACTACTTTGGGTTCATGTGATCAAGATGTATCAATCAGAAGTTTCAGATTCCATTCCATTGGCTATGACTGCCTTCCAAAGTTTGCACTGCAGGCCCTGGGTAGGCAACCCGACCTGTGCTCAGAGGAGCACACTTTTCTAGCCATAATCATGTAAAAGGCCTTGTTTTAGAAAGAATTGCAATTACCACACAGTGGCCATTTTGCTCTTGCATCATACCCCACCCCACCTCGAGTATGACACAAATGGCCAGCGTGTGAATATGATCAATAAGAAATAGGAGACCAAAGCTATAGGAGAAAGGTGCACTATAGCACTAAAATGTCATGCTAAAAACATGTTCTGTCGGCCCAGGCCGTAGCGTAACGGTCTGGGCACCGGACTGGTAATCCAGTCGCAGTGTGCCGCGGGTTCGACTCCCGGACCCGACACGGCCTTTACTGCATGTCATCCCCCCATCTCTCTCCCGTTTCCTGTCAGCCTACTGTCTGTCCCTTCAAAAATCAATAAAAGGCGTAAGCCAAAAAATGGTTTTATGGTTACATAAAAGTTCAATTTCTGACTAAACAGAATAGACATGACCGCATGGAGGTGATAATAACAGTGTGTGTCACAATCAAGGGGACTGGCTCTTGGCAAGGACTCTCTCATAATGACTGAACCCTAGTCATCCTCCCCTCGGGAGACAGAAACACAGGGTGGCTTATTTCAATTAGTCTGATGCTGCCACAACAAAAAGCCCAACCCCACAGCTCGCCTGCTGCACAGCCTGACTTGACTTGAGAGGGCTAATCAAATCAAGGAAGGTGGAGAAAAAAACCCACAAAGGGCAGAGGGAAGATGTGTGGTGGCATTTGGCCCGGTGTGAAAAGAACATGGTTGTGGTGATGGAGGCAAATGTGACATCATCTGACATGTGTGTCACATTAGCATCACATATACAGCATTTCTGTGTAATGTTCAGGAAAGGTGTTTTGTGTCTTTGAGATGGAAATGTCTCAATGTGAGTATAAGCAACCAGCATGGAACAGGTGGTATGGAGTACACAAAAGGAGAGTGGAGAAAAGGTCATTTGGACCACTAATGAATTGTAAAATGTCGAATTTGCGAGTTTGGTTGGCCTTGTGCACTGTGCGTTTAATCAACCTTAATATAATAATATCAATACTCTATTCTCAACTCTGGGCATCAGAGTATAACTTGAGTAGATTAGTGTCTCACCCAGAGGAGATTTGTGGTCTGCTGTTCTTTCTGAAGTTAATGGTTTGCACAGCTTTGTTGTTCTCAGTTCCCCTTCTTATGTCACATCAAAGCGGTGGAAGCCAAGCCAAAGGGGGTTTTAGCCTGGCCTGACCAGGCACACTTCCGAGCCCTTTTCATGTTGGTACTCCATCTCTCCCTCTCCTCCTCCTCTCTCTCTCTCTCTCTCTCTGACAGGCTGTCTGAGCCCAGTCTGGGCCCCTCTAGCCCTAATTACAGGTCATGATGTCAGCAAAGGGCAGGTCAGAACTCTTTGATCGTCTCCCTACTTTTTATTCCAATGGTGACTTCATAAAGGAATAACAAACTTATTCAATTATATTTGCCTGCAATATGGAGTGCTTTGCTTTAACAATTTTCTCAACATATGAAAAGGTGGGTAATACTTTCTATACATCTATAGTGCTTCATAAGCATGCTTAAAATGCAATATAATATACTCATAACACTGTATAATTATAGTTCTAACATACTCATAATGCTTTATAACAATAATCATAACACATTATAAAGTATTTTATAATGACTTATTACCGGTAGGTCATCAAGTATTACCTTGACTGACCTAATAAGTCTTATGTATTACCTTTATACACACTCTTAAGTATGCATCATAATGCAAACATAACACATTATGTCTTATAATGACTATACGGTCATAATTCTTTATAACTACTGGTCACTCACACAGAATTTTCCTTTAGGCCATCCTTTGACTTATAATCACACTATAATGCATTATAACAGTGATTATACATTATTGTAGTGTATAACAATTTACAAATAACTATGGCATTTATAATAGGCTTACACCCCCCCCCCCCACCCCATTTCCCCTCACTGTATATATATCTTTTCCCTTTTTGCTTCCTATATGATGAATTCCTGTTCTGTTCTTTAGCTACATAGAAGTGTCTATTTGTATGTCTCTAAATGTTTTGATGAATTGAACAATGTGGACCCTGTTGTAAACAAGTGTAATGCTTAATTGGGTCGTCCACTCACAGTTAACAGTCTTTGTATTGAGTTTGTGCTTAAAATGTACTGTAAATTCTACAAACTGTTAATAAATATTTCAATCAATCAAAAACACGTTTTCCCAAATAGTGGGTCACACGATTGGGAACCACTGCAGACTGCACTAAGGAATCGATAGCAAAAACAAATGTCTATAGTGTCCATGAAGTAGCATGATACGTGACCTTATAAGTCATTATAAAATGCTTTATGAATTATTATTATTATTGTTATAAAGTATTATAAGCAGATTATAATGCCTTTTTAGTTTTTTTCAGATAGCCATTAGCTTCTGCTGCAGTCACTAGTCTTCCTGGGGTCCACATAAAACATCACAACATAAAACAACATTCATACAAAGTACACACTGTATAATGCATTATAGACATGGCATGCATAGCATAGCAAGTGTTGGTTAATTAACAGGCATATGCTTGATTGAATCTAAATGAAACGTCTAATAGTGGGTTGGTCCTATCTATAATCTATTCTAATACAACGACGATTTGGGCTAATTTGAACAATCTGAGGTGAACACAAAATAAATAAATAAGAATACAAGTTCTCCGGATACCGAAAAGAACTGCATAATACATAATGTATAATTATATACGCGCGGGGCACTTGACTTCGATACTATGAGTCCCCACCAGGCTTCCAAAATTATGCTGCTCTTCTACAGTTGAGTCAGTGCCGTCTATGGTGCCGACCGAGGAATGGAATGAGAGGCAGTCGTGGGCGCTACCAATTCTTCATCCAACGGGGGTGGATATTATTACGTGCAATGCAATCGTGCTACGTTTCGAGAGGGGGGGATTACACTGTGTGAAAGTCATCTTCAATATGACATGTTGTACTGGTGATAGATTATTTTCTGCACGCAGAAATGTCGTTATTTGTGTAGAAACGCGTGGCTAAATTAAATCGTCCCACCCCTCATTCCTCTCGTGGGACTTCCACCAATTGCACATGTATTCCTATCTACTTGTTACTGTTCCAATAGAATGTGGCGCTCGTCGAAGGAGGCTGTCCCCAATCCCGCGGTCGTTTTCCTAAACTAAACTTAACCGAAGTCTATTCTTAGTTGGATATCTTTTCTTAAAGCGTAGGAATAAAGGCATTTGGATTTACACGCTTTAAAAGGGAATATTTTTTGTTTTCTCATGAAAGGTGAGTTGTATTTTATGAATTTGACTGGAAACACCACCACATCTTTTATCTTTACTTTAGCACGGGGCTCCCCCGTGAAACAACGTAAATTCCAGTAATTGTTGACTGAACAAAGTCACTTGTTGTTTATGTCTTCTAAAGTTGTGTAAAGTCCGATCACTTTAGTTGGTAGTGTCTCTTGGTTTACCAACAGTGTTGCTCGGTGACTTTCTTTTATTTATTTATTTTTAAAGAATGTTGGAATGTTGTTGTCGCCACGCGATGTTTTTTGTTTTTGTTGTTTTGTTCTGCGTTCAGACGTTGATTTGTAGCGTTATAATAAATTAGATTTAGTAAAGGCTTGGTCGAACTGGACGGATGTAGCCTGCCTACTAGTATAGTAAATCCCTTTAAATGCCAGAGCTTCGGTCTATCCTACTATATTACCAATACCAAGTATGCCAGCAAGACAGTACAGTGAAAAACCTAAATTCTCATACCGGTATATATTGCAGCTGTGTAATTACGCAGTTCATCATCATAAGTCATAATACAAATTGTGCTGTGGAGACGAAGTTCTAACGCAGCGTCCCACGCCTCTGCGCCGACAATGTCACTGTTGGCATCCTTTGGAATGTGTAATGCCTTATGATAGTCAGAGCTCGGGTGGAATAACTTATGTGTTCCTTCCTTCCACCATGTCCTACAATCCATACAGGTTCGTAATTTGCTACTTTTCCTACACTTTGCTGTCAGTTTGAACAAAATGCGAAGCTATTTCAGGGCTTAGGAATGTCAACCATTTCCCCCTCTGTTTAATATTAGACTGGACAGCAATCATTGACAAAGACATTGGGAATGCTCCTTTGGTTGACTGGAAATGCATGTGTTTCATCTAGATTTTGGAAGGTTTCATTACCTCAAAGAGGCATTATGAAGCTTGTTATGTAGGCTGTATGGAGTCTGGACGGACATAAAGCATAATGCAACACCACAAAGTATTGTGGTTATTGTACACTGTGAGCATGCGTCTGTGAATGAATCATCTTCAAAGACTGACTTGATGTCTTGACTTCAGTGTAGGGAGTGTAGGGAGTCTCATGCAAACTAAGGTCTCCAACACTTGAGGCTTAAGCTTGTACACATGGCAAGCTAATCAAGTACCCTGTGTGGCCTCTTCTTCAACTTACACACATGCCTCTACTCCAGCTGTGGCGGAAAACGGAAGTAAGACAAGCCATGTTTTTGTGCTGGTGACAGTCTTCAATGATAGGTGTAACAGAGCCTGCAGTCTCCCGTGAAAAGAAACAGGAGAATGAGAAGGGGAGCTGAAAGTTAGAATGGAGAAGCAGAGAGAATCAAACAGGGAAGAGAGATAGAGAGAAACAAAACAAGGTTAGAGTTAAAAATGGACAGAGAGCGGGAGAGACTTGCATAGATGGTGCAGGTGTTGTCTGGACAGGAAGACCTCTGCTTGAGAAGGAAACAAAGAGGAAATGTGGACAAAGGTGGTCAGTGGTCAGTGCGTGTGTGTTGATGACGGGGGTAGGAAGTTAGGAACCATTCTGTATTAGAGAGTCCTTCAAAGTGGAAATGTGGACAAAGATGGTGTGTGTGAACGCATGTGCACAGCTACACACATCCTTGAACTCCTCTTTGAGCCACACAATAGGCACCAATAAACACAACAAACTGAATTGTTTTTCCTGTGTTTATGGAACTTCCCGCCATCGTCCACTTTCTGTGTTTTGATTTGAAACCACGTCATGTGGCACTGTCTGTCTACCTACAGACTGTTGGCAGTTCAGTAGCTTATCTTACAGTGGATTCAATACCACACACATTAAGTGATCGTTTCCTCGATCTAAAACCTCACCAGCACAAGCCCAACACAAAGACCATAGCCCCAGGGGTGCTTTTCTCCAGCGGTAAAGCTCTGCAGCGAATACAAAAGCCAGCTTTGGGTAGACACAGTAGCCTACCTGGCTGAGATGTTAAAAAACACAATTTTATTCATATAGAGGGCACTGGAAACGCTTTGCCTCTCTCTCCATCTCTCTTGCTCTCTCTCTGGTTGTCTGTCTGACTTTGATTCTCTGCTTCTACATCTCATTCATTTCTACATCTTTGATCTCTTTCTCTATTTCTCTTCCACCGTTGTGATAGTCCCACAAAGGGGCCTGGGCACATTTTACTTATGTTTCAATAACAGAGGCTCACATTTGTATTAACTCCAGTGAAAACCTATACGCAGTTTCCATAACTGCAGACTAGCAACACATGCTCTGTGAGGAAAGCCAAAAACATTTTAGTTTCTAATACAATTAGAGTGAATTTACCTTAGTTGAGGCTCGTTTATAAATGTTCCCCATAAAACTAACAATTTATTAGTGAATCTACCAGCAGCCCTATCCTAAAGGATAAAGTGTCAGAGAAGAGGCGCATTTACAGTCTCAAGTACAATTATATGAAGACAGCAGTATGGGACTGTCACTGCACGCACCATGAGAACGGATGAGATTACTGTTATCGCCATAGACGCGGAGAAACCCTATCTCTCACCCCCGCTGTTGCATGGGGTTATCTTCATTTTGACTATGTGGGTGTGAATACAGTCAAACATCCTTCTCCATGTAAGTTATACAGGTGCCCAGGGCTTGCCACTTCTCTCCTGTCAGGCCTCTATGGTCCGGCCCATATCAGTTCTGTCGCATGAACACTTTATATCTTTAGAAATTCTTGAATTGAGAACAACAAATTACAAACAGCTCTTGTTTGGATGAATAACCAAACATGCTTTTGAAAGGTCCAGAATGCGGTTTAAATTGAGTATCATCGGTGCCGGCGCCTGTACGTAGCTCATAAGACTTGCTCAAAACTTCAAATGATTATGCAAAACTTCAACTAAAGGAAAAACCCGAAAGTCACCAAAGCTCGAGTTACGAAGTTTTTGCCCAGACGGTGGCATTCTTCTTCAGCCCACGCTACTAAAGTATGTCTTAGTGTCTTTTCATATCCATTTCTCAAGTACACCATGAGGAGGGAAGGGGAGAAAATGGGGTCAGTGCTTCCTGCATTTGTCTCTCTCTCTTCCTAGGATTGTCCTTTGCTTCTTTCACTCTGCTCACCACTTGGCCTCTTTGGTGAAGATTGAGTGCATTCAGAGATTGAAGAAGTGCACCCAATATATTTATCTCGCTGCTACATAATATTACAATAGACATAATATTATAATGGATTATAATTGTGAACCCAGACGTGGTACATAAGTGTTTATGTTCCTGTGTCACATCCATAGAGATTCAAAGATATCCCATGCATATTACAATCAAAATGGTTGAGAAACAGGATTTGGCAGATCTTGTAATTTAACATTTAAATGTAACATTAAAGTCAGACAGCCCTCTTTTAATTGCTGTTCACAGTCAGTTTATCAATCACACACCATAGAATCTATTCCACACCAGTCAGTTCACCTGCGCAATCATTCCAAACAAAAAACAAAAACGTTGTCTCGTGACACAAGAAAACCAACAGTGTTTTGGATTGGGTGTTGCAGCTGTTTCTTTAACCTTCTCCTTTAAGGCCACTCACTCTATTCTGAGTGTGCGTAATGGCTAGGTTGGCTTTTCTACAGTGCGTTGCACTGCTAGTTTTGCGGGTTACTCATGCATGTCCCAGGCCTGAATGCTGGGTGCCATAAGCCTGCAGGGTGGGGAGCTTGAAGAGCGACTGCTGACTCTGTTTAAACATGTCTGGCTGCTCTGGCAGTTTGAGGTGTGTGTGTGTATGTGTGTTTGTGTGCATGTGACAGCGATTGTGTGTGTGTGTGTGTGTGTGTGTGTGTGTGTGTGTGTGTGTGTGACTGTGTGTGTGTCTGCGTGTGTGCGTGCATGTGTGTGCGTGCGTGTGTGTGTGTGAGAGACAGACATGAGTGAGTGAATGTATTGTATGAATGAATGTCTGCATGTGTGAGTGTGAATATAAAATATTGCACATATGATGTGCAAGTGAGTGAGTATGCATAGACTACATGCTGAGTGAGTTATTGTGTGTGTGTGTGTGTGTGTGTGTGTGTATTTTATCCACATGGAGGCCAGATGTTATGGATGTTGAAATCAGTTTCCATAAATGTTACTGAGCTTAAGTTTAAGCTACTTCAGTGTACGTCAAAAAAACCTGTACAACCGATCTCTGTTTCTTTTTCTGTTGTTCAAGATGAGAAACATACATTTTCCACAAAAACATTGCCTATGATTTTTAGGAAAACTAATTGAATGTGTCTTATTTGCTATCATATAATTTATTCAGGGCATTTGCTAAACACATTTGCCGTTTTTCACCATTGCACTCATCACACAAACAGCCTACAACTGTTGGCCACTGAGCAGCTTCAGTGGAACAAATGGCAATTAATAGTAGTTCAGCGAGTGTGGAGTCTTATTCATTCACTACTATCCCCTCCCTCCCAGCTCCCAGCTGGTCTGAGAAGAAACGGGAAACTATGCAGCATGCAGTCAGTAGACAGCGTCCATACCTATTGGCTTTCTATCAACTTTAGCCAATAATATTTCAACAAAGAGGACATAGCAGGGCCCAGGCCGTAGCGTAACGGTCTGGGCACCGGACTGGTGATCCAGTCGCGGTGTGCCGCGGGTTCGACTCCCGGACCCGACACGGCCTTTACCGCATGTCATCCCCCCATCTCTCTCCCGTTTCCTGTCAGCCTACTTTCTATCCCTTAAAAAATCAATAAAGGCGTAAGCCGCAAAAAAATATCTTAAAAAAAAAAAAAAAAAGAGGACATAGCAGTAGGTTTAGGACCAATCTGGGAACTCAATCTGTCTTGAGAAATTAATTTAGGTATATAACAATCCCTCGTTCGATCAATCCCTTCATTCTTTCTGCCCTGGCCCACCTGTCTTTGCAATACCCTCCACATGAACCCATTTAGAGACTGTAGGATGTGTGGAGCCGTCCTAGCTAATCCAACCGATGGGTTGCGAGGACGTGTACACTAACTTGTCTTCGCCAGATTGCGGCAGTATTGAGTTCACGTACCAGTTCCCTCCTCCTGCCTGCACCTGGGATCTCTCAAGCCGAAACGATGAACCCAGAAGCAGCGGGACAAACCTTTGATATCTCCATAATAATTTCGAGTTGTAGTCTTGTTAGGTTGTGTTTACATTTGCGCTGTGGCAGCGCTTCAATATGTCATAAGTCTCGCGTTGATCCCGCCTCTAGCAGCCTCATACAGCCACAGAATTGGACCGGAGTACATCATCTCTGCCTGAGAGTTCCCAGACTTTCCCTGCTGGCAGAATGCAAATGTTGTCCATTTGCGCTGCCGTTCACTTCCCTGTTTACCGCTCATAAAGAAAGGCTCGTATCTCCTAATCTAGGGAGCTCTCCGTGGTTTTGACCAGATGGATATACTAAGCTCTTCATTTCCGACTTCACCATGCCTCTCGTTTAAAATATGAATGCGAGGGATTATCGAGCGACTTTATCGTAATCATAGCGAGGTAAGCAAGCAAAAAGAAAATGTCAACAAAACCTCATTGAAGAAGACACTTAACTTAACATTCATTGTACATTTCTGTAAACCACTGATACGTTGCATCTAGCAACGCAGGCATTGGGCTTGAGCCCTGTGAGGTTCCCTGGGTGAGACAGGGCTTCAGAGGTAACCCATGAGCCCTGTGAGGTTCCCTGGGTGAGACAGGGCTTCAGAGGGAACCCATGAGCCCTGTGAGGTTCCCTGAGTGAGACAGGGCTTCAGAGGTAACCCATGAGCCCTGTGAGGTTCCCTGGGTGAGACAGGGCTTCAGAGGTAACCCATGGGCCCTATGAGGTTCCCTGGGTGAGACAGGGCTTCAGAGGTAACCCATGAGCCCTATGAGGTTCCCTGAGTGAGACAGGGCTTCAGAGGTAACCCATGAGCCCTGTGAGGTTCCCTGAGTGAGACAGGGCTTCAGAGGTAACCCATGAGCCCTGTGAGGTTCCCTGAGTGAGACAGGGCTTCAGAGGTAACCCATGAGCCCTGTGAGGTTCCCTGGGTGAGACAGGGCTTCAGAGGTAACCCATGAGCCCTATGAGGTTCCCTGGGTGAGACAGGGCTTCAGAGGTAACCCATGAGCCCTATGAGGTTCCCTGGGTGAGACAGGGCTTCAGAGGTAACCCATGGGCCCTATGAGGTTCCCTGGGTGAGACAGGGCTTCAGAGGGAACCCATGAGCCCTATGAGGTTCCCTGGGTGAGACAGGGCTTCAGAGGTAACCCATGAGCCCTGTGAGGTTCCCTGAGTGAGACAGGGCTTCAGAGGTAACCCATGAGCCCTATGAGGTTCCCTGGGTGAGACAGGGCTTCAGAGGTAACCCATGAGCCCTGTGAGGTTCCCTGGGTGAGACAGGGCTTCAGAGGTAACCCATGAGCCCTGTGAGGTTCCCTGGGTGAGACAGGGCTTCAGAGGTAACCCATGAGCCCTGTGAGGTTCCCTGGGTGAGACAGGGCTTCAGAGGTAACCCATGAGACCTGTGAGGTTCCCTGGGTGAGACAGGGCTTCAGAGGGAACCCACGCACATGCTGCATGCACCCAAGAAACGGGCCAGTGCAGTGCTGCAGTGCAACTACTACTATTCATTGTAGAGATGCTCCGATCAGGTTTTTTGGGACCGATACCGATTGTTTTTCTCATGATCGGTCGATACCGATTTGTCCAATACCGATAATGATCTTGTCAAATGTTGCAAATTTTAATATTTCCAAAATGATTATATGTTAAAACTGTTCCTGTGTGTGGGGAGGAAGGGGAGAATGTTTAGGCTTGTCACAAAGATGATAAATGATATTATACTCATCAGTTTCTCCAGATATGGTAAATTGCAGATCACAGATAGGGTAAATGCCGATTACCGATCAGAGTGAATTTCGACCAATATGGCCGATTACTGATCGCTGGCCGATTATCGGAGCATCTCTAATTCATTGGTTGCATCAGTGCACCTTAGATTTACCTGTCCATGTGTGAGTATGGGTGGATGCACGTAAATTATATGATGGCGCACCTACAGTATATGAAAAACCTCTGGAGCCTGTGAGCCTCTGTGAGACTGCTGCTACTAAGTCAGGGCCATTCAAATTGCATACCGACCGATATAATAAATAAATAAATAAATAATACTTTCTTAGACTCTAGGACTGAGTCGCCATGGTCTGCATCTAGAAACGTTTTTGGGGATAATTTGCAGAAACATGCAGTGATAAATTGTTGCTCTGGTGACCAGGCTGGTCTGAGCATTGCAGCTATGCGCTGTGTACAGGTCTGACCTTTGGGTGTTACGAGCATGACATTTTGATCAAGGGGTATAAATTTGCTCCTCCGATCGTGTGGAGAGATTAAGTAAAATTCATGTAATTAATTGTCAGTCTCTCATCCGATTTTTTTTAAATTCAGTATAGAGATTTGTACCTATTACGATTATTAACTATATAAAATTAACTAATACAAATGTTTCCTCGTTAACTTGGTATGTTGATAAATCATACTGTAGCTATTTGGAATTGTCTACCCTCCTTGGAAGTAGAAGAGAAATTCTAGCAGTCAAGTCAGACAGATATCTGATCAATTAAGGATCGCGCACACACACACACACACACACACACACACACCCACCCACACACACACACACACACACACACACACACACACACACACACACACACACACACACACACACACACACACACACACACACACACACACACACACACACACACACACACACACACACACACACACACACACACACACACACACACACACACACACACACAGGTTGCTACCAGTCTGCCTGAATGTAATGTAATAATATATCAATCTCTTAGTCTCTGTTGTTAACAGTGGAGGCAGTTAAATCAATGTAGAACTTGGCATTGCTAACATCGAAATTGATTCTCATTCCCAAGAACAATGAATGTACAGGAATTTGTCAACCCTTCCCTTCCCTGTATGTTTTTGACAGGCATTTCCTGACATGACAGGCTAACATAAATACTAAATAGATGTCACTGTAGATAGATGTCGCTCACTGGCAGTCTAAAATTATCTGTTAGGATGTGTAGACCCCTCACTGCTCCACCCCATGGAAAACTATTTCTGGCATTGTTAGCAAACACACAATTAGAGCATCCTAAACAGGGAGTCCACAATCAGTGCTTTGCTTAAGATCACTTTACATTCACTGGTTGTTGTGGAGGTGCTTTATGCTGACTTTAGTTTCCAGCTTCAGGTTGGGCCCTTTAACCTCTTTTCCATCTGTAATCAATAACCATAGATAGGCTAAACAGGAGAAAAGAAGACTCCTGCTTTAGCAAGCCTCACTGTGCCGGCCAATGCCATCCAGTGACCAGCATGATTTAGAGCTAACTTTATACTCAGCAACATTTCTCATCAGCTGAATAAACAGATCTCTTGCCAGAGAAGAGAGAACAAGGGTAAAAAGAAGTGACCTTCCCAGTCAGGTTTTGCTGTCAGCTCTAGTTATAAATGCTCTGCCCTTTGAAGGAGGAAACCCTTTAAATATTTCAACAAGGGCATTTTTTTGTCTGCGTCTACACCCCATGCCACATGCATCCCTAGGTGATTGTGGAGATAAATTTACGTTTGTCGATGTCACCGTGCGCCATTTGCTCTCAGTCATCTTTTATCTCTTAGTATGTCAATATTTTACAAAATGACACTGAGCACCTAAAGCTAGTCATTCATTTATCCTCAAAACTGAGGTTTCAATCCATACAAGTGTTATACATTTTTCAGTCAAATATGTAACCACTTTCATTCTGGGGTCCCTGTTTGGGGAATTTGGGCATAGGCAAAAGGTTTCACAATAGTGAAGATAGCAGATGCACGAGCTCATAATCATGATACGACACAATTGTAATTGACTCGAGCTTTTTTGGTAGCGATTAGTTTCAAAGCAGTAGGTTTTAATTGTGTTAACTTCATCTCTTGGAGGCTACAGGCGTTGTCAGTATATCTAGATGGTCCTGATGCTGTAAACCCCAAACATCTGGCACTCCAAGTAGTAGTACTCCAATCACAACTATACTATTTCCTACTACGGTTTGACCCAGGTCTCTACCTATCGCTGGGATTACCATTTATGCGTTCTATTTCTGGGTCTTGTGATGCTGCGAGGGGATGTAGTGCACTGGCAAACTCAGGGGACACGGAGACGGCAGCGGTGCTCCTGCTCACTATATGCAAGTCAGGAATCAAAGGCCTCCATTGTTGGAATGAGAAGCAGATGTTCGTGTGGAATTCTCCTGACTGCAGCAGTTTTTTTCATGCTCGTGCTTTGAGCGTTCACTCTCTTCGTCTCCCTCTCTCTCTCTCTCTCTCTCTCTCTCTCTCTCTCTCTCTCTTTCCATATCCTTCTCACGTACCCTCTTACGTCTATCTGTAAACCTGACATTTATGTACTTTACCTGAAGCTATTCTTATGTTGGTACAGGGAGAGTCAAGGCTGTCAGTCACTCTTTCAGCTTCCTCCTCCTCTTGTTTTTCTTTCTTTCTTGTTTCTTCTACCTCTTCTTTCTTCTCTGGGGACACTATCCCCTCCTCCCTATACAAGCACAGAGCATTTTCCTTGGCTCGGCCATCAACTTTCTGGAACCGTTATAGGTTTTAAAGGCACTCCACCCCGGTGATGTCAAAGGAGTGAGGGAGGGTGGGGGCTGTTGTGGAAGTCTCCTCGCTGAATTTGCACCCCTCTGATATAAAACGAAAGAGAGAGCGAGTGACATTACACATGACAGAGGCTAGCTAGAGCATTGGTTCCCAAGCTTTTTATACTGAAGTACCACCTCAGAAAATATTTGGCTCTCCAAGTACCACCATAATAACTGATGTTAAAATACAGGAGCGTATACCTGCCCTTTTTGTTCCATTCCTAAGCCAATAATGCTGCTGCTCTGACAAAACTCTGTCTAATCGCTAATCGGCACAACTGATATTTCTAATTAATTAATCCCTTCTCAAATGTTCTATTAATGGCTAGGTGTGCTGTCATGCTCATTTCAGCATGGCTGGATAGCCTATTTCAACCAATTGATTGGTCAGAACTACCTGTACTAGTAATATAAATATTTCATTCCACTTTTGTCTTTTTTCTCCTTTTTTTGGGTGACTCCTCTGTGTACCACCAGATGGGGGCTCTACTAGTGCTCTACTAGTACCAGTGGGGGGCTCTACTAGTACTCTACTAGTACCAGTGGTGGAACCTCTGGTCTAGATTATAGAGAAGGTTAGAGGCTGTTTCTGTGTTTTACGTGTTGAGATTTTGCCACATCGAGAGACAATGCCATATAGTTCTGCTGTTCTTACAGGCTACAGAGCATCAGAAAGCAGTACAGAGCTGACTGGCTATAATGTGCTGCATTGCTATGCACACACGCTAGTGTTGCATCACCCCTCTCAAGGCAATGAAAGGGGGATCGAAGAAGGCAGCAGTAATTTCATTATCCAACCCTCTCTCCCTCTACTCCAGTGTGTGTGTGTGTGCGTGTGTGTGTGTGTGTGTGTGTGTGTGTGTGTGTGTGTGTGTGTGTGTGTGTGTGTGCGACTATGTGTGCGCGCGCACATACTTGCATTTGTAATATGTTTGTGTCGGGTTCCCGTTAATCTATGGGAGTTCATGGACATTCCCCAGTGCCGTGATGGCTCATGGATAGACTACACAATGGGCTTTTAAAATCATTAGTAATGACTAGACAGCCAAGCATCTATGCATTCGTTTTACATAGTTTAGCCTCGACTGCTCTTATAAACAACGGAATGGTAGTATTACTGTGAAAGCCAGGTATTTTGTTTCTACCTGACAGAGTAACAGGATATGACTTCAGCAGAGAAACCACAACGAAGGGCCATTAACTTAACTGTGTTACAACAAGACCTGCACGTTGGTCTGCACGTTGTCCTCACTATACCTAAACACACACTCAAATCATGAGGTGAAAGTGATATGTGATCCTTCCAAAGGGAGTCATATATCTAACTGCAATGTAATTTCTGTCAGTTGAAACAAGAGTCGACTCTAGATGGTGTAAAGGCCAGGTGAGCACAGTCAATTCTCCACTCATGAATTTTACAGGAGCAAACTGTGTTTACTGTAGCAGTATGATTAAGTCTAACAATTTGACTTTCAAATATTTTCATGTGATTGTTACTAAGGCTACGTTACCCTACATTGATAAGATTGATTGATTGAAACTTTAACAGTTTGCAAAAGTACAAAGGTACAGTCATATACAATAATGCTAAAAGGATAACACAAAAAGCCCTGAGGGCTTGTTGTTTCCATTGTGGTCCTATGTTCAATTCATCAAGACATATAAAGTCATAATTGTATTGCTCCTAGTATTGATGATTTCTTGTATATTGTATTTACAGACTTGTCTAGGTCCAGTTGCAAGTGCAGGTCTGGTGTTCGCAGTAGATCAGAATGAGTCTGTGTTTGAGAGAGAGAGATAAGAGCTGGGGCAGGGAAGTGATTCAATTAGGCCTAGTTGGATCTGACTTCTAATTAAGCCCTGGTGCATCTCATAGCTCAGCTGTTCTGGAGATGCGGTTGACATATGGTGACGGCAAGAGTGCAATAACATGCACAGGATGTGTGTGTGTGTGTGTGTGTGTGTAGGGGGGGGGAGGATATCAAATGAAACACAACCACCCTAAAGACTAATCATTGTGTGTATTTTGCTTTGGCAATGTTTTTGGTATGCTTTTCTCATGCCAATAAAGCCCTTTGAATTGAATTGTGTGTGTGTGTGTGTGTGTGTGTGTGTGTGTGTGTGTACATGAAATAATAGGCTATGGTGTGTGCATGTCAAATTGTTTTGTGCATACGTTTGCACTTTTGTGTGACCATAGTCATAGATAGTGTTCTATTTTGTGTGTGAGGTTTTGATGCACGCATTTGTACAATTAAGTAGAGCTCAGCTTCCTGAAGGTCAGCAGCAGCACAGTGTACTGTCCTGGCTCATCAATGCAGCTGTGCTGAGTGTGTCTTTTACCCATCACTGTGAACGTTCAATGACCACCTCTAATGAAGACCAATGCATCAGGCTATGTGCACAGTATGCCTATTTAATGTATAGCCCACTTAGTCCAATTGTATTTTATGACTTTGCAGCAACAGACCAGTTAGCCTATGTGTTGGATGTGTGTCTAACTGTCTATAATGCCTGCCTGCATTGCAGCAAGAGTCAAAGTTGACTACATGTGTACACATATCAGTCACTAACGTTTTGGGACTTTAGGAGCTACATAATGTTAAATCCTGACTGTTGACATTACGGATCTTACTCTGTATTCTTTCTGTATTTTCGGAGTCATGAAATCACCAATGCATTTACAGCTTCCCATTACCTCTAAGGAGAACATTTATGTAAATGTTTAATTCCATCCTGGCTATATCTTTCACATGCTTTTCACATGGAGGTGCGTGTAATGTGACAGCAATAGTGCTAGCAATCTGTTCTGAATGACAATGTAGCTTTACCGTAAGCTGCCTATAACAGGAAGAAGTGATCATGAACATTTGATTGTTCCTCAGCATTTCTTTGTCTGAGCTGAGACAATTCACACCTGGAGTAAGTGTCCCCCAGGCAGGTCTCCTGTGGTTATCGCCATGACTCACACTAACACAGCTAATGGCATCTGTTTGTGTTGTTCGGTTCCAACTTTTTATGTATGTGTTTATATGTGCTTCTTCTGTGTCTCTGTGTTTCTCTATACTTTGGGTTTTCATGTGTAAGAGGGGGAGGAGAGGAGGGGAGGAGAGGAAGAGAAAGAGAGAGAGATTGAGCTGGTATGTCACACACTTTTGTTGTTTTGTCACCCGTGGTGAAGTTCAGAGGTCAAATTGGGGAATCAAGTCGATTTTAAGGCGTGAGTCACTGGCCCGTCACACACTCCTCTTTCATTCCTTCTCTGTCTCTCCCTCTCCACTTTCATCTCTGAGCACCATCAGGGCATTCCCTCAGTTCACAGACAGATGTTCAGATGTTGCCTGGGAGTCGTAGAACATTCCTCTGTCGTGATGTCAGATAGGCATGGACACCGAAGCAACGCGCACAGGAGTATTCCTGTCGCATTTGGTCTCTTTCCTTGCACAGTAAAATCCAGTGTCAATTTAACTCTGGGTGCATAAAAGGGTACCCTAAATTTTTACACTCAGGATGAAAGTGAACACTCTGGGTTTTGTGTGTTAATCTCCTACTTTCCCTTTCTCTATCTCAGTGTTTCCCAACCTTTTTAACTGCCAGGGCACAGCCTAAAAATCCCAGGGCACACCCACACCCACACACACACACACACACACACACACACACAAACACAGCAAAGGTGTTCATGGACAGACTCTTCTGCACACGTTATAGTACAGTGTGACATCATGTGGTTGCTCCTCTCATGCTATTCCGATATCGGTCCAACACATCATAAACTAATTATAGATACCGCCAGCTTCCTTATACAAGAACTTCATCATCATTACTTTACAAAGTATTCAATCAAGACTAACATGAAATCCTGTGTGTCTCCACAGCGGCTGTCTGTATCTCTGGTACCCATGACCTGTCCTTTGAGCGCTGTTTGGCCTGCTGAGCCTTTGGGTTCTCCATTGCCAGTGCTCGGCTACAGCTGAAGCAAGGCTACAGCCACTATTGGTATCGGTGGTTCTGGTGGTGGTGGTGCAGGTGGGTCGCCTGAAGGGGCCCGATAGCAGGCAGGGCCTGTTCTGTCACAGTCCCACAAGAAGATGAACAAGCTGACCTTCAACAACAACAAAGCCATGCAGGACCGCCGCTGTGTCTGTGTCTTTCTACCCAACGATGACACACTCAACGTCATTGTCAATGTAAGTGAAATCTACGGTATAATCTTTTTTTTAAATCAAAGTTTCTTTATTAACCCATTCTGACCTGAGATCAGATTCTAAAAATGTCTTTTACATCCTGACAGTTTTCTGAAAAAGCAATTTTTCTTAAATAGCAGACCTACAAGCTCGTATGAGCTTGTAGATTTGCTATTTTTCAATAGCTAAAGCATGACATAATGCTAACACCAAAAGGGGTTCCCGCCCAAAATGGGTTAATATTTTCAAGTCACATATGAGTCAAATAAATTGAGTATTTTACCCCTCCCACCCCCCAGAGTTCCCGCTCCGAAAGAGCCACAACCCTGGTATCTCGTACCATTAAAATAAAAGGCAAATCTACTGTAATCTTGTGTGTGTCTCGTGGCAGTTTAGCAGGTTAACAAAGATAAATAACAATGTGCTCTGATCTCCCTGCTCTCAGGTGAAGACCTTGTGTCAGGAGCTTTTGGTACAGGTGTGTGACCTTCTCAGACTGAAAGACTGTCACCTGTTTGGACTCAGCGTCATTCAAAGTAAGCAATGTCCCCGTCTGATTCTCTCCTCTCTCTCCTGCCTGGCATGAATGCTGGTGGTGATTCCGTCTTTAAAAAGTAGTGGTTCATTTAGTTTGTTTTGTTCCCTTATAGGAGGTTATAGGAGGTTGAACAACAGGGTTGAGAAAGGCACCAGTAGGCAGAACAAAATACACAGTCCCAGTGTCATTACACATTACAGCATTCAGAAAAAAAGTATACACCCCTGTGCTTAGGCAAATACACACAATCACAATATTGTTATGACATCACAAAATACACCAATGACAGTTTCAGTGTCAGAATATTGTTACAGTGTCAGTAGTGTTATCAGTACAATAACCGTGCAATAACTGCACCCTATATTGTTACTGAGGAATATAATAAACCGGCAGTGGCCATACTCCGATACATTCTCTGACTCTCTGGAAGAATGTCAGAGTCAATGTCTGTAACAGTTATTTTGCTGGTGTTACTTCAGAGTAGTAAGTAGGTATGACTTCCTGACCGATCAGGTCCTTTGAATAAAGGATAAAGCCACTTTTGATCTATTATTTATTACCAGTGATTGCACAATGTGTGTAAGTGAATTTGCACCTGGGTCTCCCACATGGGAAACCACACATCTGCTGCTCATCCAAAGAGGCCAAGGGAGATATTAGGTTTCTGGGCATCAGGTAGGGCCACTCTGCTACAATTTGCACTCCTTTGACACCACGCCACCTAATCGTCCAATATTGCAGGAGCCCTCAATAATAGATACAAAACCAGGTTTCCTGTGTTGAAAATCAATCTACTCCTCATTCAAACTTTGGCCACTGGAGATATTAGGGCTACTCACAAATGCAGCCTATAAAGAAAACATGTCATGCACAGAAGTGTGATTGTTTACCAAAAAATCATGGGAAGCAAGAATTATTTGTTTATGAATCTCTCACCTATGTAAGGGCTAACTACTGTGAGTCAGGCCCACTTCAGCCTGACTGGCTCCCATTGTGCAGAAAGGTTAAAGTTGTTTTACGGCAACTTGGGCTGGGTGAGGGTCATATGCATGGAATGAGTCACCCCGTCAGTCCACTGGCGTGTAGCAGACAGTGGGTGACAATTGTAAGCAACTGCGAAAAGGGAAGCAAACCGCAAAGGGCAGTGTTTTTCAGACAGCTGGCCTCCAGATGAGCCAATGACAGCCCAGCAGGTCAATTGAGCAGGAGCCAATGGGTCTGATTGTGGGACATTCCTGAACTGCTTGTCTGAACAGCGTGAAATCCCCTAGGCAAACACTACAGTGTCCACCTACCCCCTCTGCCTTGCTGACTGTCCCTCACTGACCAATGCAGCCACGGCCCACCTCATCCAAACCGTAGTTGTGAATAATTCATTGTTTGCTAGATAATTGCTTTGTAGTACCAGATAAGGAGAGTTTACCACATAGAGCATTGCACTTAGTATTAGAATGTTAAGACAATTAACCACTAAACCCTGTATTTAGTTGACCGGAGTCCCCCAGGGCTCTATACTAGGTACCCTCCTTTTGCGCTACACTAAATATCTTCTGCAAAAAAATAGCCAATCTACTGTACAAGCTAACAACGCAGATCGGCTAACAATGCACATGGTCTGTTTCCGCTGAATGTTCGCCCCTGCCCAGAAAAGGGATGCTCGGTTCATGTGGTTAAACAAAATATGTCCGTTTATATGTAAAAGCATGTTAATTAATTGACATACTGTGTAATGTGGCCCTGGTGTGGTAGATTCTATTAATCTGGTAGAAAAAGGTATGAATTATTTCAGACTACTTTGTGATATTTGACTCTGGTTCCTTATCCAGGTTACAAGTTATTTCCAGTTACTATTTAGTTGCTGCTCACTATCCAGTCCGACCACTGCTATACAGCTCACTGAGTGCATACACTACACAGTATTAATAGTTCATAGTTCACACACACACACACACACACAACACAACACACACACACACACACACACACACACACACACACACACACACACACACACACACACACACACACACACACAGCATACTTTTGCTTACGCACAAGCCACCAACAATAACAGCCTAAAAGACACAAACACAACACTCATACAAACGTTTCATAAACAGTAAACACTCTGTGGATGGGTATTGCTTCACGATGCTTGGCGAGCTTGTAGATTTGCTATTTTTTGCGAGTGACACCAGCATACGACAAAGTATAAATCAGGCTTATAGCTTCTAACCTGGGTTCTCTCTCCTCTTCAGATAATGAGCACATTTATATGGAGCTGGGGCAGAAGTTGTCAAAGTACTGTCCCAAAGAATGGAAACGAGAAGCCAGCAAGGTAAGACATCAAGCTACACAGACGGCAGCCATTTACTTACTCATATTTGGGCTTCATATTTATGTAAGAGCAAAATAAACGCCATGTAAATATATGTACATCAGAAGGTACAATCACAAGAGTTTTGGTTTCAAAATGAGATATCCAGTTTTTTGGGGAGAAAATAAAAGTGACAGCTGCACAATTGTTATAGTATACCAGAATTGTTGTTATGAATGGGGATAGCAGGTAAATGGTGCATTTATATAGCGCCTTTATCCAAGGCACTTTACATAGATGCATTACATTCACCCATTCATACACAGATGGCGGAGGAAACCATGCAAGGCACCAACCTGCACATCAGGTTGTTTTTGATTGTTGAGTTGTGTTTGTTATGATTGTATAATTTTTGTATTATTGTATTTGTATTGTATTTGTGTATCTGTTGTGTTTTTTCGGGACATTTTATTAACAAGAGAGCTATAACTGTAATGTTTTATATACCGTATATTACCAATTAACAGCCCATGCTCAAATAACCGTCCAGCACCAAATGGCCCAGGTTCCGACACCATTTTGCGAAATAACCGCCTCCATCAAATAACCGCCCTCCTCCATATAAGCGCCCATGGGCCGTTATTTGCAAACTTAATCAGCCTCAGCCCTCATTGTCTCCACCAGGCCGAAGGCCTAGGGGGAGAGTATGTTTTGCACTCCGTCCGTCCGTCCGTGTGTGTGTCCGTCCGTCCGTCCGTCCGTCCGTCCGTCCGTAATCTCGGCCACCGTTAACCCGGTCGATGCCAAATTTTGCACACACACTCCCTGGATGCCAACGATGAACCTCTGCCCCAAACTTTCCAGAACGGCCTGTTATAGCGCCACCAGGAGGCCGCTTTGTGCAAAACAAGTTTTTGCACAGTACACCTACAGATTTTGTCCAAACATCACGCAAATTGGTACACAGTCTCTCTACAGCCATTCAACGAAACCGGTCTTTCAGATTTCTCACACTCCATCCTGATTGGTTAAGATTGGCTTCCAAAGTTCACAGGAGTGCTCAGTTTCAAACAAAATACTGCAAATCATGAACACATCGCGTGATTTCCGTGAAATTGTGCACCCACATTCCCACTAGGCTGAGGACAAAATGCCACATGAACAATTTCAACTCAGCCTCAAGGTGGCGCTATAACTGGCCAAAAAGTGTTTTTACCTCTAACTGCACGGATCTGTGGATAACTTTGTATGCCAACTCCCTAGAGGCCAAGGAAAAACCTTGGTCTGGAATTTTTCACATCTGCTCTTTATAGCGCCACCAGGAGGCCGACATATGTAAAACACATTTTCTATTATTACTCCTTCAGATTTTATCCAAATTTCACGCAAATCGCTACACATGATCTCCATAGTCATGTGATCAAGACAGGTTTGTTTGATTTCTCATATTCCATCCTGATTGGCCACGATTGGCTCCTACAGTTTTCAGGAGTAGCAAATGGCCACAACTCCTCAACGCAGCGTCCGATTGCAATGAAACTGTGCATGCATATTCCCACTAGGCTGAGGAAGAATCCTGGTGGAGACCTGTGCCGATTGGCACTTTATCTAGTTTATATTATTATATGCGTGTTCACCGTGTTGAGTTTGCAAATCTCTGAACGCCTCTCGATCATTTCACAACAGCGCAACACCAGTCCTGACTCCTCCACATCCATAAAATAAATCTAGGCTATAGTTTCACAAGTGCCTCCTATGCACAACCAATTGTTTTAATGCAAAGTGGTGTAGCATATTAACAGCCCGGGCTACTATTTGGTAATATACGGTAATTGAAAAAGAATGTCAATAAATATATTGTTAAAAAAAAAGCCTGCACATTGGGAGCAATTAGGGGTTCAGCTCAAGGACACTATCTTTGGGGGAGCACGGAATCTACCGGCCACTCTACCCCACTGCTGTAAAACCATAACAACAAAGAGCAGGAAATACTATATATTATTTTGACTGTTGGAATGTTCTGGTTTGTTGTCTTTTTTATTATGTGGTTCCCATTCATTCATCTAAAGCTCTGTCCACAAAACCCGTCCTCACAACATGTTCACAAAACCTGTCCTCACAACCTGTCTATCCTGCCTTTTCCTCAGTGGCTGTTTATTAGCATTTTTATATCAGTTTCATATCCCGTAGTACGGCCTGGGCTATGGGACGGCTATGGGACCTATCTTTGCCATGGTTACAGCCCCACAAGCTATGGGGTGCGTGAATCAAACTGAGCACGGCCAACTTACAGAGACACACTGCACACGGGCACTGACAGAGACAAAGCTGCAAACTTATAAAGGACTTTCAATTGCGGCCAGTAACACACACTGCGTTTTATGAGCGGGAGGGCGCTTTGGATCATCTTCATAGCACAAGCATGCAGATTAAGGTTCTGTTATTAGCACAGTTAGTTAATTAGTTACTTTATTGCCACAAATGTATAAAACATTGGGTCCAAACAATAATAAAAAGGGTCAACAGGAGATTTCTATTGCTCCACAAGTGACAGGGAGGCATGTAGCATACGCAAAGTCTCTCTGTTAGTGCTCAAAAAGAGTGAGCTCAAATCAATCATCATACATCGCTCAAATAGCTTAAAGGTTTCATGACATTAATTTAATAATTTTCATTTATTTTTATTATTCGTTTTTCTTTTAGGTTTTATGACCTCAATTACACCCACAATACCTGAACTTTGACAATTCTGTGGATTTTCTGTGGTCTGGGATTATCTCTGTGTCTGTGAAGCCTTTTGAGCTGCAATGAAAACAGGCAAAACAGTGACATCTGCTGGCAAATCCCATTGTCATATATGAGATTTGCTGGCTTTTACATGACACTTGTTTGAGCCAGAAAACGCCAGAACACAAACAAAATCTACTGAATGTTAAAAGTTACGTTTTTTTGGGTGCAATTGAGCTCCGAAAACCTAAAATAAATAAGAAAAATTACAAAAACTTTAATGTCACAATCCCTTTAAACATCAACTTCCCATGGTTGTGGCAGCGACGGGTCCGTGTGTGCGTGCGTGCGTGTGTTTGTGTGTTCTTTTCTAATCCTGGGGTTGTGTTATTAGCACACAGCTCAAACAGCTTAAACATCAACTTCCCATGGTTGTGGTAGCGACGGGTCCGTGTGTATGCATGCGTGACGGGCTGTCAGCTCAGCTGACACTGTGTGTGTATGTGTGTGTGTGTGTGTGTGTGTGTGTGTGTGTGGGGGGGGGGGGTGCCTGTGACTGTGTGTGTGTGTGTGCGTGCGTGCATGCGTGCGTGCGTGCGTGTTACACTACGGTATATAAATTGAGAACGAGCACACCATTCAAAGTAGTAGGGCGACAGAAAATAACATGGCGACCACGTCCATTGACTTCAATAGAGATTAGAGAAGTGGCGCTATGTTACATTTTCTATATATTCTATATAGATGAGTAATTGTGTGTAAGCATTGAAAAATGCTAATTTTACCTCACTGCCTTGATAATAACTGTCATTTTTTCCTTTGTGTCATTCTCAGGGCATTGACCAATTTGGGCCACCAATGATCATACACTTCAGGGCTCAGTATTATGTGGAGAATGGGAGATTGATAAGGTGAGTACGTCTCCATGGCCACCCAGAGTGAAATCATATTTAATTCTTATAAGTAAGACATTTATTGTATCTATGACTATTCTATATCTATTCTGTCTTAAGACTTAGCTCTAGACTTAGAGCTATTTAGCTGGGTTCTGGTATTTGTCTACAGTATATTCAAAAGAATGGAATTGCATTCACCAGGGAAATGATCTAGTACAAATCCATAGCGTTCATTTAACTAAAACCAGAAAGTGTGCAAATGAAACCAAATGCACCCTTATTGGGGAGTAACCCTTAGAGCGCACAAAATGTACAATCTGAGAGTTAAGTATTCACCCATTCAACCATTGTGATTTCTTTATGTCACCTACAGTGACCGGTCAGCCAGGTATTACTACTACTGGCACTTGAGGAAACAGTTACTCCTGTCGCAGTGCATCCAGAGGGAAGAAGCCTACTTCCTGCTAGCTGCCTTCGCCCTGCAGGCTGACCTGGGAAACTTCAAGCGTAACAAGCACTTTGGGAAGTACTTTGAACCTGAGGCCTACTTCCCCTCTTGGGTGAGTATGTCTAATGTGGCCCTGATGTGGCCTGTTATCGATCGAGTAGAAGCAGTGATTTAAAGTTGCTGCCAAGCAGTGTCCTTTAGAAGATGCCATGCAAATACGAGACTTGTTCCATATTTCTTTTTAGGGTTACTGGCACCATCCCATAACTAGATGTTCACTGTTTTAAAATGGCCAACGTGTCCATCAAAAGGACCTTTAGCCAGACACTGGCTACTGTCTACTTCAAGGATGTCGCTCCTAAATGTCACTGTCCTCTGTGGGCTAATGTTGATGCATCACCCCTCTGAGGTGTCTTTTAGGTGTCAACCGTGCTACAATAGAAATCCTGAAAAATGTGGCTGGTACAGATCTCAGCAGGCAGTCAGACAGGCAGTGTTCGGGCACTAGCCTACTGTCTGTACAGTATGTATGTATGTAGGTCTGTAGCCACCTTCAATTAATCATGCTGGCCAAACACTTTATGACAGGCCCTCTCATCTGAGCATGTGAGATAATGAGAACTGGGACACCACAAGTTTATTTTTGTCCCTTGAAGTGGCACACTTGTAATCTTTTTATTTTTTAATTTTGAGAAACATGGCTATTGGCCATTCTCGTGACGCCTGTTTACCGCCACTCCAATCACCTCATCCCTTCCACCCACCCTCCACCACTCCTTAAAGCCCCACCCCTCTGATTGCCCCTCACTTCCTGCGATTAGCCTGCTGTCCTCTTATCGTTGCTTTGAAACAGGAGGCACAGGCACAGGCACAGGAAATTGTTGTTTGAGCATGATCAGGGGACACCGTCCTACAGTAAATCTCCCAAAAGATTTAGGTACTTTACAAAGCTTTTACTCAAGTCTCACAAAGCCACATGCAAAGCTTAGAAAGTGCGCTTCCGGTTTCCCTCTGGCTCTTTGCTCAGATCTCAGTCTCAGGCCAGGTTGAGGCTCACACAGTTCACATCTGTTAGCCCTGGAGCAAGGTGCTTCATTAACCTCATTGGCATAGTGCACTGCTAATCTGACACCGAGCTGCCTGGGTTGTAAGGAGCCTGAGGTCCAGCTCCACTGTATAAGCCATGCAGTGAGCAGGGTGAACTCAATTACTGTCAAGAGAATCCCAACCTTTTCAATGCAACCGACCCCTTGTGTTTCTCCTCCCTCTCTACTTATACACATTTGCTTATTGTACTTTATTTGCTCTTCTTAATGCATAGCTAGCTTATGTGTTTATATTCTAGTATGGGGCTTGTATAATAAGATTTTGTTTTCCAACTGTGATTACTGCCCTGCTGTATTGCTACTGTCAATCTAACTAATCAACTGTGATCTGATTTAACCTACAGGTGATAGCTAAGCGTGGGCGTGAATACATCCTGAGGCACATCCCAAACATGCACAAAGACCAGTTTGCCCTGACAGCGTCCGAGGCTCATCTCAAGTACATTAAGGAGTGTGCACAGCTTGATGATGTTACTGTTCACTACTACAGACTGTATAAGGTGAGCGATTGTAAGACAGGATATAGGACTATCTTTTGTGTAAATAAACAAGAGTGAGGCCACTCTTGATGGGAGTTTATTCCACGACAGCGGGAACAAGAAGATTGATTTATATACAGGGATATTAAGTTATATGTGGAGATAATTATATCAGTGCTCAGTCACTCATTCTGTTACTGCACCCCCCCTCCCCAACGTGTGTGTTGGTTACATACAAGATAGGAGGAAGGAAACAAAATAGGAATCTGATTTACTGCATTATTACAGTGTTATCCTTCCTTTCTCATCAGCATCATCTCAATCTTTTTAACAGGACAAAAAGGAATTGGAGGCATCTCTTACATTGGGGCTGACTTTACGAGGGATTCAAATCTTCCAGGTACAATCTCTCTCTCTTTTTTTGATTGTGAATTCATACTTTTATTTGGTTGATTGTATATGTTTTAGCGTATTTCACAACCATGATGGATATGGCCATTAAAGAACGAAAGAACTTCAACCATTCTCAACCTATCTTCTGGTCCTCACTAATGCTCATTATAAAAAGGTACCATTTCTGTCTACTTTTCGGTCTGTGTCTCAGAGAAGGGCTGTGGACATTTCAGAAACCCCGCCTTCACTTCACATAAATCAAAACATGATCATGGTGAAAAGATGAGTTTTTTTCAACATTGTATCATGGTTAAAAGATAATAACATAAGTTGACAAATTAATTCATGAAGAAGTATATTCATTTTTGATTGGATGATGTATGGCGACAAGAGCGTCAATCACTTCACACGGATGTGATTTTTCCCCCCAACCAATCGTTATGCTTTCAACCTGGTGTCCCTATTTCAGGCATGTTGTTATAGGCAAAAATCTTCAACATTATCAAAAATAGCCATATTAGCAGATCTGTAGTACAAGGTCGCAATGCAATGTGATGCAATGGGTTGTAGATTGCCTATTTTCACTAAGACAAAGTATATAGGGCTTCTGTGGTTAATCTTGATCATCCCGAAGTAATGATAAAGTAGTGGGACGACATGAATCCACAAAGGAAAAATAACAGCTTTTAGCCTTTCAGTTGGCAAAGGCAAAATTAATGGGCTTTTACTGAAAGACGTTGGTTGACAAGCCGTCACTGAACTGTCCTCTGACCATAGGCTTGACGCATGTTCTTTGTTTCAGAATGTAGGCTCTGTGAGACAGCTCTTGTATGACTTCCCTTGGACCAACGTGGGCAAATTGGTATTTGTGGTGAGTCTAAACCTTATTTAGCTTATCATTCGTTAAAACTTAAAATTACATTTTCATATTTTATTTCACTCCACTAGCAATGACAAAATCCAAAGCATGACCCAGCTCATGGTGGAGTTTGTCAAAGCCTAGCGGTTATGTTGGCTTGTGGAAATCTTTACTCCTTACTGACATTTTATATTAGCTCTCCAAGAGTCTTCTGGAACTAATCAGGGATTTAGAGACTTTTCCTTGCATGCTTGCATACATGCGTATGTAGTTATGTACATGATGGACGCACACACGCACGCACGGACAAATATACTTCAGTGCAGTCAATAGCATCATCATGACATGCTCTCTCTCATATTTCGTGGAAGGAAATAAGAAAAATAATGTATTTGGTCCTCGCATCTCCCTCAGGCTGTTCCTGTGTTATATTTAAGTGGGATAAACTAATAAGTGCGTCTACTACCCAGACCACGCCCGGCCGACCCTGACCTCATCAAACAGACTATTTATTTTCATGTGTGAACGGCTGAAACGGGCATTCTCCTGTTAGATTCTATGGTGCTGTGTCATTAGTCCGACGGCGCATTACAATTTACAATTTACAATTTAGGCATTTAACAGACGCTCTTAATCCAGAGCGATTTACATTTAAGCAAGAACAAAAGCATGGGAATACATCACATAAAAGCATTTATCATGAAACATGCATAAGCTAAGAAAGTAACAGTGGAATATCTATATAATGAAACTATACATACACTATACATATAAACTATACATATTTACTACTATGCTATACATATGTACTATGGCGTGCTATGACTATATACAATACAATTATAGTGCTGTCTACATAACATGCTATAAGTCTGTGTCAAATGCTATCTAAGTCAACAGACATGCTATCTAAGGGGTTAGGGTAAGTGCTATGGGCCATGATGGAGTCTGAAAAGGTGGGTTTTCAGGCTACGGCGGAAGATTGGGAGTGATGCTGCATTAGTCCGACTCGTCACATTATTAACCCTAACCTTCCCTAACCGGCTCAAGCAAAGCCACGTAGTTGGAATAATGGGATGTCTGAATTATGGACAGTCCCCACATTATATGTGTGAAAGGCCAACACTGGACCTGATTCCCCGGACATTTTCCAGTGTATAAATGAGAAAGGGGCTTGTGTGTCCTAATATCTCTATTACACCAAACATCATCCCTGTGGCCTGATAAGTCTTCTCATCTCTCTTCTGAGTCAGCCTTGTCGTTAAGCTGAACGGAGCAGTGGGTTAATTTACCTCCATAGGGTCTGTTATCATGGAAAGGCAGAGAGGCTTACCACTACTGTATATCTGTTTCTCTCTTGACGACTTAACGTTCCCTGCCACTCGACAATTAATCACATTCCCCAGAGGATGACATTTAGGATTAGCTTTGTGTTATGGCTGCTGTTGCACAGGGGGAAATCTAGTCATTTCAATCTTTGGTGACTTTCCCAAAAGGTCGACCATTTGAGGACATAAGAGCTTCATTGTCTTCATGAGTGTGTCTTCCTGTGCGCATTGTTAGCTGTTCATTTTGAGTATAAATTAAGCATCATTCTGTCTTTTTCTGCATTGGGGGAACTCACCTGTTGTTGTTGTTGTGGCGTGAAAGGCTATGATGGCATGCCATGGCTGAGGAGTGGAAGTGGATGATGCTGTGTCTGTGGAGTGAAAGATAAGATAAGATATATATATATATTATCCCGCTGGGGTAATTCAGGTGCCAAACACAGTACAACAGTTAAACACAGAAGTCACAGATTGCAGTAGATGGAGAGACATCACAGTAAAGGAAACACCATCAGTAAGTTGGAAAAAATAAAATAAAAAGTATATTATATAACATACAATATACAAGCGGATGATGGTGTGTCTGTGGACTGAATGTAGGAGATGGTGTGTCTGTGGACTGAATGTAGGAGATGGTGTGTCTGTGGACTGCATGTAGGATATGGTGTGTCTGTGGACTGCATGTAGGAGATGGCGTGTCTGTGGACTGAAAGTAGGAGATGGCGTGTCTGTGGACTGAAAGTAGGAGATGGCGTGTCTGTGGGTTTTCCCCTGTGGAGAAGAGGGCCTCTTATGGCTCCATCCCTCCCTTCCCCTCCTGAATAACAGGCTTTCTTTCTGCCCTTGCTCCACCCGTGGGCACGTCATCATCCACTGCTGCTGCAACCACGGCCAAGTGAGCGAGCCAGCAGAGCAGCAAAGGAGGAGGGTGGAGGGACCTGTGCGCGTGTCAATAAACACCAGATGTTGTGATGGTTTAGTGGGAGGGGGATTCTGTGCTCACGCCACTGGCAGAACTGAGCCCTTGCTCTTCATGGGCGTCCAGTGTGTTTATGTGTAGCTGCTCTGGTTGATGCACAGCTAAATCCGGAGTGTTCATGTAACAACTTAAAACCATATATACTTCATTGACGGGATTCCCCCGGGGCTCTATACTTGGTCTTGTACTGAAGACCAAAAATAGCCAATCTACAAGTTCACATTTTCACAATGCACAATAGAGAGTCATAAGAGGCGGTTCCACAGCCAAACGACATCACCTGCTTTCAGTATAGCACGTACGCTTGTAGATCTTTGCCATATATTCCCCCAGAATAGGGACGCTAGGGTTCAAGTGATTAACTCTTGAGGGTGTAAATTGAACAATTTCAGATATGTGCGTCTGATTGAGGAACGCGAGAAGGAAAGGGGCCCTGGGCAGAGCAGGGGTTTTCTTTCGATGTGTGTGGGCCACATTAGGGACATCTTGGAGAAGGACGTGACTCACAGCTGTCCTCCTCATAGAGGTCAGATGGTTTGACTACACACAGTCAAATCCTGAGCCTTCATTTACCTCAGAGAATGTAGTAAGGAAATTGTAATGAAATATAATGTACAAATGTAACATTTACATTAGCAAATATAAGTGCTACATTTGTATGTTCTCCGAGTTACAGACCCGTAAGAGTCCATTTGGTTACATTTGTACACTCCCAGAGTTAAAATAACACTGAGTTTACTGTGTGTACAGTATGTGTACCGCACAAAATGAGAAGCTTTTCTGAGGAGTGGCCAAACGCCCTTTAATAACCAACACCGACCGATATCCGACACCGGCCTGTACTCCACTTCGGTGTACGTGTTTGGTCTGGACTTGGGACACAGCCAATTGGTGACCTGTCAGTTCTAAGTCCGTCTCCGTTGGAGTTGCTCATGCTATGACCAAGGACTTTGTGTTTTGTCAAAGTGAGAATGGTTGAGACTTATTAGTATATAGTTCAGAACTTAAACCTATTTTTATCCAGGCTGCCTGGAAATTCTATTTTCCGCCTTGCATTTACAGTATAAAGTTAAGACACATTCACACCCGGGAGTGGCCCAGTTTAAAGGAGAATTTCGTGCTAGAAGGCTTTCTCACCTTTAGTTGCAGTTGTTTAGTTCTGTATATATTCTCTCCATAATGTCAACATTATGTTAAGCGTCACACTTTACTTCATAGTAACGCCGTTGCCGTGTTTCAGCCGTAAAGCGTGAACTCTCGTCTATCGCGAGACTTCGCAAGCTCCATCCACTTGCATGGGGCTTGCAAAGTCTCGCGAGCCCCATATGACGTAAATTCTCCATTCATTGTCAATGGCATTTAATGTTTGTGTTCAAACAATCTATACTATAGCTGTTTATAGGAGGGAAAAAAGAAGAAAGTAAAAAAGATGGGACCCTTAGGAGACACCGGTCATGGGATAAATAGTTACGAGATAAGCGAGAATATTGATCGTTTTATTTTTCCCAGCCAGCTCAAGGATTTGAACCAGCGACATTCCAGCTACAAATAACAACCTATATTTTGGGTCAACCACTGCTCCAAATTTGTTTTGTAGAGGATCCTTTGGATCCGTACAAGTCATTGTCATTCAACTGCCAATTTATTATTTATTATTAAATCATTTCCTTATTGTAGGAATCTGATTTGAGTCAATTCACCAGTTTATTTGCATGAGTAACCCTACACTGGGGGAGTCTTGCATTCAAGTTTCAAATAAATAAGTAGAAAGCGGCATTTTATAGTCAGGAATGTGGAGTTCAGTGCATTTTTCAAAGAACCTTAAATCCACCCATTGAATGTGAAAATCCAAACCCCTGTTTATAGGGCTGTCTTGAAAACAGCGCTGCTGACACAGAAGACAGCTGTTATTGGGTCAAGCCTCTTCCAAAGGCTTGCAAGAGAAAAACACAAGCCCACCGTTTTACTAGTGTGTGTGTGTGTGTGTGTGTGTGTGTGTGTGTGTGTAGGTGGGGGGAATGGGGCTTTGGAAAATCATCAAAAAGTAATGTTCATTCCCTCCATGCAGAAATGTTGAACAGATATGTTGAACCGGTTGTTGTCTCACTATTTCCATGTAAGAGCGGCTAGCTGCAAAATAGATTTTCAAGATGAGACCTCATCACGCCTCTGTGGTTTGCCTCTAGGCTTTCCAGGCACTTAATCAAGACTGTAAATTCACATTCCATTTTCATAAGCTTACATTATGAACTGTTGTGAAACAATGAGAGAACTTGTTTGAACGCTTTGTTTTCTTTTTGTGACAATTCATTTCCCCCCCCCCCCCATTTCTTCTCCTTCATATTCTCAGGGAAAGAAGTTTGAAATCCTCCCTGACGGGCTCCCGTCCGCCCGTAAACTGATCTACTACACAGGTTGCCCCATGCGCTCACGCCACCTCCTGCAGCTGCTTAGCAACAGCCATCGCCTCTACATGAACCTGCAGCCGGTCCTGAAACAGGTCCGTCGACTGGAGGAGAATGAGGGTATGTTCTCATGCATTTCACATCATCAGATATTAGAGAATGATAATGTTTAATTAAAAGACTAACTTACTTATTAAGATCAATCACTATTTGAATCAAATTAGATTAGATTGGGAGAGTATTATTATTATTATTATCATTATACATATGTTTTTATATTCTAACTGATGACATCAAAAATATGACTTAAGAAATTCAAAGCGTCAACACCAGACAGAATCTTCGAATGTCAAAGAAATGGCCTTTGACTAATTCTAATGATTTGGAATAGAGAATCCAGATCCTGTGCTTTCAGTTACATTGAATTATTTGTCCACCTGTGTAACCCCACAGAGAAAAAGCAGTACAGGGAGTCGTACATCAGTGATGCTCTGGACATGGACATGGAGCATCTAGACAAGCGCTCGCGGGCCAGTGGCAGCAGCGCTGGGAGCATGTCTCACCACAAACGCCTATCTCGCCACTCCACCACCAGCCACGGCAGCTCCCACACCTCGGGCATCGAGACGGACAGTTTTAGGGCCCCTGGCCAACCGCCCCACAGGCCCCTGCGCACCTGCAGCTCCAGCACAACCAGCCACGGAAGTTCACACACCTCTGGGATCGAGAGCAGCGGCAAAGAGCGTATTCTAGATGACGATGGTAAGACGGCAACGTGCAGATAAAGACTATACCAGTGGTAGTACCCTTTACCAGTAGAGTAGCTACTGGTTATTAAATAATTATACATTATTCATAATGTTTGAACAGGTCTAAATCAGCCACCACTTGTTCATTACAGAGATTGAAATGTTGGTGGACGACCCCAAGGATTACGAGGAGCTTCATGAGATGGCCCTGGAGCTCAACCAGGACCTGTGTATCCATATCACTGAGGACATGCTGACCATGTCTCCTGACCAGACTAATGGATACTCAGGTAGTGCCTCGCTTGCTGTCTTATTTGATTAATCATTTTGACCTGAGATCAGATTCTAAAAATGTCTTCTACTTCCTGACAGTTTTCTGAAAAAGCTATGTTTCTATGTCAGTCGTTCTTCGATTTTTCAAAAATAGCAGACCTACAAACTCGTAGCGCGCCACTCGGTGGCGCGCTATGAGCTTGTATGAGATCTGCTAAAGCATAACATAATGCTAACACCTAAAGGGGTTCCCGCCCAAAATGGGTTAATCATTTTGTCAGGGTCACAAAGGAACATAACTCTGTTTCTTCAATGCTTTTATCAGAAGCACTTCACAGTACCGTGGGGAGACACGTTGAGAAGTCAAGTAACAAGCAACACATACCGCCTCCTAGCTAGGTCCATTAACAGACCATATTGGAAATATGTTTGAGGCTTTATTTGTGTTGTTCTAAAATGCTGGCAGTCTAGCACTCTTGTGTAATCCATGAAAGGAATCGGCACAATCACAATTTAGGCATATCGCAGCTGCTCTCATTCAGATTGACTTACAAATTGCATGAAACAGTATGAAGACAAAGTGCTACAAAGTAACTAAGCAGGCCAGGTACTGTAGACATTAAACTTAGCATCTGTATAAATAAAGTACTTATCTAAATGTAACAAACATGGCATCTGTGAACAAGCAGATAGCATGCATGTTTCAAAATAACATATCATATGTGAACATGCTACCAGTACCAGCATACATCTGGATAACTTAATTAGCATGATACAACCGATAGAAAATAAAGGGTGCTAGGGGGTGAGGTGCACATAGTACACTCGTGTGCACATTCCACATCGTCCCCTTATTCTGTTTCTGTGCTGATATTTTCCTGACAAGCGTCTGAAGCTGTTGGTGGGGTCTGTGGGCCCCCAGGGACCCTTCCTTGAGGGCGTTCCACAGGTTTCCCAGCATCAGGTTAATTTAGCATCAAACTCTGTAACCTCCTGAGCCCCAATCCCCCGCCGGTGGGTAAATGGGGCTGGTCAAGGTCTCAGGTTCCAACTCCGATATTTTAGATTTTCCCTCCCGGACCCCCGTGGCGTTTAAGAGGTTAACCTAACTCTCACTTTCTTTAATCCTATATAGATCAGCTATTTGAAAATAGCCAAACAAGTTTCAAAGAAATGTACACAAATCTTGTATGGGGGCCCATGGCATAAAATATTTTCAGATGGGGATCCACTGCTGTAGCTAAGCCTTAATCCTCTGTGTTTCTCAGGACTCATTGTAAAGGACGTTAGCTCCTCCACTTCCAGCTCCTCAGAGACTGTGGTCAAGATGAGAGGTCAGAGCATCGAGTCTCTTCCTCAGGTAGGCCGACGGCATTGTTACACAACACCACCACACTGCAGGGAAACTTAAAACACATACTCACAGTCCACACACTGAGTCCTACCCACCATGCAATGGCTTCATGATGTCACAAAGCTTCATTCATGCTTCTGTGACAAGTGATGTGCGACAAGGCACTCAACTGAAATAACATATTCTCTATGGAGAACACAAGAAATAAATGAGCAAATATAATAATATGCCTTATTCGTTTGCCTTTTCTAAATATTTGTTGACTATCTCCCACAGACATCTGCATGCAGGAAGCCTCAGTCGTCAACGGACCGACACAGCCAATCTCTGGACGACATCCGGCTCTACCAGAAGAGCTGCTTGCAGTGGGCGGAGCTATGCCAAGACACCGCCCACAGCTACACGTTCGGCTGCGGCGAGGAGCTGAGCAACGGCTGTGGCCAGCAGCAGGGTCTGGCAGAGCAGTGTGCTGGGATCCGCGGGGAGCAGCACCCCTTCCCCATCAAGAGGACCAGCAAATACTTCTCCCTGGACCTGACCAGCGATGAGGTCCCAGAGTTTGTGGTGTGATGATGGGCAAGGGAGAAGTGGACATAGGTGGCCTCAGTGTGACCCTATTCTTCCATGTTAGTCAGACCTGGAGACTCCTGGTGCGAGGGGAGCGTTGGAGGTATGATGATAGATGGCGGTCTCCATATGTGGCCATTAACAGCACTCAATGAGTGAACTGGCCCTGAATTGTCTTAACCCGGACCTTCTTCATCCCTCTTACCACTACACACACACACACACACACACACACACACACACACACACACACACACACACACACACACACACACACACACACACACACACACACACACACACACACACACATTAAATTAACAGACAATAAGAGCCCATGATGAAGGAATCTTGGGAACTTCAATAATGGAACTAATTGGTTCAAGAGAACCTGCGTTTTTACAAGTTAATTCATGCTGCTCCATTTTGACACTCTGGTTGGGAATGGAGTGTGAAAGGAAACGTAAGGGAACGAAGCTTCATTTTCTCTCAGAACAAATTTGGACTATGTTTTGACAAACACGTCATTTCCAACCTTGTTGAAGATCTACATTTTGCGTGTGCCTGCCTACATTGACTAACCTATATGAAACTGGACTGTGTGTGGACATGCACAGTTGCACACAGGCTTGGGCATGCAAGGACACAGACACAAACAGCATATCAATGTTTCATATCAAGAGTATCCCAGAATTGCGGATCTCCCACAAAAAGGAGAAAAATGGAATTACGAGCTATGAACCAAAGAAAAGCTGACGGTAAAAACAGAAATGGCAAACCCCTTTTGTGTTCAACTAATTTTAATTATGTTCAACGGGCCAATGAAATGAGTTAAGATTAAGTAGGACAATATGACATTGTTTTTTAAACGTTTTGCTGTCTTAAACTATGAATATTTGGGTTGATACCCTTTAACCACTTAAGCCTATATACAACTCTGCGTCACTATTTTCAAACATCTTTGAACAACTTTTGTCTATAATGAAAAGCCCCAAAATGGGGAAGCCAGGGTGAAAGTGGTCAACCATTTGTGCACCAGTGTCTCCCTCTGTCTATTTTCTCTTTTCTCCTAAGCAACGTGTCTTCTAACACTTAATTTTACCTCACCAGGAAGTGCAGTGTGCCAATTTATCCCTCACAGTCTCTTAATAATGTTCACAAGTGTGAACAAATGCACGTGCACACACACACACACACACACACACACACGTCACACACACACACACACACACACACACAATGTGCCTTCACTACACTATGCAGGATGCCGAAAAAACCACAAACCCTTGACCCTTGCCTTGACAATCACACATCCTAACCATAGTCATGGAGAATTTTATAGTCCCAAGTTCTTGTAAATTCATTTTCCCCCTTTGATGTCTTCTTTTCACCACTGACACAATTTCAAACGGTGTACATAAATAATATTCAGCAGACTAACCTGCTTTAACATTGGTGGGGGGTTGTCTTCATAACAATGTTAGCTACTTGACAACTTTAGTATGAAAAGGTCCCATGATCATCACAGACTAGACTGAATTTCCTAGTAAGAATGAGGCTGAGTGAGTAATCCTACATGTTCTTACTTGTGCCGAGTTGAGGAAGGCTCCCCTGTAATCCACACACAAAATGGAGCCATGTTGGCCGTCGGCCAAAAAAACAAAACTTACATGTTGACTTCGTTCTGCATGACTATTATCATTTCACTCACTTGTCTCTTGGTTACTGTTACAGCAGAATTGTCTTTTTGTTAGTCTAATTTTCTTTTTGTCTATTCTTTTTAAACTGGAACGTGTTGCATTTTTAGTTTTCATTTAAATCATTTTACCTTGCTGAGATCTTTTACATGTGTTTTTGTATGGATCGTCAGACTCTCTGTGTATGTTGAAAAGTTATTCTGTGTGGAGTGGACGTCTTACAGTATTATAAGCGATGTATGCGACAGTATTATAATAACCCTGTGATGCAGATTCACACCTGTAATATCGCAGCCCATTATACACAACAAGAAAGACTTATCACTATCTAATAGCAGTTACAAGTGATAAGTGAACATGAAATATTGTTGTAATTAACAACAAATAACAGCTTATTATATTTCACAACTATGTTTTTGCTCCATAAATCACTCAGAGCTTAATTACACCACTTACGGTGTAACTGGGAATAAAAGGGTGTCGTTGACAACAGATAATTTAATTTCACATGGTATTTCTGCTCATAAATCACACAGAGCTGAGATTTAAAACTGCATTTGTGCGATGCTCTGCCGGAATCGATAAAGAAGAGGAATTGCCATAACAAGCTGTAGTGTTTTGAAACACTCACACCTCTCCACCTCCTCTGAAGCACCTTCCCCTGGCTCCCCATCCCTTGTCTATCAAAAACACTCACATGCATCCAACAGACTACAGCAGCTGAAGCCGAACAAACCAATCAACTTGTAAAGAGATCTTAGTTTAACCATTTAAACCCCATATAGTCCCTGGTGGCTCTAAGCTGGTGTATTTTCCATTTTAATAGAGAAAATAACCAATCCTCATATAGATTGGCTACTTTCTCTATTTTCGAAAAATAATTTTGAGTGAAAGTGGTTAAGTGTGTCTTTGGGTTTTTAAATATTGAACCAATGAAAAGTATTAACAAGAGCTTGTGACTAAATAATAACTACATTGGGTCCATTGGATCACAGGTTATTTTTCCCATTTCCTGAGAAGTAACGGTTTTGGACATTATTACTTTTTGAAAGGATGCAGATCATTTTAACAGGCACTCATATGGAGTCATATTGCTCTAGAGCAGTGTTTCTCATTTTTTCTTGTCTCAGGTCACCCCTGTAAATACCTTTTCATCCAAGGCACCCCTGAATTACATCGTTACATTATAGATGGCACTTTCTTTCATATTATGGTATGCAAGTATGTTAATCTTTCACCCTAAGATACAGTATGTGTCACAAGGAAAATATAATAGCAGTTTCCATTACAACAGATTGAAAATAACTTCATACTGGTCATTTAACCACAGCATCCCTATTCTGGGCGGAACATTCACCAAAAATAGTTGATCTACAAGCTCACACACGACACAACGCTATTTTTGGCGAGAAGATTTGGTGGTCTGTCTCTGTCATATTGATAAATTCCAAATATTATATAAGTATTCTGTGGACTTGCGTCAGGGCACCCACTTTGAGAACCACTGCTCTAGAAAGGAGGGGAAAGTAACATATGTGTTTCAATGAAAACTTTGTACAACACATTCGTTTCAGTCCTTGTGACTATCGCAACATGTCATACTACAGCAATGTTTTTTAAATATATTTGATTCATATCAATTGCCATACGTAGTGCACTCTAACTGCACATATTTACAATAGCAGGTCTATTTCTGCGGTAAGCTTGTTACTCCAAATGTCACTGAAGACATTACGATATTGTACATTCTGGTTTAAAAAATCTGGAAAGGAGTGTACCATATACACATCAACTCATGACTGGGGGAATACAACATTTCGTTTAACATTTTCTCTTTTCAATGTTTACATGTGGGTAAACGTTTTTAAATTATTGTTTAAAGGTTATATCAAAGAAATTCATCTAGACTTGTAATTGTTATCAGCTATGGGTTGCAAGTACTGTCTCAAAACTGCTCTGAGAGCAGAAGGAACCTTATTATTCCATACTTGTGTGTATGTGTGTATGTGTGTGTGTGTGTGTGTGTGTGTGTGTGTGTGAGTGAGTGTGTGCGTTGATGCCTATCAATAGTTATGACATGTCCCCCTTCTGCGCACAGATGAATATCTATCCGTTAGTCGTGTTTGCTTAACACAAGGTTTCTTAAAATGTTTAAAGTATGCCATATTAATACCTCGAGACTGGTAAAACGAGAGAAAGACAACTGGCTCAGAGACAATAAAGCATTCTTAAAAAGGTGTAAGTGTGTAAAGATTCGTACACTTATGGATTTGATACAAAACTACAGCATTCTATATTTCTATATTTCAGGTTGTTCCACTCACTGTTTTTTCCACTTATGTGTAATTGTTTATACTCTAATGGGTGTTTTCTAAAATCCTGTCTTTTCTGTATTAAAGCAGTGAGTGAGTGTCAAGGTACAGAGCCATACAGCCACAACCCACTTTCCTGTCCTTAACATACTCAATGCATATTTACACTATGTAAGAGTTTGTATGTCTGCACTATGTGTCCATAATCCTTTCTGTGAAAGGATCTCCCTTCAGGAAAAAAAAGTGAATGATTTTTATTTGTCAAACCCTGTAGTGAAAATTTATGATTTGTAATTATGAAGTCTGGTCCGTGCCTTCTTGGTACTAATGCCCTCAAATAATCAATAAAAAGGTACATTTATTTGCCAAAGTTGAACTGTACTTGTCTGGTGGCATGTCATATTGTGGCAAGTTCATTCAATCATTCATTAATAAGATTAGTACAGGTTTTTTTAAAGAGAGAATTAGTGGGTTAAATAAAGTAGCATCATGACGACAACAAAAGCAAAACACATAATGCCTCTAAAGTAATGGCATCATTAAAATGCATCATACACCTATAAGGACACTTGAATGTTGATAATGTGAATGTGCTGCCCTCTGGAGTAACATCCAACAGCACAGCATTATTTTATTTTCACGCACTAGAATGAGTTGGCCATGTCGGGGCAGTGTTGTCTCACAATGGAATGGGCTCCTGTTTCACTTCTCCCCAGCAGAGCCTGGCTGGCAGGGCTCATCTGAGCCGTCACCTTCACTTAAAACTAGCTATTTACACTGACTATCAAGCCCGAGAAAACCATTGAAAACCCAAAAGAACATGGCGTCCGCGTCCATTTAGATGAATTAATATTCGGTTCCTCAAGCTAGACTTCTTCTAAAATGGTCATATCATCATAATCCTAATTATTTCGTTTTTTGTTATTGTGATCATATGATATTATATCACCATTACATGTGTGAAAACACGTGTGAATTGTATTTGATCTTGGCGTTCAGGTTAAGAGCAGGGAGAGTGGTTGACATACTCGATTTAATCGAAACTGAGCTTGTACAATATGCAACCAAGTATAACTTACGCTTGAGTTCTTTTTTATTTTTTTTAAACATATGTTTATTGATTTTCTTTAAAGTACAAATAAGTATTTTCAAAACAATTTACATATATTTCCCCCCCCCACATCCCCATTACGCTTGAGTTCTAAACTAGAAACGTCTGACCAAGAATCACATTTGATTGCTATGAAAACCTACAAAACCTGTCAGTCAGTCCGTCCGTCTGTCCGTCACACCTCGTGACACAATCCATATATGGCCGCCAGTCCGTCACACCTCATGACACACTCCATATAGGGCCGTCTCCATATATGAAGATCACGACACTGACCTCATCAAACACTGGATAGCCATACATGGAGAAGACTGGATCATCACCTAGATCTACATATATGAAGCCGGCCAGCAACTCTACATCTGACCTCAAACCCTTAGATCTCCATATATGGAGCTGACCTGTTCTGACATTCCATATGTTGACCCCTACCCACCCGTTCTTCCTCTTCGATGTCTCCCTTTTGATTGATACCTGTCCATTCAAACTCTAGACAGGCCTGCCCCAAAGTTATTAGTGCAGCCACGCCCGGCAGCCGGCGAAAACTAAAGTTCTCAACAGGCCCTAACCAGGCCGCTTCATATATGGAGGTCAAGCCCGCATCCACCCAAAGATTTTGGCGGAGTATGACTTGGCCACGTGTAAGATGTTGGCCATGACCCTGGCATCATCGGGGCTTGACTGACTGCGCCCCAGGACCTGCGTTGACTGCATGTAGCCTGACCTTTGGTGTGGGCAATCTGGCAAGTTTTGCTCGGTTGAAGCTTTCCTCAGCCTGGTGAGTGCTGACTAGCACCTGGGAGTCCTTGAAGCTGGCCTGTTCCTGTGTTGAGAAGGTGGTGGGATCATTGCATGAGGAAACTCCAATCCACATTTCTCTCACCCTCCGTTGCTTAGCGCTTTCTGCGTCGATTACGTTCGACTCTGTAAAGCACTTTACAGGTCATTCTACTCTGGGAAAAAACTAATAGACCTGCAAGGAACTTTAATTAAAAACAAAACAAAAACAATACATATAGCAAAATTACAGATCTGATATAGGCCTATATATTTTTTTGAGTGGTGTAGCAACCACTCCAAAGAACAACAATGTCCCTATGTGCCATCCTATGTCCTAACCTATGTCCCTAATTAAATATGTTTATAGTACCAATAGGGGGTGCTGTTGCACCACTCGCTTCAGACTGGTCTGATTTTTTTAAATGTAGGGAACGAAAAAAAGGTTTGTGAAACAGTGGTCCAGGAAGCAGCATGTAAACCTACTGTATATGCAATAGTCTGTATTGTGTAATCATTCCAGAACAAGTGCTTTTGAGCACAGCGATATATTACTGTTCTATTAATATCTTTCTGTTACATTTGTTCATAGATATATCATATAATACAACAATGCAACTGGTGTCTTTGCTCCCATTTCTCTGAAATTAAACGTCAATATTGATCCGAGCAGAGAACAGAACATCTGCGTCAATGAAGAGTCAACAATCAATGATGTGTTGATAATCTCCAGTCGCAGCTCAATACTGGTGAACAATTAGCTTTTGGACTGATGTGTAATCACACAGCAAACATACAGTAGAAGCCCCGCCCCATTCTCTGACATAGATACAGCATATCTCTCTCTCTTTCTCTCTCTCTCCCTTCAAACCTCCATCTCTCTCTTCATTATATCATGCCTCTACCTCTCTTCCTCTCTCTCTCTCTGTCTCTCTCCAACTCTCTCGCCCTCCCTCTGTCCCACTGCTCTCTCTCTCCCCCTCTCTCCCTCTGTTTTCCCTCCAAGCTACACAGCTGTACAGGAAATCAGTCATCCACCATCACCCACTACTGTCGCCATGGCAACACAGAGGGGAAATCCATTCTCTCTCACTCTACATTTCTCCTCGTCTCTCTCTCTCTCTCTCTCTCTCCTTTCTTTTGTCTTGTTGAATAAGGTGTAGGCTGACTTGAGTCCACATTGTGTGTGTGTGTGTGTGTGTGTGTGTGTGTGTGTGTGTGTGTGTGTGTGTGTGTGTGTGTGTGTGTGTTCTAACAAACTGTCATCTATTGCTGCTCACTGGAAATATGAACCACTTACGGCTTAAGTAGTTGTTATTAATATAAAGAATACTGAAAATAGCAAAGATGATACAGTATATATAAATCACACAGTATATATGTATATCACACAGCACACACACACTATAGTATATGTATACTGTATATGTACATGCTCCACTTCCTCGTTCCATTCACTGTCCCAGCTCAGGGTGCAATTCCCTCCATCTGCACATCTTATCTTATCTCTCCATCTATGGCCAAATGCTGCTGTATTGTACAGCATGTGGTTGTGTGGTCCATCATTTGAGACAATTGTCTTGTGGGCACGCAAAGAGAGAAGTGATGATGATGATAATGTGTGTGTGTGTGTGTGTGTGTGTGTGTGTGTGTGTGTGTGTGTGTGTGTGTGTGCATGCAGGGGTATTAGCTGACAGCGTTTACAGCAGTGACCTCCTAGTAATCCCATGGGACATTGGGGCATAGGCCAGCAGCAGGCCAGATGGTCACATCTCAGAAAACTGAAATCCATACTGTAGGTCACTCCCCCTCAACATCTTTCTCTGCCATCCCTCATACCAGGCAGGCACACACACACACACACACACACACACACACACACACACACACACACACACACACACACACACACACACACACACCAAATAGTAGTAAGTACTAATGTCACTCACAAATGTAGAAAACTATATTTCACTATATCTTTGCCAAAATAAATGTTTTGCAAAATATTAATTTCAGGGTTAAAAACATATTTGGAAATAACATTTATATATTTCTGGAGCTGGTGAAACGGCACATATTATAGACAGCATGGCTAAAGCCGTATGTTAGAGATTACACACACACACACACACACACACACACACACACACACACACACACACACACACACACACACACACACACACACACACACACACACACACACACACACACACACACACACACACACACACAGAGCACTCAGTAAACCAGCCTATTAACTAAAACAGCCTTAATGACACAACAAGAAGGTCCACTGGTTCAGAGATGATCTCCTGAGCCCATAATAAAACCTAGTAATCAGATTACAATTTAAATAAAATAAATCTCTCTGATCCATCTCATTGTCCCACGCCTGGCGAGCAGAGTCGAGCCAAGTTAGCCATAAGTGAGCTAGTGAGACCCAGGAAATAGCTGTGGCGTCCTGCTGCGGGAACCTTGCTGTGTTTGCTTCTGTTGGAACTGTGACTCACCAATTCTTAACCCTTCACAAATCCATTCATTTAACTCTGAGGGTGAGGGGGTACGAATCCACCCACTCTCTCCTCCTCTTGTTCACGCCGTTTTTCTCACCCATCCTAACTGTTTTCTCTCCCTGATGACTTTTATATACACACACTAAATTAGCTCTCTCACTCCTCTCTCTGTTCACACTCTTTTGCATTCTCTGTCATAATTTTGTCTGTGTGTGTGTGTGTGTGGTACGCTCTGGAACTTCAAGCTTAAGAAGCATCCGCATGAATGCAGCTGAGGAAAATATGATTCACAGAAAATGTAACGGTGAGTCTGAAGATGAGTAACACTATTCATTTGACACACGCACGGTCGCATGCACACGCACGCACGCAAATTACGTGTGTGTGTGTGTGTGTGTGTGTGTGCATGCATGGAACAGGGCTGTATCTGTGGACATGGACAAGAGTTTGTCCAAACCATGAAATATGTCAATATCTTGAAGCCAAAATGTCATGTAACGTTTATCAATTCTGTCAATA